>NC_139991.1:50628990-50819548 GCF_964263955.1 Coregonus lavaretus
ATCAACACTTCCATTGAAAATCCAGTGAGACAGAGGATATGGTACAGAAATAACTGCTGTAGGGCTATGCAGTCAGGCAGACATACAGGACAAGAGACATGACATATGATGAGTAGAAATCCTGTTAGTCTGGTCTGGAGAACCAGTCAGTGTCAGAGTGTGGTAATTACATTGATGGCTAGGAACACATTCCTCGACTTCCAG
This sequence comes from Coregonus lavaretus, assembly GCF_964263955.1. NCBI lineage: Eukaryota > Metazoa > Chordata > Actinopteri > Salmoniformes > Salmonidae > Coregonus > Coregonus lavaretus. The sequence goes on from NC_139991.1 coordinate 50,629,195, forward strand.
TGAAGCATGAGTCCATTGATGTAATAGTCTGGAAAGGAGTATGTACACACACACACGCATGCACACACACTGTTGTGTCTGGTGGTAGATCAGCGGGCCGGCCCGTCATAGAGAACCTAAGGCTTCGGCCCAGAGCTGTAATCACTGTGTTTTGTCTAGAGGGAAGATGGAAGGGTGCTGAAAGTGCAGCCAAGCACAGAATGGATTCACCAGCCATGTGTGTGTGTGTGTGTGTGAATAATGTGAATGCTAGAGTGAGTGAGTGAGTGAGTGAGTGAGTGAGTGAGTGAGTGAGTGAGTGAGTGAGTGAGTGAGAGAGGGAGAATGTGAACACTAGAGTGTGTGTGTGTGTGTGTGTGAAACAAACACACTAGTGTTCACATTCTCTCTCACTCACTCTCTCACTCAATCACTCACTCACTCACTCACTCACTCTAGCATTCACATTCTCACACACACACACACACACACACAGCTATTGTTTGTGCCTTTCCATAAGGTTATCTTCTGGTGAAGATGAACCCACTGAGATCTACTACTCATGGGACAGAGGCACTGCGCTAGTGGTTGTGTCCAATGCTTCTAAAACACTGTTAACCCACTGCCACTGCAGATAAGGGACTAGGGGAGATAAGGAAGAAGCTGAAGGAGGAAAGAAAGTATTTGGCTCGTATTGAGCTGTAAGTGAGAAGCAAGCTTGGGCTTTCAGTGGAGGAAAAAGGGATATTATTCTGAGAGCCTAGTGCTTTTACTAGATATTACTTCCAGGACTGTAACCATGTGTTTGATGTATTGTTACCATTCCAATTATTCCGCTCCATTCATTAGAACGAGCCTGTTCTCCTCAATTAAGGTGCCACCAACTTCCTGTGCTTCATCTTCAATCCTTCTTAAGCAACCATTTTCAGGTAGAAAGGAAATTGTATCCCTTTTTAAATTATTTTTTTGTTTCTTGCTGAAAACCATTCTTAGCTTTGTGTTTTGGAATTATTAGAAACCTGTTCTGACTGTCGGTTTCAACAATTCCTAGCTGTAATATAATGGCAAAGATAAAAAAGCAACATAATTATAAATGGACACCATGCATATTTCCCTCAAGTGATATCAATTGGAGTGGCTTCAGATCTTTCTACAGAGACAGACATGGGAGACAAACAGATGCTCAGCACACAGGCATGATTTAGATTGCATTTAGAAGACAATAATCAATAGCCATTCAGAGAGGGTGTGTGTGTGTGTGTGTGTGTGTGTGTGTGTGTGTGTGTGTGTGTGAGAGAGAGAAGAGAGAGATGGTCAGCATTTGCCGAACACACTAAAGAGACAAGCAATGTGTGTTTGAAGGAATGTGCCACGGGGCCTCTCTGGGCCTGTTTGGGATAGCATCTCCGCCTCCCTGATAGAACAAATAGAGCACCCAGGGGCCATGCGATATGTATGGGCCTAGTTAACCTCCTATCATGCTGCCAGCCAGCCAAGCAGGCAGCTGCTCCTCAGTCACAGCAGGGCAGGGCTTAATAAGTGGCTGCTGCCCGCCTGGCCCACCCTGTCTTTTTGTTTGCTGAGCTGAGGCCCGTGGATTAGTCTAGCGCACCATCAAATGCCCAATGGGGAATTTTCAGTACATTTACTGCCTTAGCGTAGCACGCTCACTAGCTGGCTAGCTCACTGTATGCAGCGTCTCACTATCATTAGATGAGCCGTCTCATGGAGCCTTTCCAGGCTCACGAAACCCCCTGCTGGGGTTTCAAAATGCCACACTCGTACATTATTTGTTTAAGTGGACGTGAAGGAGCCGAGAGTGAGCTGTTGGCTTTATGGCTAAATCGCTCCTTGTTTAAGAAGTGGGCATTAGTAAAGGACATGGTGCATAGGATAGTTTCACTCCTGCTAAGTGGTGCTCTTTAAAGGCCAGAGGGCAGATTCTACTGTACTGTATGTTTGGCCACTGTTTAACAATAGAACTGCCATAGGCCAATGACCACTGACGTTTGATTTTGTAAAAAAATAGCAACGCCCTGCTCCTTCCCTGGCTTTTCCTAAATATTTATATTTTATATTGCTCAGTTGTCTGAATCTTAAAATCGTAAACAGAAAAGTATTGAGGCTGTTGACCTTCATTTTTTTTTTTTACAGCTATTACTAACTTAAGGGGCCACGACAAATGTGCCGAAGGGCGTTGGTACCCAGGCGCTAATGCGTCTCTCTCCTCACTGAATGAATGTCGTCAACGGATGAATGGGCGATAGACACCAGATAGAAACAGATAACTGTGCATGTAACTTAACAATTGAATTTGAATGAACTGAATGATGAATAGGAGGAGGAGGTAGGTGAAGAGGGTGATTGAATTTGAATGATCTGAATGATGAGGGTAAGGAGGATGATTGTATTTAGAACGATAGTGTAATGAGAGAGCAGGTCCTACAGCTCACGCAAAGAGACAAATTGCCAACGCATTCTACAGTTTTCTTTGTTTATGCGACATGCAGATGTTGCAGGACATCAGAGATTGTACTGTCGCTCATGCATACAGAAAAGGAAACAGTACGTGGGACATGTCTGTGGATGAACTCAAAGCATTTATTGCACTCTTGTATGTCACGGGGCATACGGCGGAAAGAGTATGGATGTTGAGTTATTTTGGTATAGCCAGGGCAGAAGCGCGTCCTGCTCTCCCTCTTCCCACGCACCACAGCTCCAACTCGGGAAAAATAAGTCACAATGTTAAGTCGGCAGGTGTGCACGGAACAAGGCCCATGAAAACTGTGTTCAGTGCAACCAATTTGTTTGAGGGGCAAGCTCACACAAAGCCCCGAAGTCGTGTGCTGACTGTGGACCCGAAGCATAAAGAGAAGACACAATTAATTCATGCGTAAAGACATGGGTGTAAGGGCACAATACAGAGACTGATACAATCAACAAATTACTGTTTTTGTTTCTTGTCATGGATATATTTCTACAATTATTTATTTATGCAATTAATAATTTACAATTGTTCATGCACTGGTGCTTTTGTTTAGTTATATGGCAAATCTTTTCACCTGGCTGGTTATATTATTATTATTATCTTTCGTTTCTGCTTTGTCAGAAGTTGTAACTGAACTGTTTTAATTACTAACTCTATTACTAATCAAATCTACAAATAAAGTTGATTAAATGGATTACACTGTAAAGTTCTTATTGTAAGGGAAATAAAAATAGGCTATAGGCTTACGTTTGTCTCTAGGACTTTGTAGAATTATACAAAACATATCCTTGACTCTACCTAAACAAATAACTATTGTTGTTATATTTTGAAATGGATATATTTACACAAATATTTATTCATGCAATTCATCCTTTCTGATTGTTTATGTACTATTTATCAAGCCTTGGTGCTTATGTTTGCGCACCTTGCGGGTTGATATGCATCTGATGCGTATGCTAAAGGGAACGTCCGGCAACGTTCTCAATATTCTCTAGCGGGTACTTATAGACTGAAAGGCCAGGTGGTTCTAGTGTTAAGAAGTGAACGTTACAGAATGTGAAGCATAGGGTAGTATAAAGAGTTAAATGCATTCTCTGTTTATGTTTGTTGATTGTTAAGAATCACAAACAAGCTCTAATCCAGTGCTAAGAAGCTGATAGACAGTAGCATTAGTTTGATCTCTGTTCTGGACGGAGATGGGCTGGTCATTGCTCTTTAGCGTTCTAATGGTTTCCCAATACAAGTTCTTAATCACAACAGAGCTCCTTTAGGAGCTATGAAAGACTCGTTTTTGTTGATTGTTGTCACGATCGTTTAAAGATTGGTCGAACCAAGGCGCAGCGTGATAAGCGTACATGTTTATTATAACTGTGCAAACACAACAAACAAACGATACGTGAAGTCTTAAGGTTACACACAACAAACCTATACGGAACAAGATCCCACAACTAACAGGTGCCAAAAGGCTGCCTAAGTATGGTCCCCAATCAGAGACAACGAGCTACAGCTGCCTCTGATTGGGAACCACCCTGGCCAACATAGATCTAAACGATCTAGAAACTAAACATAGAAAACACAACATAGAAACTACACACCCTGGCTCAACATTTAAGAGTCCCCAGAGCCAGGGCGTGACAATTGTTATAATTTTCTCTTCTTGTAGACAAGGATTCTTTTTATTAATGTTTTTACTGAATGCTATTATGAGAACATGTATTGTATTAAAGTCATGATTACATTCTGATGATGTTTTAGCACGGCTAACTGGAAAACATAGAACACTGAAGCAAAGCACGATATGATTTGTTTTTAATTAAGATTATAATGCACATTTTAAATAATTTTTATGGGATGAAAATGTAAAATGTATTTTAAAAGTACTTTTAAAGGACAATGGTATCCTGGTTAATATTATATAATATAAGTCCATATTACTTTTTTAAAATTTACTTTGAAACCAATAAGACACTTTGAAAGCAATAAGACAGTTCATAGTCTTGTCTTTTTGAGGAACCAAATTACAATGTAAGCTTATACAAACTAACTGAACCATACACATTAATGTAACACTGTTTCCATTGTACTACAAGTAAGGTAACTCCATGATAGCTTCAAATGATCATGCTCTTTGACTTTTGTTCTACAACTTTTTATTTTAGCACTCCACTTTATATTCTCATTGGCATTCCCTGAGCGTCCCCGGCAAAGTGATGTATGATAATAATTCATGATGTGAGCACACCTGAGATACAGACTGACGGACAGAAAGATGGAGCAGGGGAGGTTGAGAAATGACCCTGTCTGTGGAGTGGGCTATAACGCTGTGAGCCGGGCCACATCCATCTCCGCGAACTCCCTCTCTGTCGCTTACTTTGGGCCGCTCCGCTCCTGCACACACTGCACTGGAGTAAATAGCCCTTGTCCAGATGTATCATCGCTCCTCCGAGAGACTCTCAGGTCTACATATCTCACTTTAATTGAACTCTTGATGCATTGCGAACCATGGGGGAACAGCACTCCGCTTGGTAATGGAGGCGGCAAATAAATAGTCACTTCCTTCTGTGTTTTTTTAGGGATCATTGTACTATTTTTTGGTGCCGAGAAAACAATGGAAATACTATTGTCTCTAATTTTTTGTATCAGTGGCGCAAATGGGGCAGAACATGTTTAGATGGGTCATATGAGTCCCCCGGGGATTGGGGATTTTCTGCCTAGTAGAAGGAAAGTAGCAATCCAACTCCTTGCTCCATCTCATATTGATTTTCAAAGGGGGGCTATGCAAACCATGCCATTACCCATTGTAAACTGGAGCGCTCTATTTTGGAAGATTAACTGGAAAGAAAATTGTCCTACCTTTCTTCTCATCTGTAGTCCTTTGTGCTTTGCCTCTTACAGCAGCCCGATTCAGCAGTGAAACACACTTATATTGAAATAGTGCAAAGCTTCTGAGGTATTTTATTTTTCAGCCGTGAATTACACAACCGCTTCTTCATGCTAAACTTGACAACATTCAAAGATGGTTATTTCTTCAGAGGTTGAACTAGGATGACTGAAGTGTTCAACAGAGCGGTGAGGGGAAGCTAATTGAAGGAGGATTCCTGTAGAGATGAAAGGTTATTGAACTGATTCAGTCAGAAAGTCAGAGATCTCACTTTCAATAGCCTCTGTACTTATAGGAGGGGGGAAATGTACTGAAAACATGCTGAAGCTGTGCACCAAATCAGGCCCAATTGAACTGCTGTAAATAGGCTTTGCAATTTACATTGGGCTTGACACAAAATAGATGTTGATTTAGACGGAGCTAGCTTGAGTCAACGGTTCAGTCTAAAATACTCTAAATGATTCACACTCTGCAAACTTCTTCTATCAACTCTTCTGTTCCAAGCAATTGTGGTCTAATAGTCAACTACACCTAATAACCTTCCTGATAACTTCCCAGATGTATACCATTGAATTCCAGATCTTTTGGAAGTTAAAGCAGGTGGCAGGTAGCTTAGTGGGTAAGAGTGTTGTGCCAGTAACCGAAAGGTCTCTGGTTCTAATCCCCGAGCCGACTAGGTGAAAAATATGTCGATGTGCCCTTAAGCAAGGCACTAAACCCTAATTGCTCATGTAAGTCACTCTGGATAAGAGCGTCTACTAAAATGTAAAGCCGTCATAGCCAGTAAAAAAAGTAAAGTTGAGGAAACTACTGAACAAAGTATTTTCAAAGCCCTGCTCTCATTCAAATGTGTTTGTTTGCTTTAATCTTCCCTGTTTGCATCTACAACATACCAGTGTCTGTTTATCATGCTTTGTAACCACCCTTTCGAAGTGTGAAACCTTTTAAAACATCTCACATCTCATTGCTTTGTCCCTGCCACAGCCCTTGACCCCAAGCAGGAGACGGTCGAGGCATTGATGCAGCGGTTTAAGGAGAGTTTCCGTCCTAACACCACCATGGAGATCACCCACTTTCAACACGTCACACACAGCTCCTCCACAGGACGCAAGAGAGGCCCAAGCCACACCAGAGGTAAGACAACAGCTCAATAGTCACTGTTCTATTCAGTATGGACACCTTTTATCAACGTCCAGAGAGCACATTCTTTCAAGTTTGACATCCACTATGTATACAGTGGGACAACAGTTAATGAATCACTATTCTCTTCAAATGCAAGAGCAAAGTAATTGGCTACATACAGTGGGGAGAACAAGTATTTGATACACTGCCGATTTTGCAGGTTTTCCTACTTACAGAGCATGTAGAGGTCTGTAATTTTTATCATAGGTACACTTCAACTGTGAGAGACGGAATCTAAAACAAAAATCCAGAAAATCACATTGTATGATTTTTAAGTAATTATTTGCATTTTATTGCATGACATAAGTATTTGATCACCTACCAACCAGTAAGAATTCCGGCTCTCACAGACCTGTTAGTTTTTCTTTAAGAAGCCCTCCTGTTCTCCACTCATTACCTGTATTAACTGCACCTGTTTGAACTCGTTACCTGTATAAAAGACACCTGTCCACACACTCAATCAAACAGACTCCAACCTCTCCACAATGGCCAAGACCAGAGAGCTGTGTAAGGACATCAGGGATAAAATTGTAGACCTGCACAAGGCTGGGATGGGCTACATGATAATAGGCAAGCAGCTTGGTGAGAAGGCAACAACTGTTGGCGCAATTATTAGAAAAAGGAAGAAGTTCAAGATGACGGTCAATCACCCTCGGTCTGGGGCTCCATGCAAGATCTCACCTCGTGGGGCATCAATGATCATGAGGAAGTAGAGGGATCAGCCCAGAACTACACGGCAGGACCTGGGCAATGACCTGAAGAGAGCTGGGACCACAGTCTTTTAAGAAAACCATTAGTAACACACTACGCCGTCATGGATTAAAATCCTGCAGCGCACGCAAGGTCCCCCTGCTCAAGACAGCGCATGTCCAGGCCCGTCTGAAGTTTGCCAATGACCATCTGGATGATCCAGAGGAGGAATGAGAGAAGGTCATGTGGTCTGATGAGACAAAAATATAGCTTTTTGGTCTAAACTCCACTCGCCGTGTTTGGAGGAAGAAGAAGGATGAGTACAACCCCTAGAACACCATCCCAACCATGAAGCATGGAGGTGGAAACATTATTCTTTGGGGATGCTTTTCTGCAAAGGGGACAGGACGACTGCACCGTATTGAGGGAAGGATGGATGGGGCCATATATTGCGAGATCTTGGCCAACAACCTCCGTCCCTCAGTAAGAGCATTGAAGATGGGTCGTGGCTGGGTCTTCCAGCATGACATTGACCTGAAACACACAGCCAGGGCAACTAAGGAATGGCTCCGTAAGAAGCATCTCAAGGTCCTGGAGTGGCCTAGCGAGTCTCCAGACCTAAACTCAATAGAAAATCTTTGGAGGGAGCTGAATGTCCGTACTTCCCAGCGACAGCCCCGAAACCTGAAGGATCTGGAGAAGGTCTGTATGGAGGAGTGGGCCAAAATCCCTGCTGCAGTGTGTGCAAACCTGGTCAAGACCTACAGGAAACGTATGATCACTGTAATTGCAAACAAAGGTTTCTGTACCAAATATTAAGTTCTGCTTTTCTGATGTATCAAATACTTATGTCATGCAATAAAATGCAAATTAATTACTTAAAAATCATACAAATCAATTTTCTAGATTTTTGTTTTAGATTCCGTCTCTCACAGTTGAAGTGTACCTATGATAAAAATTACAGACCTCTACATGCTTTGTAAGTAGGAAAACCTGCAAAATCGGCAGTGTATCAAATACTTGTTCTCCCCACTGTATACAGTACAAGCACATGTTGAGGATCCTTTGGCTTGTTAGGGTTAATCTCTGTACTTTCAGGAGGCTTGTGTGTGATGCAGTGACTTTTGGCCGTTGCCATGCACTCAAACCTGTTTTAAATCGGGGCCTCCCAAGTGGCGCAGTGGTCTAAGGCACTGCATCGCAGTGCTAGCTGTGCCACTAGAGATCCTGGTTCGAGTCCAGGCTCTGTCGTAGCCGGCCGCGACCGGGAGACCCATGGGGTGGCGCACAATTGGCCTAGCGTCGTCAAGGGAGGGTTTGGCTGGCAGGGATGTGCTTGTCCCATCGCGCTATAGCGACCCCTGTGGTGGGCCGGGCGCAGTGCACACTGGCTCGTTCACCAGGTGTACGGTGTTTCCTCCGACACGCTTAATCCGGGTTAAGCGGGCACTGTGTCAAGAAGCAGTGCGGCTCAGTTGGGTTGCGTTTCAGAGAACGCACGACTATCGACCTTCGCCTCTCCCGTGTCCATACACGGGAGAGGGACAGGGACTGTAACTCCTACCAATTGGATGCCATGAAAAAGGGGGTAAAATACCCCCCCCAAAAAAATATACAGTATGACCGTAAAAGATCCATCCCTGCCATTGACATGACACCCTAGTGGAAGAGACTGACTGGCCAGTGTGGAAATGTGAGACATTAACCTTGGACAGCTAACCTCTTGCCCTTGACTACATGCCTTGTCACCCTCACACCACCTCCTCTACACTCAGTGGCCAGTTTATTATGTATTGCGTATATATGCTAAGTGGTGTACTTTAATGTTAACGTATTACACAGAGCCTAGTTGTGAGATACTGTAGGGCAGGCCCTAAACATTGGATGTGGGGTTGCTATAACCAACATAGCTAAGAGGAAGGCTATGTCTTTATTTTCTTTTACCGCTTTAACTCTCAAGTTAGAAGTAATTTTGTCATTGAGAGACCCTGAGCGAATAGCACAGGAATTAGCTTAGCTTTGTTAGCAAATATCGTCTCTGTGAAATCAAATCCTTTCATTGGGTCCAGCTCTCTAATTTTCAAATCCTAGAGAGTCTCAGTGCAAGTCACTCACGGGAGATTTCCTCTCTGTGACTCAGAGAGGAAATAAACTTTTTTCAGGACTTTTAATTACAACTGAAAGTATGTTTCGCAGCACAAAGAGGAAGCCAGTCCAGGATAACGAACATGCTAATGGGACTAGCACTTTTACGGAAGGGAAACTCAATTAGCAGAGAGGGAATGGGGAGTTCGACGGCTAGGGCCGGAGATTAGGCCTCGTGAGGAAATTAATTTGCAGTGAAATTATACGTGCGATGGAGAAGGCGGGACCTGGGAATGTGTGAGGTGAGTGGGAGGCTGGAAAGTACTTTTCTATTTCATTTCGGCTGGCTTGACACAGCGTTTTATGGCGTGAATTAGTTCCCTTTTCTGCCATCTCTCCCCGTCTCCCCGAGCCCCACTGTACATTTTGCATGTTTTACATGGATGCCAGTTTTTAAGTAGATTAAGCGTGAGTGCAGCTGTGAGGTTCTCTCTTTTTCCCCGTCATTGTTGCTGCTGATTACTTTTGCATTCTAATGAGGGGCCATGACAGAGACAGGCCCTTTGGCACGGTGGCACAGTGGCATGGGGCCCCATGCTGCATGGGGGTGTCTCAGTTACACCATACAGGCAAGGGGGAGAGGACACCATCTGTGCAGTTCATTAAGAGTCTTGCTGACAATTGACACTAAATAAATTCCTTAGAATTTGATTGTGGGGAGAACTGAAGAGAAACGGTTCTAGTTGTGGGATCCTTTCATTCAAGTAGTTTTGTTCCCGTTCTTGTGTGCGTGTAAGCTTGTGTTTGAGAAAGAGAGTACAGAGTGAGAGTGAGAGTGAGAGAGATTGAGAGAGAGAGAGAGAGAGAGAGAGAGGTACCTGTCTGTATCTTGAAGCACCTTGAATGTTCAGAAGCAGCCCAGTAAGTCATCATCACTACGCCTGGAATGCAAATACCAAATAAGGGAAAGAGGGAGAGGGGGAGAGAGAGAGACCCCACTTCAGCACCAAGGACTGAGTCCAGTCTGAGTGAGAACTATACTGAACAAAAATATAAATGCAACATGCAACAATTTCAAAGATTTTACTGAGTTATAGTTCATAATAAGGAAATCAAGCAATTGAAATAAATTCATTAGGCCCTAATCTATGGATTTCACAAGACTGGGCAGGGGTTCAGCCATGGGTTGGCCTGGGAGGACATAGGCCCACCCACTTGGCAGGCAGGCCCACCCACTGGGGAGCTAGGCCCAGCCAATCAGAATTAGTTTTTCCCTACAAAAGGGCTTTATTACAGACATGAATACTCCTTGATATGCCACACCTGTCAGGTGGATGGATTATCTTGGCAAAGCAGAAATGCTCACTAACAAGGATATAAACAAATGTATGCACAACATTTGAGAGAAATAAGCTTTTTGTGCGTATAGAAAACGTCTGTGATTTTTTATTTCAGCTCATGAAACATTGGACCAACACTTTACATGTTGCGTTTATATTTTTGTTCAGTGTAGTTATATTGGTACATTTTATCCAGAGCAGAGGGCCAGTTGAAGTGTTGTTTGGTTTAGTGAAAGACTAATGAGACTTAACAAAGGAGAGCTGTCCTTGGGTCTGAAGTTAAGAAGCACTCTCTCCACTTCTCTCTCTTCTTTTCTATTCTATTCATTCAATTACATTCAAAGAGGTTTCATTGGCATGGGAAATATAGGTTTACATTTCCAATTCAATTTAAAATATCTACTAGTCAAACACACACACACACACACACACACACGCATGCACGTACATCAACACACAGAGACAGAAATATCTCTCTTCAAGTTCATATTTTCAAATTCTGTTTAATTGTCTCTTGTGTTTCTTTCACCATGCAGTGTTTCAGTGCTCCAAGATTGGGCTAGTTAACATTCTGCCCAAGCCACCATTTAGAGACACACTTTGAAGTTTCTTCACAGTTGAGTTTAGTCTCAAATAGAGTTTCTGTTTTCTGTAATCTGTCCCGATTTGCATACACCTTTATGCACCATGTTTCCCTCTCTGAAGCTAATACTGTTTGATGTGTTTCTTATAAGCTGTGCAACTGTTTTGATGTGTTAGAACTCATCTTTGGCCCACTATGATAACCTAACCTTGTGGTTATTATCCCTCTTATCTGATATTAATTGATGCTTTGAAGTTACACATGAAAGTGTGCTTTGTTGTGTTAGTGTCTCTTCCCCCATTATAGAGAGTGTAAGGAGACAGGGAGTGCTGTTGGCTGAATTTGAGAGAGAGAGAGAGAGAGAGAGAGAGAGAGAGAGAGAGAGAGAGAGAGAGAGAGAGAGGAAGAGAGAGAGAGAGAGAGAGAGAGGAGAGAGAGGAGAGAGAGAGAGAGAGAGAGAGAGAGAGAGAGAGAGAGAGAGAGAGAATACTAGAGTGTGAATACTAGAGTGTGTGTTTGATTCAAGTGTTAATGGATGGTGAATCCATTCTGTGCTTGGCTGCACTTTCAGCACCCTTCAATCTTCCCTCTAGACAAAACACAGTGATTACAGCTCTGGGCCGAAGCCTTAGGTTCTCTATGACGGGCCGGCCCGCTGATCTACCACCAGACACAACAGTGTGTGTGCATGCGTGTGTGTGTACATACTCCTTTCCAGACTATTACATCAATGGACTCATGATTCACTGAAAGTCGAGGAATGTGTTCCTAGCCATCAATGTAATTACCACACTCTGACACTGACTGGTTCTCCAGACCAGACTAACAGGATTTCTACTCATCATATGTCATGTCTCTTGTCCTGTATGTCTGCCTGACTGCATAGCCCTACAGCAGTTATTTCTGTACCATATCCTCTGTCTCACTGGATTTTCAATGGAAGTGTTGATGAGCTAACAGGAATAGGATTAAATTGACACTTACTGGTGTTAGGAGTGAAACATCAATTTTAGACGGGCCCTAACAATCTAAGGTGTCTCCAGCCTCACTGTTAGTCGCACAGGGTGTATGGGGGCCCTAGAGGAGATGCAATAATGACCCAAGATGGAGGAATGAAACCCCATGTGGCGGGTGTTAATAGCCCATGGTGCCATAGTGCTAAGGGCTCTCGATTTAAGCCCCCATGGTGGCTAGTCATCAGTCATACCTTTTGGGATTGCATTTACCAAAGTGCTCTCTCCCTGTTGCTGCCATTTGCCGATTACACCCGGAGTGCTGCGTGTGCCATTTATATGCTCGTTAGCCTAAACGATCCATTAATGAAAATGGAAGAAACGTCCAGGAGAGATGGGGATTGGGAGTAAGACCACCTCGGTGGGAGTGCTGCAACCAGCCTGACCATTAAACCTCCACCTGTTCCAATGTTTTACCCTGGCGTGTGTCACAGATATAATGAGGACATGTATTCGGCCTGAAAAATGTGTCAGTGTGCGCTTATATTGTGATGCACTCAGCAATATCTTTGTGGCACAGCAATTGTAGAAAATTCTCAGGTTCCAAAAATTCAGAGATTATTGAATCTGTTTGATTTTTTTACTGTAAAGTGCAACTGTGCTGCCACCGGTTTGCCAGTTTCAAAACCCCATATCAAGCAGTGGGATATTTAAATGGAGGCAGTGAGTGGGAGAGAGAGCTAGAGATAGAGCGAGAGAGAGAGAGAGAGAGAGAGAGAGAGAGAGAGAGAGAGAGAGAGAGAGAGAGAGAGAGAGAGAGAGAGAGAGAGAGGTGAGCCACAGGCAGACAGAAACAGAACGAGTCTGATAGAGGGCAGAGACTGACAGAGATAGATACAGAGAAACAAATACATAATTCACACAGAAACACATGGATATACCTTGGATCAGTATTGGACCGAAAGTAGATTTGTCTTCTCTGAGCTCAGTGCAGCGTGAGTGAAGAGAGAGGGGCACCCGCCTGGGGCCTCTAGGGTTCATCAGGGATCAGTGGAGCCACTGCAGTGTTGTTGCTTCCTTGGCTGCCTGGGGCACTACAGCGTGGGCGACTGACGCGCCCGCTACTCTCGCTTCGCTTGGACTTCATTCCACCTAATCAGCTCACGATAATTCCTGCCAAAACCAGACTGCACCCAACAAACAGCCAGTTAGAATGAAGCATGGTGGAATATAATACAGTGCTGTTGCCCACACATATTCATTTTGCTATAATATAGGGCGTTCACTTACTGCTCTAGAATGTAGTGAAATACAGGTAAATTCAAGAGGGTGCAACTAAATGAATGTCTAAACGTAGTTTTCTTTGCCCTATGTCATTATGAATCACATTCAACTAATCATTAGATTGTTCTCTACAATATTATAACCCTAAAGGGATACTTATTGATTTGGGCAATGAGGCCCTTAAAAAAAAAAACACACAATAAGAAAAAAAAAAAAGGCACTTTATGTACTTACCCAGAGTCAGATGAACTTGTGGATACCATTTGTCTCTGTGTCCAGTATGACGGACGTTAAAGGTAGTTTCACCAGCCAATGCTAATTAACGTTAGCTCAATGACTGGAAGTCTATGGGAATCTGCTAGCATGTACTTAACAGTGTTGATTAAATAAGAACGTTAGTTTGTTGTGTCCATTGCTAGTTTAAACTGCCCAGCTCTTGGTTGTATCTCTTCCAATTTTCAGTGTTGGGACGTGGTAACATTTGGAGGTGTTTCTGCGGTTTGGACCAATCAAAATCAACTTGATAACCTCGTCATTTTCATCACCAGATCCGTGGCTTTCTATTCCTCTAACCTTGGTCAATCAACTTTGAGAGGGGCAGTTTCTATGGTGATTTAAAATGAAAGACTGTCACGGATTCCGCTGAGGCTGCTCCTCCTCCTTGTTCGGGCAGGCTTCGGCATTCGTCGTCCCCGGAGTACTAGTTTGATGTTGTCTATATTTGTTTGGTTTTGTCTGATTAGTGCACCTGTTCCATATCACGTATTGATTATGTCACCTATAAATTTCCTTTGGTTTTGTTTGTAGTTGTGTGTTGTTGTCCGCCTGTCCGTTGATGTCTCTGTACGTTCTTATTGTGGAACGAGTATTTTACGCACTGTGTTGCGTAATCATTTTGCCTCCTGTGTTTTCGAGGCCGTTTGCTTTTGTTCGCTATTCAGTCTTTAGTAAAGTCGTTTTGACTGAGCCTCTGTGTCCTGCGCCTGACTCCTACACCGCATCCAAATCAGCTATTGTGACAGAACAACACACCATTCATGGAGTCAGCAGGAGCAGCGGCGGCAACCGAGTCGCTGGAGGATCGGGTCAGCTGCCAGGAGGCCATGATCCAGCAACTCGGCTCCGCCATGCAGGAGGCATTGAACACCCTGCGCCGATGGGAAAGGGGAGGCGTGCCCACACCTCCTCCTACTTTACCACCACCCTCGGCCAGCCCCACCAGACCAGCTCCGGAATCCAGTGGGATTCGGCTCTCGCTCCCGAGGGCGTATGATGGCACCGCAGCCGGGTGTCAGGGGTTCCTCCTTCAGGTGGAACTCTACCTGGCCACCATACACCTGGCGCCCTCGGGATATGAGAGCGTTTCCGCCCTCATCTCCTGTCCGTTGATGTCTCTGTACGTTCTTATTGTGGAACGAGTATTTTACGCACTGTGTTGCGTAATCGTTTTGCCTCCTGTGTTTTCGAGGCCGTTTGCTTTTGTTCGCTATTCAGTCTTTAGTAAAGTAGTTTTGACTGAGCCTCTGTGTCCTGCGCCTGACTCCTACACCACATCCACATCAGCTATTGTGACAAAGACTCAGAAATACACCATGAAAATTGGAACATATTTTTTTTCGGGGAGGCTAGATATTGATATTCAGTCTGTTAGCTTTGTAAATTAATAAATATATATAGACTCAATTTTGTTTTGTATTCCGTGGATTTCATTTAGACAAAACCCATTGTCGTGATGTGACTTACATTAATGTGATGACTGTTATTTATCGAATCAGCTAACTATGTTTAATTGTCACTCGATTCAATTAATCATGTAACAATTAACTATTTAGGAATTTGGGGCAACCTGGAAGAAGTTGTTTAACGAGTTACCATCTCCCAAATTAAACTCTTAGAAGATATATATATATATATATAGTGGGGAGAACAAGTATTTGATACACTGCCGATTTTGCAGGTTTTCCTACTTACAAAGCATGTAGAGGTCTGTAATTTTTATCATAATTACACTTCAACTGTGAGAGACGGAATCTAAAACAAAAATCCAGAAAATCACATTTTATGATTTTTAAGTAATTAATTTGCATTTTATTGCATGACATAAGTATTTGATCACCTACCAACCAATAAGAATTCCGGCTCTCACAGACCTGTTAGTTTTTCTTTAAGAAGCCCTCCTGTTCTCCACTCATTACCTGTATTAACTGCATCTGTTTGAACTCGTTACCTGTATAAAAGACACCTGTCCACACACTCAATCAAACAGACTCCAACCTCTCCACAATGGCCAAGAACAGAGAGCTGTGTAAGGACATCAGGGATAAAATTGTAGACCTGCACAAGGCTGGGATGGGCTACAGGACAATAGGCAAGCAGCTTGGTGAGAAGGCAACAACTGTTGGCGCAATTATCAGAAAATGGAAGAAGTTCAAGATGACGGTCAATCACCCTCGGTCTGGAGCTCCATGCAAGATCTCACCTCATGGGGCATCAATGATCATGAGGAAGGTGAGGGATCAGCCCAGAACTACACGGCAGGACCTGGTCAATGACCTGAAGAGAGCTGGGACCACAGTCTCAAAGAAAACCATTAGTAACACACTACGCCGTCATGGATTAAAATCCTGCAGCGCACGCAAGGTCCCCATGCTCAAGCCAGCGCATGTCCAGGCCCGTCTGAAGTTTGCCAATGACCATCTGGATGATCCAGAGGAGGAATGGGAGAATGTCATGTGGTCTGTTGAGACAAAAATAGAGGTTTTTGGTCTAAACTCCACTCGCCGTGTTTGGAGGAAGAAGAAGGATGAGTACAACCCCAAGAACACCATCCCATCCGTGAAGCATGGAGGTGGAAACATCATTCTTTGGGGATGCTTTTCTGCAAAGGGGACAGGACGACTGCACCGTATTGAGGGGAGGATGGATGGGGCCATGTATCGCGAGATCTTGGCCAAAAACCTCCTTCCCTCAGTAAGAGCATTGAAGATAGGTCGTGGCTGGGTCTTCCAGCATGACAACGACCCAAAACACACAGCCAGGGCAACTAAGGAGTGGCTCCGTAAGAAGCATCACAAGGTCCTGGAGTGGCCTAGCCAGTCTCCAGACCTGAACCCAATAGAAAATCTTTGGAGGGAGCTGAAAGTCCATATTTCCCAGCGACAGCCCCGAAACCTGAAGGATCTGGAGAAGGTCTGTATGGAGGAGTGGGCCAAAATCCCTGCTGCATTGTGTGCAAACCTGGTCAAGACCTACAGGAAATGTATGATCTCTGTAATTGCAAACAAAGGTTTCTGTACCAAATATTAAGTTATGCTTTTCTGATGTATCAAATACTTATGTCATGCAATAAAATGCAAATTAATTACTTAAAAATCACACAATGTGATTTTCTGGATTTTTGTTTTAGATTCCGCCTCTCACAGTTGAAGTGTACCTATGATAAAAATGACAGACCTCTACATGCTTTGTAAGTAGGAAAACCTGCAAAATCGGCAGTGTATCAAATACTTGTTCTCCCCACTGTATATACAGTGGGGGGGAAATTATTTAGTCAGCCACCAATTGTGCAAGTTCTCCTACCTAAAAAGATGAGAGAGGCCTGTAATTATCATCATAGGTACACGTGAACTATGACAGACAAATTGAGAAAAAAAAATCCAGAAAATCACATTGTAGGATTTTTAATGAATTTATTTGCAAATTATGGTGGAAAATAAGTATTTGGTCACCTACAAACAAGCAAGATTTCTGGCTCTCACAGACCTGTAACTTATTCTTTAAGAGGCTCCTCTGTCCTCCACTCGTTACCTGTATTAATGGCACCTGTTTGAACTTGTTATCAGTATAAAAGACACCTGTCCACAACCTCAAACAGTCACACTCCAAACTCCACTATGGCCAAGACCAAAGAGCTGTCAAAGGACACCAGAAACAAAATTGTAGACCTGCACCAGGCTGGGAAGACTGAATCTGCAATAGGTAAGCAGCTTGGTTTGAAGAAATCAACTGTGGGAGCAATTATTAGGAAATGGAAGACATACAAGACCACTGATAATCTCCCTCGATCTGGGGCTCCACGCAAGATCCCACCCCGTGGGGTCAAAATGATCACAAGAACGGTGAGCAGAAATCCCAGAAAAACACGGGGGGACCTAGTGAATGACCTGCAGAGAGCTGGGACCAAAGTAACAAAGCCTACCATCAGTAACACACTACGCTGCCAGGGACTCAAATCCTGCAGTGCCAGACGTGTCCCCCTGCTTAAGCCAGTACATGTCCAGGCCCGTCTGATGTTTGCTAGAGTGCATTTGGATGATCCAGAAGAGGATTGGGAGAATGTCATATGGTCAGATGAAACCAAAATAGAAACTTTTGGTAAAAACTCAACTCGTCGTGTTTGGAGGACAAAGAATGCTGAGTTGCATCCAAAGAACACCATACCTACTGTGAAGCATGGGGGTGGAAACATCATGCTTTGGGGCTGTTTTTCTGCAAAGGGACCAGGACGACTGATCCGTGTAAAGGAAAGAATGAATGGGGCCATGTATCGTGAGATTTTGAGTGAAAACCTCCTTCCATCAGCAAGGGCATTGAAGATGAAACGTGGCTGGGTCTTTCAGCATGACAATGATCCCAAACACACCACCCGGGCAACGAAGGAGTGGCTTCGTAAGAAGCATTTCAAGGTCCTGGAGTGGCCTAGCCAGTCTCCAGATCTCAACACCATAGACAATCTTTGGAGGGAGTTGAAAGTCTGTGTTGCCCAGCGACAGCCCCAAAACATCACTGCTCTAGAGGAGATCTGCATGGAGGAATGGGCCAAAATACCAGCAACAGTGTGTGAAAACCTTGTGAAGACTTACAGAAAACGTTTGACCTGTGTCATTGCCAACAAAGGGTATATAACAAAGTATTGAGAAACTTTTGTTATTGACCAAATACTTATTTTCCACCATAATTTGCAAATAAATTCATTACAAATCGTACAATGTGATTTTCTGGATTTTTTTTCTCTCATTTTGTCTGTCATAGTTGACGTGTACCTATGATGAAGATTACAGGCCTCTCTCATCTTTTTAAGTGTGAGAACTTGCACAATTGGTGGCTGACTAAATAACACCATCCCAACCGTGAAGCATGGAGATGGAAACATCATTCTTTGGGGATGCTTTTCTACAAAGGGGACAGGACGACTGCACCGTATTGAGGGGAGGATGGATGGGGCCTTGTTTTGCGAGATCTTGGCCAACAACCTCCTTCCCTCAGTAAGAGGGACCCGAAACACACAGCCATGGCAACTAAGGAGTGACTCCGTAAGAAGCATCTCAAGGTCCTGGAGTGGCCTAGCCAGTCTCCAGACCTGAACCCAATAGAACATATTTGGAGGGAGCTGAAAGTCCGTATTGCACAGTGACAGCCCCGAAACCTGAAGGATCTGGAGAAGGTCTGTATGGAGGAGTGGGCCAAAATCCCTGCTGCAGTGTGTACAAACCTGGTCAAGACCTACAGGAAATGCATGATCTCTGTAATTGCAAACAAAGGTTTCTGTATCAAATATTAAGTTCTGCTTTTCTGATGTATCAAATACTTATGTCATGCAATAAAATGCAAATGAATTACTTAAAAATCATACAATGTGATTTTCTGGATTTTTGTTTTAGATTCTGTATCTCACAGTTGAAGTGTAGCTATGATAAAAAAATGACAGACCTCTACATGCTTTGTAAGTAGGAAAACCTGCAAAATCGGCAGTGTATCAAATACTTGTTCTCCCCACTGTATATACAGTGGGGGGGAAATTATTTAGTCAGCCACCAATTGTGCAAGTTCTCCTACCTAAAAAGATGAGAGAGGCCTGTAATTATCATCATAGGTACACGTGAACTATGACAGACAAATTGAGAAAAAAAAATCCAGAAAATCACATTGTAGGATTTTTAATGAATTTATTTGCAAATTATGGTGGAAAATAAGTATTTGGTCACCTACAAACAAGCAAGATTTCTGGCTCTCACAGACCTGTAACTTATTCTTTAAGAGGCTCCTCTGTCCTCCACTCGTTACCTGTATTAATGGCACCTGTTTGAACTTGTTATCAGTATAAAAGACACCTGTCCACAACCTCAAACAGTCACACTCCAAACTCCACTATGGCCAAGACCAAAGAGCTGTCAAAGGACACCAGAAACAAAATTGTAGACCTGCACCAGGCTGGGAAGACTGAATCTGCAATAGGTAAGCAGCTTGGTTTGAAGAAATCAACTGTGGGAGCAATTATTAGGAAATGGAAGACATACAAGACCACTGATAATCTCCCTCGATCTGGGGCTCCACGCAAGATCCCACCCCGTGGGGTCAAAATGATCACAAGAACGGTGAGCAGAAATCCCAGAAAAACACGGGGGGACCTAGTGAATGACCTGCAGAGAGCTGGGACCAAAGTAACAAAGCCTACCATCAGTAACACACTACGCTGCCAGGGACTCAAATCCTGCAGTGCCAGACGTGTCCCCCTGCTTAAGCCAGTACATGTCCAGGCCCGTCTGATGTTTGCTAGAGTGCATTTGGATGATCCAGAAGAGGATTGGGAGAATGTCATATGGTCAGATGAAACCAAAATAGAAACTTTTGGTAAAAACTCAACTCGTCGTGTTTGGAGGACAAAGAATGCTGAGTTGCATCCAAAGAACACCATACCTACTGTGAAGCATGGGGGTGGAAACATCATGCTTTGGGGCTGTTTTTCTGCAAAGGGACCAGGACGACTGATCCGTGTAAAGGAAAGAATGAATGGGGCCATGTATCGTGAGATTTTGAGTGAAAACCTCCTTCCATCAGCAAGGGCATTGAAGATGAAACGTGGCTGGGTCTTTCAGCATGACAATGATCCCAAACACACCACCCGGGCAACGAAGGAGTGGCTTCGTAAGAAGCATTTCAAGGTCCTGGAGTGGCCTAGCCAGTCTCCAGATCTCAACACCATAGACAATCTTTGGAGGGAGTTGAAAGTCTGTGTTGCCCAGCGACAGCCCCAAAACATCACTGCTCTAGAGGAGATCTGCATGGAGGAATGGGCCAAAATACCAGCAACAGTGTGTGAAAACCTTGTGAAGACTTACAGAAAACGTTTGACCTGTGTCATTGCCAACAAAGGGTATATAACAAAGTATTGAGAAACTTTTGTTATTGACCAAATACTTATTTTCCACCATAATTTGCAAATAAATTCATTACAAATCGTACAATGTGATTTTCTGGATTTTTTTTCTCTCATTTTGTCTGTCATAGTTGACGTGTACCTATGATGAAGATTACAGGCCTCTCTCATCTTTTTAAGTGTGAGAACTTGCACAATTGGTGGCTGACTAAATAACACCATCCCAACCGTGAAGCATGGAGATGGAAACATCATTCTTTGGGGATGCTTTTCTACAAAGGGGACAGGACGACTGCACCGTATTGAGGGGAGGATGGATGGGGCCTTGTTTTGCGAGATCTTGGCCAACAACCTCCTTCCCTCAGTAAGAGGGACCCGAAACACACAGCCATGGCAACTAAGGAGTGACTCCGTAAGAAGCATCTCAAGGTCCTGGAGTGGCCTAGCCAGTCTCCAGACCTGAACCCAATAGAACATATTTGGAGGGAGCTGAAAGTCCGTATTGCACAGTGACAGCCCCGAAACCTGAAGGATCTGGAGAAGGTCTGTATGGAGGAGTGGGCCAAAATCCCTGCTGCAGTGTGTACAAACCTGGTCAAGACCTACAGGAAATGCATGATCTCTGTAATTGCAAACAAAGGTTTCTGTATCAAATATTAAGTTCTGCTTTTCTGATGTATCAAATACTTATGTCATGCAATAAAATGCAAATGAATTACTTAAAAATCATACAATGTGATTTTCTGGATTTTTGTTTTAGATTCTGTATCTCACAGTTGAAGTGTAGCTATGATAAAAAAATTACAGACCTCTACATGCTTTGTAAGTAGGAAAACCTGCAAAATCGGCAGTGTATCAAATACTTGTTCTCCCCACTGTGTGTATATATATATATATATATATATATATACAGTGGGGAAAAAAAGTATTTAGTCAGAAACCAATTGTGCAAGTTCTCCCACTTAAAAAGATGAGAGAGGCCTGTAATTTTCATCATAGGTACACGTCAACTATGACAGACAAATTGAGAAAAAAAAATCCAGAAAATCACATTGTAGGATTTTTAATGAATTTATTAGCAAATTATGGTGGAAAATAAGTATTTGGTGTCACCTACAAACAAGCATGATTTCTGGCTCTCACAGACCTGTAACTTCTTCTTTAAGAGGCTCCTCTGTCCTCCACTCGTTACCTGTATTAATGGCACTTGTTTGAACTTGTTATCAGTATAAAAGACACCTGTCCACAACCTCAAACAGTCACACTCCAAACTCCACTATGGCCAAGACCAAAGAGCTGTCAAAGGACACCAGAAACAAAATTGTAGACCTGCACCAGGCTGGGAAGACTGAATCAGCAATAGGTAAGCAGCTTGGTTTGAAGAAATCAACTGTGGGAGCAATTATTAGGAAATGGAAGACATACAAGACCACTGATAATCTCCCTCGATCTGGGGCTCCACGCAAGATCTCACCCCGTGGGGTCAAATTGATCACAAGAACGGTGAGCAAAAATCCCAGAACCACACGGGGGGACCTAGTGAATGACCTGCAGAGAGCTGGGACCAAAGTAACAAAGCCTACCATCAGTAACACACTACGCCACCAGGGACTCAAATCCTGCAGTGCGAGACGTGTCCCCCTGCTTAAGCCAGTACATGTCCAGGCCCGTCTGAAGTTTGCTAGAGTGCATTTGGATGATCCAGAAGAGGATTGGGAGAATGTCATATGGTCAGATGAAACCAAAATATAACTTTTTGGTAAAAACTCAACTCGTCGTGTTTGGAGGACAAAGAATGCTGAGTTGCATCCAAAGAACACCATACCTACTGTGAAGCATGGGGGTGGAAACATCATGCTTTGGGGGTGTTTTTCTGCAAAGGGACCAGGACGACTGATCCGTGTAAAGGAAAGAATGAATGGGGCCATGTATCGTGAAATTTTGAGTGAAAACCTCCTTCCATCAGCAAGGGCATTGAAGATGAAACGTGGCTGGGTCTTTCAGCATGACAATGATCCCAAACACACCGCCCGGGCAACGAAGGAGTGGCTTTGTAAGAAGCATTTCAAGGTCCTGGAGTGGCGTAGCCAATCTCCAGATCTCAACCCCATAGAAAATCTTTGGAGGGAGTTGAAAGTCCGTGTTGCCCAGCGACAGCCCCAAAACATCACTGCTCTAGAGGAGATCTGCATGGAGGAATGGGCCAAAATACCAGCAACAGTGTGTGAAAACCTTGTGAAGACTTACAGAAAACGTTTGACCTGTGTCATTGCCAACAAAGGGTATATAACAAAGTATTGACAAAACTTTTGTTATTGACCAAATACTTATTTTCCACCATAATTTGCAAATAAATTCATAAAAAATCATATAATGTGATTTTCTGGATTTTTCTGTCTAATTTTGTCTTTCATAGTTGACGTGTACCTATGATGAAGATTACAGGCCTCTCTCATCTTTTTAAGTGGGAGAACTTGCACAATTGGTGGCTGACTAAATACTTTTTTGCCCCACTGTATATATATATATATATATATATATATCGATAACAGTCACTTATTAAATCAATACCTCCTCAGTCTCATTCTAAACGTTGCATAATCCTTGAACCTGCAAGAACTCTGACCATATTGATTAATCAACAATACACACATTGGCTTAATTATTTATTTACTAACTAACTAAATAATAACACAAAATCAACACACTGTATAGGTTATTGATTACAAACGTAATACAATGAAAACAGTTTCCTATTGGATGGACTAACAATAGCATGACTGCTTGGTTAGGGGAAGGAGGGGTCAATAGAAAGAGAGTGAAAGGGAGAGACAGAGATTCAACTTATCATTGTTACATTTGGAAACCACCGCTCATTCGGATAAGAAATGCAATGCATATTTACGCGTAGCTGTCCATGATCGTCGTCTCTCTGTTGAACCACTTTCTCAAAAGGGGTTTGAGTGTCCTGTCCCACTTCGGTGAGACTCGGCTTGTCTTCGAAAGGAGTGTTTGTTAGAGTAGATACTTCAGATGTACCAACGGTTGTCTGAGATGGGATTGTGTCTACTTGTGTCTTTAGTGAAAGTTCCAGTACTTTACATGTACAGCTGCAGGCTGATATGATAAGGTCTAGTGCATGGTCTTCTTCTCGTGTAGAGATTGAGAGTTTCAGAGTTTCACCATTTCAAACATATGGACTACCGTCTCACGTTTTCTGGTCTGTAGATCGTCAACCATTTTAAGCCGTGTAGCCACAGCTCCACGCATCCTGGTCTAAAGGTTTATTTGTTTTTCAAGGCTTTTTAAGCCCTCTTGGTAAAAGTGGCATTCCATCGTGATGACGCGATCTCAGATGTCACTCGAGGCGTGGCTAGTCACATTCCTACTCTCATACTTAATCATATATTTTATACAACATTTAGATGTAAACTTGATATATAGAATATGTACACTTTCCGAGTTACAGTTATTTCTTGATACCATCCTTAATGACATCACAAAATTATAAACAATATGACATGATCATTATTTAGATCCCCACCAACCATTCCAAACACTTGGACGTCAGAAATAATGTTCCAATGTACAATCTTTTGGAGAAAAAGGATTTGGCAGCAAAAGTCTCTCTATAACAAAGAGATGTCAGTCTTACCATACCAGAGAGCCATAGGGAGAGTTTCTGCAAACTTTTTATGACCGTCTGTTAAGTCATAAAACCGGTCCAACTCCCCCTTCTCCTCTCCTGAGGGAGAGAGGGAGGGGGGGGGGGGGGGGTCTGGCTATCTGTCAGCCATTTGCCAAGCTGATCTGGCACCTTTGATCCTCACCAAGGAGAGTGTCATGACACCATGTTATCACACAGGAACCTACAGCCACTAGCTAACTTGTTAGTTGACGTTCGAAGTTAGTGCCATTCTGCCCAAGGAGCAGTGGCAGAGTTCTATTGAGCAGCGATCACTTTTTGACCATGGCCATAATTACATTCTATTCACTCTAATCATGCAAACTTCTCTCAGTAAATAGTCTGTAACTTGTGAACCATATATGGAGACATAGGGTTTGGACTATTGTTTTTTTTTGTGCAATTCTTTTTTATGCAATATATTGAATGCATATATTATTATTAACATTGAATTAAATAATAATTGTATGGGTGAACACCCTGTATAATACTGCATGTATTAGATCAATTATATTCACTCCTTTTTCTAGGCCTATATTAACTGTTATTGACCATCCCAATCAACATCATGCCATTTTCAATTCAACAGGATTTGAGAATAATGAAAAGGGAAAGGGAAAGTGGGATACCTCGTCAGTTGTACAACTGAATGCATTCAACTGAAATGTGTCTTCCACATTTAACCCAACCCCTCTGAATCAGATAATGAGTTATCACATCTAAATCACTTGGGTTACTGTTATCACAATGAAATGTTAAGATCAAGCATAACACTTCTTAGTGATCAATAATACAATCATATTCACATCAGTCCTAGCAGACTAGAAAGCATAGGAACTGTTTATCTGTGAACTTCACTCTGGAAGTACCCTTGTAGACTAGGATAAGTACCCTTGGAGACTATGACTAGCCCCTGCTAGAATGGCTTCAGAGAGGAACCATGCATCTGTATCCATAGTATTACCGTCACTATCTTGGATTGCAGGCTATACTATTAGAGACACTATATTGACTATGTTTCACAGGCTACTATTGAGAGCTAGAGCTCCTCCACAACCATTAGGCTGTGTTTACACAGGCAGCCCAGTTCTCACCTTTTGCCTAATTATTGGCAAGAACTGATCTGATTGGTCAAAAGACCAATTAGTGTTAAAAAATATCAGATTTGGGCTGTCTGTATAATCGCAGCCTTAGAAACCAATTTCTCAGCAGTTGTTTCTGCTAGGATTTCTGGCAAACAGACATTTTGAATCATCACACTTTAGCAGCTTGCTGCATCACCATCTGTGAGAGGTAATGAAATGAGGATAGAAACAAGTACACAAACAGTTTCTAAATAGGATTGAGACAGGATATATCCTATCTCAGTCTTCATGTGTTTTCCATTCAAAATTAATGGAGGTGTTAGTTTGTATCCATTTGAGAAGAGCTGCTTAGTGCACTGGTGTCATAGATAGTGACACACTGAATGCAGCCCCTTTCATAATGTGATTACCATTAGCAGAGCAGAGTAGGACCTGCAATAACACACACACACACACACACACAACCTTTAGAATGTGTAAGCTGTACTCGCCTGCTTGTCATGCCATGCTGGTTTTCATGCCTTTCCCTGGTGCTTTCCCTACTGATGTACGGAGAAGTTGTTTGTTTATCCACATCTCTGTATAATTACAGTCGGTGTTATTTTGGGTAAACCACACTTAACCTTTTCAGATTTAAACAGATGCACAGGGGGCCGTGGGTAGGGGCATAAAATGTGCTGCCACATCAACATACAGAGACAAAGACACACATAGCCACACACACCACACGATGCACTTACAATCAAGCACACTCCCATCTCAGTAACTCCCTTCCCTCCTTTCATACCTTACCTCACATAGACATACACACACACCCTCACTAGCCCACCCAAGCTGAAGCCCATTCGGTGTGGCAGTGTGTTGTTGTGATGGCGTGTGTGGCAGTAGCAGAGGGTGATCTTTTCTCTCTCACAGAAAAAGTGCAGAATGAAATCATCTCTGCCTCGCCTCCCAGTGCCTGCACCCCCTTAATCACTCCCATTACAGGGCAGATTGAAATGCTGCTCCCCCTCTCTTTTCCCCATGTAACCTTTTCCCCCCTCCCTATCCTCTCACTCTACGGCCTCTCTCTCCTCCCCATCCTCACTCTCTCTCCCACTGTATCCTCCTCCTCTCTCTCTTCCTCACCTCACTTTCTCCCTCTCCACCCACCCTCACTCTTGGTCTCCCTCTTCATCTAACCTTATTCATGCCCTCTCATTCCATTTCTCATTTCCTCTCACTATGTCCTCCAACACTCTCTCCTTCTATTGCCTCTCTCCCCTTTTCCTCTCCTCATCCCTCATATTCCTCCATCCTGCTGCAGAGGCGATGCAGATCAGGGATAATGCTAGAATATTAAGACAGGAGAGGGAGGTGATAGATTTCATGATGAGTGAGTGTGTGTGTGTGTGGTACCCCGTAGTGCCAGAAGACGTGAGTAAACAGAGCCTCTGCAGTTTGTAGAGCCGTGGGGAGACCGGGCAGAGGAAGGAGGCGGCAGGACTTCGAAAAGCGATCCAAAACGACCAGGATAGTGGTGTTACCTTGGGAGAGGGGAAGATCAGTAAGAAAATCAATACTAAGGTGAGACCATGGTCGTTGTGGAACTGGTAAAGGTTGTAGCTTACCCGCTGGGAGGTGCCTAGGTGCCTTACTCTGGGCGCACACTGAGCAGAAGGAAACATACACCCTCACGTCCTTAGCCAAGGTAGACCACCAGTACTTCTCGGTCAGGCAGCGCATTGTACGACTGATACCTGGATGACCAGAGGAGGGTGACGTGTGTGCCCAGTAGATCAGATGATCACGGATAAGCGCAGGCACGTACTGCAGCCCAGCTGGACACTGCGGTTTAGATGGATCTGTGCGTAATGCCTGCGCTATATAATAATAATAATATAATAATATGCCATTTAGCAGACGCTTTTATCCAAAGCGACTTACAGTCATGCGTGCATACATTATTTTTTTTTGTGTATGGG
Source organism: Coregonus lavaretus (assembly GCF_964263955.1). NCBI lineage: Eukaryota > Metazoa > Chordata > Actinopteri > Salmoniformes > Salmonidae > Coregonus > Coregonus lavaretus. The sequence continues at coordinate 50,656,550 of NC_139991.1, forward strand.
TGGTCCCGGGGATCGAACCCACTACCTTGGCGTTACAAGCGCCGTGCTCTACCAGCTGAGCTACAGAGGACCACTGTCTCGACTGTATGTCATATATCCGCGTCCATCGCCCATACTACCGGTGCCACAATGCATGAGGCCGGGAGTATGGGGGTGTTGTCTCTGGGCCTCTCCTCTGTGTCATACAGCCGAGACAGTTTGTCTGCCTTCATGTTCTTCGTACCCGGAATGTATGAGAGTGTGAAATCAAACCGGGTGAAGAAGAGGGCCCACCTGGCCTGGCGAGGATTCAGCCCCATCGCTGCCCAAATGTACTCCAGGTTACGGTGGTCTGTCCAGACGAGGAAAGGGTGTTTCGCCCCTTCGAGCCAATGCCTCCACACCGTCAAAGCTCGGACAACAGCCAGCAGCTCCCGATCACCAACGCCGTAGTTCTGCTCCTCCGAGCTGAGCTTCTTCGAAAAGAAGGCACAGGGGCGGAGCTTGGGTGGCGTGCCCCGAGCGTTGGGATAAGACAGCGCCTATCCCTACCTCGGACGCATCCACCTCCACTACGAACTGTAGTGATGGATCGGGGTGAGCCAGTACCGGGGCAGAGGTGAACAGACCCCGCAATCTACTGAAGGCCAAATCAGCCTCAGCAGACCAGCGGAGCCGGGACGGCCCTCCCTTCAACAAGGAGGTAATAGGAGCTGCGACCTTACCAAAGCCCTGAATAAACCTCCGATAGTAGTTGGCAAAGCCAAGGAAGCGCTGCACCTCCTTCACCGTGGTTGGAGTTGGCCAATTACACATGGCTGAAATGCGATCTCCCTACATCTCCACACCTGTGGTAGTAATGTGGTATCCGAGGAAGGAGATTGACTGCTGGAAAAACTCATACTTCTCTGCCTTGGCATAAAGATCATTTTCCAGCAGTTGGACCAGTACCTTGCGAACCAGGGACACATGCTCGGCGCGCGTAGAGGAATACACCAGTATGTCATCGATGTAGACCACCACACCGCGACCAAGCATGTCCCGAAACACCTCCTTCACAAAGGACTGGAAAACGGATGGCACATTCATCAAACCGTATGGCATCACCAGGTATTCATAATGCCCCGATGTTGTGCTGAATGCTGTTTTCCACTCATCCCCTTCCCGAATATGCACCAGGTTGCAGGCACTCCTGAGGTCTAATTTGGTGAAAAAACGGGCCCCATGCATTGACTCAATCACTGAAGGAATGAGGGGAAGAGGATAACTACAGTGAGGGAAAAAATTATTTGATCCCCTGCTGATTTTGTACGTTTGCCCACTGACAAAGAAATGATCAGTCTATAATTTTAATGATAGGTTTATTTGAACAGTGAGAGACAGAATAACGTTTAAAAAATCCAGAAAAATGCATGTCAAAAATGTTATAAATTGATTTGCATTTTAATGAGGGAAATAAGTATTTGACCCCCTCTCAATCAGAAAGATTTCTGGCTCCCAGGTGTCTTTTATACAGGTAATGAGCTGAGATTAGGAGCACACTCTTAAAGGGAGTGCTCCTAATCTCAGTTTGTTACCTGTATAAATGACACCTGTCCACAGAAGCAATCAATCAATCAGATTCCAAACTCTCCACCATTCTTCACAAAGAAGAAACTCGAGGAAGCAGGGACTTTGTGACGTACATTTCCATAGCCTCCGTCTCAGCCTGCGACAGGGGATACCCATGACTCCTGGGAGGTAAAGCGTCTACCCGAAGGTTTATCGCGCAATCCCCCTCCCGATGAGGTGGTAATTTAGTCGCTTGCGTCTTGGAAAACGCGAGTCCCAGATCATGGTATTCGGGGGGAATGTGCACGGTGGGGTTACTGTCTGGACTTTCCACCGTGGTCGCACCAACGGAAACACCTAGATACCTACCCGGACACTCACGCGACCACCCCGTAAGAACCCTCTGTGACCATGAAAAATTGGGGTTGTGAAGGTCTAACCACGGAATACCTAAGACTACAGGGTAAGCAGGAGACTCAATAATCAAAAATGGGATCTGCTCAACATGCGTCTCCTGTGTAATCATGGTGACTGGTATAGTAACCTCCTTAACCAACCCGGACCCTAATGGTTGACTATCAAGTTCTCTGATGGGGAGTGGAATGGATAGGGGAACCAATGAAATGCCTTGATGGCGTGCAAATGCCTTGTCCATAAAGTTCCCAGCTGCGCCTGAATCGACTAGCGCCTTACACTGGGAAACTACCAGGTGATCGGGAAAGGAGATAGATAAGGTACAGTGCGCCGCAAAGGGCTCTGAACAAGTTTGGGTGTTCATTACCTGGGGTGATGCGTGAGTACCCTGCCTACCGCCTCCAGACCCAAAGGAACGTTGACTGCGACGTGAGGTGGATTGTCCCTTCGTGCCACCAGAGTGGCACTGTCGCTGTCCTCCTGCGCTCTCTCGATCGGTGGCTCCCCCAGCTCCATCTGCCCGGGGTCAGAGTCGTCCGGAGTGGGAACGGGCAGACCCTACCAGGACGTCCTCTGGCTGCTAACAGATTGTCCAGCCGGATGGCCATGTCCACCAGTTGGGAGAACGATAGCATGGCATCACGGCAGGCTAGCTCCCATCGGACGTCATCCCTTAGGTGGCACCGGAAATGGTCGATCAGGGCCCGCTCGTTCCACCCGGACCCCGCTGCCAGCATCCGGAACTCCAGCGCGTAGTCCTGTGCTGTCCCCGTCCCCTGCCTCAGATGGACCAGTCGAAAACGTCCCGAAAGAGGCGAGCAAACTCCCCGTAGTCCTCCAACGCGGCACCTCCCTCATTCCACACCGTGTTGGCCCACTCCAGGGCTCTCCCACAAAGGCAGGAAACGAGGACGGATACCTGCTCCTGGACCCTTGCCACAACTTCAGGCATGCAGTCTTCTCCTGCTGACTCCATTCAGTGGGTGAGTGATTCTGTGATGAGGTGTGAATGGAGAAGTCAGGTGCAGGAGGTAAAACACCGAAGTCCAGAGTTTATTCCGTTTACATAAATAAAACGCACCAAGCGTCAAAACAAAACTATCACAAGGGAAATATTCCACCTTGGCAATAACAAATGGAAGAGTAGCTCAACCGAGCTACCCACTCTCACAATGAAACAATCACTCACAAAGACAAGGGGAACAGAGGGAACACTTATACACATACTAATTAGGGGAATGAGCACCAGTTGTGTATGATTGACAAGACAAGACATGACAAGTGGAGTGATGAGAATGGGATCGGCACTAGCTAGTAAGCCGGTGACGACGAACGCCAAAACCTGCCCGAACAAGGAGTGGAGGCAGCCTCGGCAGAAGTCGTGACACAAACACCAAGATAGGCATACCTAATTTCAAAATAGGTGGTCATCACTGTCAATCGTGAATGATAATTCTTCACGTTTTACCGGTGAAATGTCCAAATTGCGTCTGCATGCCAATCATTTGATCACAATCAATTTCATGGGAATATGCATTTAGATCTTCTTCAATAATTTTTTCGTTAGCAAATTAGAGCAGATGGTGTTAAACTACTGTAAAACAAGGTGATATTTTTGGTGTAACAGTAACATTATACTATGCTATTATATTTGGTTATGTTAGGTAGAATACTAATGAATCATTATGTGATCTTCCAAGACATTGATTCAGCTTTGATCTAACTTTACTTTAATGAGCACCACTGTGAGAAGTGGCGGAGGGTGAGCTAATTGAAGCGCACGTAGCCTACTCTTTTGGTGATTCCACATTTTAACTTTTATTTAATCAGGGGAGCCCAATTGAGACAAGGGTCCCTGGGGACATAAAATTAAAGATAAAACTACAAAATACAAGATAGAATAACAAGATACAGTAAGAAGTACATTACATTAGAACATCAGAAACATCACAGGCATCATAAACAAATTAATTAAGTCAATCAAAACAATTGCACACCTCGGTGAACTCATGTGCGAATGTCATGCCAGGTGCAGATGTTTAACAAAAATCTAGGAATATTTGGCCAAGGAAGCATTTCTTGTTGGTCTCAGGGAATGTGAAACAGTTAGGAAGGGAGGCTTAAAAAAAAAAACAGGATTGAGTGAAGTAGCAGCAAATATCTTGAAACCCAGCAGCGTTGCAGTTCTTGACACACTCAAACCAGTGTGCCTTGCACATACTACCATACCCCGTTCAAAGGCACTTAAATATGTTGTCTTGCCCATTCACCCTCTAAATGGCACACATCCACAATGTCTCAATTGGCAAGGCTTAAACATCTACACTGATTGAAGTGGATTTAACAAGTGACATCCATAAGGAATCATATCTTTCACCTGATCAGTCGGTCATGGAAAGAGCAGGTGTTCCTAATGTTTTGTACACTCACTGTATAACTTTTCATAAGCCCAACGTGACTGCAAGAGACATGTTGGAATGTCTGACAAATACGGGACAAAGCAACTAAATTAGTGGTGTTTGAATTTGTTAATAAAATACGGGACATGATTGTTTGGTTGCGGGACAAAGGGCCAAAATACAGGACTGTCCCGCACAATCCGGGACATATGGTCACCCGTACTGATGGTTGAGTAGGCTGTACTGGGGTTACGATGCTGGCTTGGGCCTGACTTTGACCAGGGGTTGAGTGGCTGTGATTCTCCTCGAAGAAGAAGGAAATGTGGTCAAGCCTCTCCTGACGCCTTTTGTACTGGAGCAGTTGGCTCCTAAGCTGCTCAGCCTCTGCTGTCTCTTTCATTTCAACTGACTCCACAAACTATTTGAATGACTCCATGTTCAGAGTTGCCTGTTGCACAGGGATTTGCACAGGGGTTTGCCTTTCAGCACTGGTGGCTGGTTCTGCTGGCCCTACTGTGCTGTGGGGGTGGTGCACCAGTTGTAGGCTGGTAAGTGCATCAGCTCTGGGGAGGTTGCCAACCTCCAGGTTAAGGTGCTCATAGCCATACCGCTTCGGCAGAGAACAGGCTGAATGAGAATGTCCTGTATCCATCCTTTTTGGTAGCCACCAAATCCCCTGGAAGGACCAGGTAAGAAGTGGTCTAGTTTTGAAAGGATGTCTGGTTTTACTGAGAATGGTGATGGTCGCCAAAGAGCTCTTGTCAGAGACTCAGTTTCAGGACTTCTCTTTGATCACTTGATCAGTTTTATAATGTCAGTTCAATCATCTGAGGACAATAGTTGAATGTATGGTTCTGAGAACAAAAGGGAGCAAGTGGCAGTTATCATAATCAACGTAATCCACGATAAACATAAAAGCAGGCTCCAATTACCCTGTGGCTTTAAAGTTCAACAATACACATTCCATATGCCATACAATGCTACACCCAAAGGGCTATAAATAATAATACTGAAGTGGCATGAACTTAAATGGCCTATATGCTAAAGGCTAATTCCTACAGCAATATAACATCACATTCTACAACAAAGGTAAGTACACATAGTAGTACTTGAATGGTAGTAACAACTGAAATGAACAATATGCTAAATGCTAAAGCTAAGCTGTCATAGGCAAACAATAGGGCAGTACAGTAGGCTTGGGCGGTATACCGGGGTATTTCGAAATACAGACGAAATGATTTTCAATACCGTTTTAACAAAAGGGTATACCGCCCAAGCGGGTTGGGGGCACCCCCGGCTCATGGGAGTGTGTGCTACGCCACTGCTTATATCTTAGATGTGTCAAATAAATTATATCCAGCTCAGGGTTCCATCTCTGCATTTGGTTTGCTAACTTACTAGCTAAGTGGTAGATGTCAAGATCAAGCTTATTGGTTACAGCAGAAACATTCAATCCCCTCCTGGATCAAGATCCCTGTTGCCTAAATTGTTTTGTGCATCCCCCCCCCAAAAAAATATAATAATAATATATATATATATATATATACAGTGAGGGAAAAAAATATTTGATCCCCTGCTGATTTTGTATGTTTGCCCACTGACAAAGACATGATCAGTCTATAATATAATAATATAATAATATAATAATGGTAGGTTTATTTGAACAGGGAGAGACAGAATAACAACAAAAAAATCCAGAAAAATGCATGTCAAAAATTTTATAAATTGATTTGCATTTTAATGAGGGAAATAAGTATTTGACCCCTCTGCAAAACATGACCTAGTACTGGTGGCAAAACCCTTGTTGGCAATCACAGAGGTCAGACATTTCTTGTAGTTGGCCACCAGGTTTGCACACATCTCAGGAGGGATTTTGTCCCACTCCTCTTTGCAGATCTTCTCCAAGTCATTAAGGTTTCGAGGCTGACGTTTGGCAACTCGAACCTTCAGCTCCTTCCACAGATTTTATATGGGATTAAGGTCTGGAGACTGGCTAGGCCACTCCAGGACCTTAATGTGCTTCTTCTTGAGCCACTCCTTTGTTGCCTTGGCCGTGTGTTTTGGGTCATTGTCATGCTGGAATACCCATCCACGACCCATTTTCAATGCCCTGGCTGAGGGAAGGAGGTTCTCACCCAAGATTTGACGGTACATGGCCCCGTCCATCGTCCCTTTGATGCGGTGAAGTTGTCCTGTCCCCTTAGCAGAAAAACACCCCCAAAGCATAATGTTTCCACCTCCATGTTTGACGGTGGGGATGGTGTTCTTGGGGTCATAGGCAGCATTCCTCCTCCACCAAACACGGCGAGTTGAGTTGATGGCAAAGAGCTCGATTTTGGTCTCATCTGACCACAAAACTTTCACCCAGTTCTCCTCTGAATCATTCAGATGTTCATTGGCAAACTTCAGACGGGCCTGTATATGTGCTTTCTTGAGCAGGGGGACCTTGCGGGCGCTGCAGGATTTCAGTCCTTCATGGCGTAGTGTGTTACCAATTGTTTTCTTGGTGACTATGGTCCCAGCTGCCTTGAGATCATTGACAAGATGCTCCCGTGTAGTTCTGGGCTGATTCCTCACCGTTCTCATGATCATTGCAACTCCACGAGGTGAGACCTTGCATGGAGCCCCAGGCCGAGGGAGATTGACAGTTCTTTTGTGTTTCTTCCATTTGCGAATAATCGCACCAACTGTTGTCACCTTCTCACCAAGCTGCTTGGCGATGGTTTTGTAGCCCATTCCAGCCTTGTGTAGTTCTACAATCTTGTCCCTGACATCCTTGGAGAGCTCTTTGGTCTTGGCCATGGTGGAGAGTTTGGAATCTGATTGATTGATTGCTTCTGTGGACAGGTGTCTTTTATACAGGTAACAAGCTGAGAATAGGAGCACTCCCTTTAAGAGTGTGCTCCTAATCTCAGCTCGTTACCTGTATAAAAGACACCTGGGAGCCAGAAATATTTCTTATTTCCCTCATTAAAATGCAAATCAATTCATTACATTTTCGACATGCATTTTTTTACCATTAAAATTATAGACTGATCATGTCTTTGCCAGTGGGCAAACGTACAAAATCAGCAGGGGATCAAATAATAATAATACTTTTTACTATTTTCTACATTGTAGAATAATAGTGAAGACATCAAAACTATGACATAACACATATGGAATCATGAAGTAACCAAAACAGTGTTAAACAAATCAAAATATATTTTATATTTGAGATGTTTCAAAGTAACCACCCTTTGCCTTGATGCCAGCTTTGCACAATCTTGGCATTCTCTCAACCAGCTTCATGAGGTAGTCACCTGGAATGCATTTCAATTAACAGGTGTGCCTTGTTAAAAGTGAATTTGTGGAATTTCATTCCTTCTTAATGCGTTTGAGACAATCAGTTTTGTTGTTACAAGGTAGGGGGGGTAATACAGAAGATAGCCCTATTTGGTAAAAGACCAAGTCCATATTATGGCAAGAACAGCTCAAATAAGAAAATGAAATGACAGTCCATCATTACTTGAAGACATGAAGGTCAGTCAATACGGAAAATGTCAAGAACTTTGAAAGTTTCTTTAAGTGCAGTCGCAAAAACCATCAAGCGCTATGATGAAACTGGCTCTCATGAGGACCGCCACAGGAAAGGAAGACCCAGAGTTACCTCGGCTGCAGAGGATAAGTTCATTAGAGTTAACTGCACCTCAGATTGCAGCCCAAATAAATGCTTCACAGAGTTCAAGTAACAGACACATCTCAACATCAACTCTTCAGAGGAGACTGCATGAATCAGACCTTCATGGTCGAATTGCTGCAAAGAAACCACTACTAAAGGACGACAATAATAAGAAGAGACTTGCTTGGGCCAAGAAACACGAGCAATGGACCGGTGGAAATCTGTCCTTTGGTCTGATGAGTCCAAATGTGCGATTTTTGGTTTCAACCGCTGTGTCTTTGTGAGACGCAGAGTAGGTGAACGGATGATCTCCACATGTGTGGTTCCCACCGTGAAGCATGGAGGAGGAGGTGTGATGGTGTGGGTGTGCTTTGCTGGTGACACTGTCAGTGATTTATTTGGAATTCAAGGCACACTTAACCAGCATGGCTACCACAGCATTCTGCAGCGATACGCCATCCCATCTGGTTTGCGCTTAGTGGGACTATCATTTGTTTTTCAACAGGACAATGACCCAAAACACACCTCAAGGCTGTGTAAGGGCTATTTGACCAAGAAGGAGAGTGATGGAGTGCTGCATCAGATGACCTGGCCTCCACAATCACCCGACCTCAACCCAATTGAGATGGTTTGCGATGAGTTGGACAGCAGAGTGACGGAAAAACAGCCAACAAGTGCTCAGCATATGTGGGAACTCCTTCAAGATTGTTGGAAATGCATTCCACATGAAGCTGGTTGAGAAAATGCCAAGAGTGCGCAAAGCTGTCATCAAGGCAAAGGGTGGCTACTTTGAAGAGTTTTGGTTAACACTGTTTTGGTTACTACATAATTCCATATGTGTTATTTCAGTTTGATGTCTTCGCTATTATTCTACAATGTAGAAAATAGTAAAAAAAAATTAGAAAAACCCTGGAATTAGTAGGTGTGTCTAAACTTTTTACTGGTAGTGTATCTTTTTTTAAATTGCACCCTTTGTGTGCACATTCGGTAATACCGTATACCCCGGTATGGTACAGAAACGGTATGAAAATCTGAATACCACACAACCCTACAGTACAGCATAAAAACTTAAGTTAAAAAATATAATCTGATAAGTCAGAAACGATAGAACAAATCAAAGTTCATAATATCAAAATACATCAGAGTGTCCTTGGCTGCCAGATAATGAATTGTTTGGTTTGGTAAATGTCACGGTTTTGGCCGAGGCTGCCTCTCTCCCTTGTTCGGGCAGGCTTCGGCGTTCGTTGTCTCCGGAGTACTAGCTGCCACCGTTGTATGTTTCATGTTCGTTTGCTTTTGTCTGAGTGTTGTCACACCTGTTTTCAGTTAGTGTCATTAGTGTCCTATTTAGTTCCCGTTGTGTGTGTCAGGTGTTGTGTATTATTGTTTTGTGTCAGACGTGTTTTCGCTCGGTTGAGCTTCTCTCCACTGCGCTGGAGTTTTCGCACCTGTTTGTGCGCTGTTTTGTTTCCATTTCGCCTTCGTGCGTATTTCGCCTTCGGGCAAGTGTTGTCCGTTTGCCGTGTTTCGGCTCAATACAAGTCTATTGGATTATCCGTCTGCGTCCTGCATTTGATTCCGCCACTGCACCTACAGCACGCCTTGACAGAATAATACACCTCCTATGGAATCAGCAGGAGCCGCAGCAGCCCAGGCGACTCTGGAGGACAGGGTCCGGGAGCAAGGGTTACCAGATCCTGCAGATGGGGACCGCACTGCAGGAGGTGATCACCACCATCCGAGGCTGGGGGACGCCTCCACCGCCACCCTCCGTGCCAGCACCATCGGCCAGTCAGCCTAGTCCCGCACCAGAACCCCGAGGAGTCCGACTCTCGCTCCCGAGGGCTTACGAGGGGACCGCGGCCGGGTGCCAGGGTTTCCTTCTCCAGGTGGAGCTGTACCTGGCCACCGTGCATCCGGCGCCCTCGGGACATGAGAGCGTGTCCGCCCTGATCTCCTGCCTGTCCGGGAAGGCGTTGGAATGGGCCAACGCGGAGTGGAGGAGGATCGACGCGGACACCATCACGTACAACGAGTTCTCCCGCCGCTTCAAGGCGGTGTTTGACCATCCCCCGGAGGGGAAAGCGGCGGGGGAGCGTCTGGTCTTTCTCCGGCAGGGGAGGAGGAGTGCTCAGGAGTTCGCCCTCGAATTCCGTACTCTAGCGGCAGATGCAGGGTGGAATGATCGGGCCCTCGTCGATCACTACAGGTGTAGTCTACGAGAGGACGTCCGTCGGGAGCTGGCCTGTAGGGACACCAGCCTCACGTTCGACCAGTTGGTCGACATGTCCATCAGGCTGGATAACCTGCTAGCTACCCGCGGGCGTTCCGAGGGGGGTCCGTCCATTTCACCCTCCAGCGCTTCCGAGCCGTGCCCCATGGAGCTTGGGGGCGCTGGCGCTAGAGAGAGGAGGGGTCGGCTTACTAGGGGGTCCATCCCTTGCACCAACTGTGGTCGGGGAGGACACACCGCGGCTAGGTGCTGGGGATGGCCTCCTAGGGGAGAGGACGACAGGTCCCGCACTGGGGATTCCCTCCAGGTGAGTAGGCGCCCCACTCACCCAGAGCTCTCTGTTGCACATTTTTGTATGCCTGTGCGTTTTCCACAGGTAGCACCTCATTCCCAGCATAAGGCGCTGGTAGATTCAGGCGCGGCTGGGAATTTTATTGATAAAAAGTTTTGTTTAGCGTTAGGGATTCCCCTTCTTCCTGTTGATGTTCCTTTCCCCGTTCATGCCCTAGATAGCCGTCCGTTGGGTACGGGCTTGATCAGGGAGGTCACGGCGCCACTTAGGATGTGTGCGCAGGGGGGTCATCAGGAGATAATTCAGCTATTCCTGATTGACTCTCCTGCGTATCCGGTGGTGCTGGGCATGCCCTGGTTGAGTACCCATAACCCATCCATTTCGTGGCAGGAGAGGGCTCTGATGGAGTGGTCTGCTCAGTGTGTGGGTAGATGTTTGGGCGTTTCCGTAGGGGCTACCTCGGTGGAGAGTCCAAACCAGGTGCCCGCATTGCACGTTCCCCCTGAGTATGGGGATTTGGCTATTGCGTTTAGTAAGGCGAGGGCGACGCAGTTGCCGCCCCATAGGCAGGGAGATTGTGCGATAGACCTCCAGGCAGGAGCTGCGCTCCCACGGAGCCATGTGTATCCTCTGTCTCAAGAGGAGAAGAAAGCTATGGAGACTTACATAGACGAATCTCTGAGACAAGGATACATACGGCCTTCCACTTCCCCTGCGTCCTCGAGTTTCTTTTTTGTGAAGAAAAAGGATGGTGGTTTGCGCCCGTGCATCGATTACCGTGGTCTCAATCAGATTACGGTGAAGTACAGTTATCCACTCCCGCTGATTGCGACCATGACTGAGTCGTTGCACGGGGCGCGTTTCTTCACTAAATTAGATCTCAGGAGCGCGTACAACTTGGTGTGCATCAGGGAGGGCGATGAATGGAAGACAGCCTTTAGTACCACCTCGGGCCATTACGAGTATCTGGTCATGCCATACGGGTTGATGAACGCTCCGTCAGTTTTCCAATCATTCGTGGATGAGATCTTCAGGGACATGCAGGGGCAGGGGGTGGTTGTGTACATTGATGACATTCTCGTGTACTCGCCTACCCGTGTCGAGCATGTGGCCCTGGTGCGTAGAGTGTTGCGGAGGCTGGTGGAGCACGACCTGTATGTGAAGGCAGAGAAGTGTCTGTTTTTCCAGGAGTCGGTCTCCTTTTTGGGGTATCAGTTGTCTGCGTCAGGGGTGAAGATGGAGGTAGACCGGGTGTCGGCCGTGCGTAATTGGCAAACACCAACCACTGTGAAGGAGGTGCAGCAGTTTTTGGGGTTTGCGAATTACTACCGGAGGTTTATCCGGGGTTTTGGACAGGTGGCAGCTCCCATCACGTCTCTTTTGAAGGGGGGTCCGGTGCGTCTGCAGTGGTCGGCCGAGGCGGACAGGGCGTTTGGGAGGCTGAAGGACCTGTTTACCTCAGCCCCGGTGCTGGCGCATCCGGATCCCTCTTTGCCGTTCCAGGTAGAGGTGGACGCGTCAGAGGCCGGTCTAGGAGCCATGCTTTCACAACGGTCTGGCGCGCCACCTAAACTCCGCCCCTGTGCTTTTTATTCTAAGAAGCTCAGTCCGGCGGAGCGGAACTATGACGTAGGGGACAGGGAGCTGTTAGCCGTGGTACAGGCTCTAAAGGTGTGGAGGCACTGGCTTGAGGGGGCTCAACACCCTTTCCTCATTTTGACGGACCACCGTAACCTGGAGTACATCCGGGCGGCGAGGAGGCTGAACCCTCGCCAGGCAAGATGGAATATGTTCTTGACCAGGTTTACTTTTAAGATCACGTACATCCCTGGGTCACAGAATGGTAAGGCAGATGCGCTGTCTCGGCGGTATGACACGGAGGAGAGGTCCGTGGAGCCCACTCCCATACTGCCGGAGTCGTGTCTGGTGGCACCGGTAGTGTGGGAGGTCGATGCTGAACTCGAGCGGGCGTTACGCACCGACCCTAGTCCACCACAGTGCCCGGAGGGTCGGAAGTACGTTCCGCTCGAGGTTCGGGATCGATTGATCTATTGGGCTCACACGTCACCCTCCTCTGGACATCCGGGTATCGGCCGGACAGTGCACTGTCTTAGTGCCAAGTACTGGTGGCCCACGTTGGCAAGGGATGTGAGGGTTTATGTTTCCTCCTGCTCGGTGTGCGCCCAGTGTAAGGCGCCTAGACATCTGCCTAGGGGTAAGTTACTACCCCTGCCCGTGCCACAACGACCATGGTCCCACCTCTCGGTGGATTTCCTTACTGACCTTCCTCCGTCACAGGGGAATACCACTATACTGGTCGTTGTGGACCGGTTTTCTAAGGCCTGTCGTTTGCTCCCCATGCCGGGCCTTCCTACCGCCCTGCAAACTGCCGAAGCCCTATTCACCCATGTGTTCCGGCACTACGGGGTACCCGAGGATATTGTGTCTGATCGGGGTCCCCAATTTACCTCCAGAGTCTGGAGGGCCTTTATGGAGCGGTTGGGGGTCTCGGTGAGCCTCACCTCGGGTTACCACCCGGAGAGTAATGGGCAGGTGGAACGTGTAAACCAGGATGTGGGCAGGTTTCTTAGAACATACTGCCAGGACCGGCCGGAGGAGTAGGCAAGGTACGTTCCCTGGGACGAAATGGCCCAGAATTCCCTACGCCATTCCTCCACTAACCTAACCCCTTTCCAATGTGTGTTAGATTACCAGCCGGTTCTGGCACCCTGGCAGCAGAGCCAGATCGAGGCTCCTGCGGTGGATGAGTGGGCGAGGCGCTCGGAGGAGACATGGAACACTGCACACGTCCACCTGCAGTGGGCCCTCCGACGTCATAAGGCGAGCGCTGATCTCCACCGCAGTGAGGGACCGGTGTACGCACCTGGTGATCGAGTCTGGCTCTCTACCAGGAACCTGCCCCTCCGCCTGCCCTGTCGGAAACTGGGTCGGCGGTTTGTAGGGCCATTTAAAGTCCTGGGAAGGTTGAACGAGGTGTGTTATAAATTACAGCTACCTGTTGAATATAAAAGTATTAACCCCTCGTTCCATGTGTCCCTTCTCAGGCCGGTGGTAGCTGGCCCACTCCAAGACAGTGAGATCAGGGAGACTCCTCCGCCCCCATTGGACATCGAGGGGGCACCGGCGTACTCCGTGAGGTCCATCTTGGATTCGAGACGTCGGATGGGGGGTCTCCAGTATCTAGTGGAGTGGGAGGGGTACGGTCCGGAGGAGCGGTGCTGGGTGCCGAGGGGAGACATTTTGGACCCGTCTCTCCTGACGGAATTCCATCGTGAGCACCCGACGCGCCCGGCTCCGCGTCCTCCGGGTCGTCCCCGAGGCCGGAGTCAGCGCACGTCTGGAGCCGCGCGTCAAGGGGGGGGTACTGTCACGGTTTCGGCCGAGGCTGCCTCCCTCCCTTGTTCGGGCAGGCTTCGGCGTTCGTTGTCTCCGGAGTACTAGCTGCCACCGTTGTATGTTTCATGTTCGTTTGCTTTTGTCTGAGTGTTGTCATACCTGTTTTCAGTTAGTGTCATTAGTGTCCTATTTAGTTCCCGTTGTGTGTGTCAGGTGTTGTGTATTATTGTTTTGTGTCAGACGTGTTTTCGCTCGGTTGAGCTTCTCTCCACTGCGCTGGAGTTTTCGCACCTGTTTGTGCGCTGTTTTGTTTCCATTTCGCCTTCGTGCGTATTTCGCCTTCGGGCAAGTGTTGTCCGTTTGCCGTGTTTCGGCTCAATACAAGTCTATTGGATTATCCGTCTGCGTCCTGCATTTGATTCCGCCACTGCACCTACAGCACGCCTTGACAGTAAATGAATGTGTCGGTCTTCTTAATATGGTCACCTGATGACCACCTGACCTGTCAAGTGAGCTGTCAGGTGACTTGGGGGCCATTTTGTAGAGGCATTTTGCCACTGTTATAGTTAGTTTGATAGTGAACTGGGCATTTACTTCAGAATATCCACACCACCATTGTTCGTATGTCACAACTATGCTATGTATGTTTGGTACAACCCGTTCATTTACATTTACATCATTTAACAGACCCTCTTATCCAGAGTGACTTACAGTTAGTGAGTGCATACATTTTTCATACCGTACAATAGAAACACATGTAATGCACTGAGCGTGGGTTTGTGGGAGAGCAGTGGTTTTCCTTGCAGGCTCGTTAGGCACTACTGACCTCAGTTTTACCGCCTCATTTGTAATATGGGACTGCAGCCTTCAAACTGACACAAAAAGATTCACGTTCCCCTACTAGCTATTTTTTAACCACTCTTGGATGTCGCACCACTCACCCGTATATCTACATGAATATCTCAGCATGTTAAGGAAGTTATATTTCTCTCTCCTTCCATCTCTCTTTCTTTCTTGCTCTCACTCCACTTTCATCGTTTGATCAGGCAATCGCTCGTGGTGTGTCGGCAGTCGTCTCTAGGTCTCTAGAGCTCAATTTGCAAATCAAACTGGAACACGTCCCCAGTTTGCGTGTGTGAGGGAGAGAGCGAGAGTGTGTGTGTGTGTGGTGTACATGCATGCCTGGGTGCATGTGTGTGTATGTGTGTGTGCATGTGTTTGTGTCCTTGTGCTTGCATGAGTGTGTGACTGAACACTTCTCCTCTTTACTATCGTGCCACCAGGACATTAAAGTACACATTCCCTCTAAACACTTGGAGATTGAAAAACAAAATGCATACTGAGGGGATTTAAAGCTGTCTAGCTGCAGGATAAAGCCACCTAGATATAGTGTCATTTAAACTAAGTCAACTAAACCCCCCCTCGAGAATAAAAAACAGTGGCAAGGTAAGATGAACGCTACCCCTCTAACACATGTTTTAAATGTACATTCTAAACGTGTGCTTTGCCAGAAATCTAACGGTGATCTCTGTACAGTCGTAAATCTACCCCAGAGATAATTCACTGTCATTACATCCCACACCTCAGAGAGTTACATCAGATAACAGTGGGATACTTATTTTATATAGTATTTTGCAGTACTGTAGGCCTTTACACATTCTAATTATTTTACCTTACACCGAAAGGATATGGCATGTTGCTAATAATGTCTCAATCCTAGTTTCCTCTTGGTTTTATGGATGTTTGGCTTGTTTGATCCCAGGGATCATGGTGCTTAAATATCTTAACAGTCCTAAGGCGAAAAAAAGACAAATCAATTTCACTTCTCCGCCGATGGAGGGCCTCCCAGCAGAAGCCAGTCAAGGACCCTTTAAGAGCATTCAAAATAATTTGGCCTCTGATTGTGTTTTGTCTGCTGTGGATTATACCTCATAAATACTTTAGATTGTCCTGGAGGACTATTTGAGGACCTAGAGTAAACACTCTTATGGACAAGATTAGGCTTGGGCGGTATACCATATATACCGTGTACCGGGGTATTTGGAAAAAGCCACGGGATGGTTTCTCAATACCGTCAAAATGATTTCTTTGACGTTTTTCAATACATTTGAATATTTTGAAATACTTTTGAAGTTAATACCTGCAGTCAACTTGTGCAATACGTTAGGATAAAAAAGCAGATTGCCGTCTTCATTTCATCTCTCATATTATTTTACATTATGAAGCTTACCGTAGTTACCCAGAACAGTTGAGCCAGTCACGTGTTCGTTGTAAAGAGCACAACAAGAGAAAGCGGGAGCTGGTGAGTCCATAGCGTTCCTATCGGCACGTCTCTGTTGTGTGATGCACATGAGATGAAGTTACACTTGTGTGCAATTCACTAATAAATGTTTGCCATCAGATATCTTATAACGGCTTTCTGCCGTGTTTTAGAAGTCAGAGCTCTGTTATGTGAGTTATCTGTACAGTTCCCCCTGTGCTTCCTACTAGCATTTTTTTCCTCCTCCGTTCTTCTCCCCTTTGATCATTGTACACATGCTGCTCTTCCTTCAGAAAAGCATGCATCACAACTTTGTTCATTTGCACAATTTCTCTCGTTCACTTTCAATTGTAATTCACAGTCAGGTAAAATAACATTTTGTAGCTACTAGCTATACTTCTATAACTTTATGAGCTGGATTTGCCTGTCTTTCCAATTAGTTTGTTACTTTTCGCTCGTTAGCATTTAGCAAACAGCGTCTGTGTGATTTTGACATTACAAGTGCTAATTATGATAGGATTTTGGTAATAGAGGCCCAATGGGCTTTTATTGCATTTTTAGCGCCCCCATGTGTGCTATGCCGGTAGTATCAGTATCAGGATACTATGACAGTTTGAAAATCTGGATATCGCCCAAGCCTAGACAAGATAAACATACAGTACCAGTCAAAAGTTTGGACACACCTACTCATTCAAGGGTTTTTCTTTATTTTAACTATGTTCTACATTGTAGAATAATAGTGAAGACGTCACAACTATGAAATAACACATATGGAATCATGTTGTAACCAAAATTTGAAATTCTTCAAAGTAGCCACACTTTGCCTTGATGACAGCTTTGCACGCTCTTGGCATTCTCTCAACCAGCTTCACCTGGAATGCTTTTCCAACAGTCTTGAAGAAGTTCCCACTTATGCTGAGCACTTGTTGGCTGCTTTTCCTTCACTCTGCGGTCCATCTCATCCCAAACCAACTCAATTGGGTTGAGGTCGGGGGATTGTGGAGGCCAGGTCATCTAATGCAGCACTCCATCACTCTCCATCTTTATAAAATAGCCCTTACACAGCCTGGAGGTGTGTTGCGTCATTGTCCTGTTGAAAAACAAATGATAGTCCCACTAAGCCCAAACCAGATGGGATGGTGTATCGCTGCAGATTGCTGTGGTAGCCATGCTGGTTAAGTGTGTCTTGAATTCTAAATAAATCACAGACAGTGTCACCAGCAAAGCACCCCCACACCATCACACCTCCTCCTTCATGCTTCACGGTGGGAACTACACATGCAGCGATCATCCGTTCACCTACACTGCATCTCACAAAGACACAGCGGTTGGAACCAAAAATCTCAAATTTGGACTCCAGACCAAAGGACAGATTTCCACTGGTCTAATGCCCATTACTTGTGTGTCTTGGCCCAAGCAAGTCTCTTCTTCTTATTGGTGCCCTTTAGTAGTGGTTTCTTTGCAGCAATTTGACCATGAAGGCCTGATTCACGCAGTCTCCTCTGAACAGTTGATATTGAGATGTGTCTGTTCCTGTGGCGGTCCTCATGAGAGCCAGATTCATCATAACGCTTGATGGTTTTTGGGACTACACTTGAAGAAACTGACTGGATTTTCCGGATTGACTGACCTTCATGTCTTAAAGTAATGATGGACTGTCATTTATCTTTGATTATTTTAGCTGTTCTTGCCATAATATGGTTTTGGTCTTTTACCAAATAGGGCTATCTTCTGTATTCCCCCCCACCCCCCCTACCTTGTCACAACAAAACGGATTTGCTCAAACGCATTAAGAAGGAATGAAATTCCACAAATTAACTTTTAACAAGGCACACTTGTTAATTGAAACAAATTCCAGGTGACTACCTCATGAATCTGGTTGAGAGAATGCCAATAGTGAGCAAAGCTGTCATTAAGGCAAAGGGTGGCTACTTTGAAGAATCTCAAATATAAAATATATTTTGATTTGTTTAACACTTTTTTGGTTACTACATGATTCCATATGTGTTATTTCATAGTTCTGATGTCTTCACTATTATTCTACAATGTAAAAAATAGTAAAAATAAAGAAAAACCCTAGAATGAGTAGGTGTGTCCAAACTTTTGACTGGTACTGTGGGTGAATGAGCTAGCATTTCAAAACGACTTGACAGTACAAGGACATATACTAGGGCAGGGATGGGGTCCTTGCCAATATGTGGCCCCCTCAGACGTGATCTATAGGACAATGGATAATGGCTCTATGACATTTCCCATTCGATCAAAGGCAACAGCTTATCCTCGGTAGGGATGGTCTGGCCTCAGCTATCCTTTCCATTCCCAGCACACTCACAATTAAAGTCCTCATCAATCCCCCCCCCCCCCCCCCTAGTGGTATGTGACTGAAATCAAAATGCAGACGGTCGGGGGTGCTTAAGGAAAAATAGAATCTTGGTCTTTAACTGAATTAAGCATCTTAGGGTGATGCATTTCCACTCTTATTATGCAACCAAGGACAGATAAAAAGGATGGTTGTTGAGTTTTTCAGGAACATCCCTCTAAATATTCAGCCAACATTTGCTGCATTTGAATTATATGGAATGTTATCAACTCTCTTGTCCACTGCTATAGGATATTAGTTTTTCTCCTCTATTTTGAGATAGGGAGCCAAACTTTGTATTGGGGCAATTCTACTGTAAAAGTGATGCTGAGCCTCAGATTTTCACTTTTAGATGTCTATCAAACAAATAACAATGATTGCAAATATAAACAAACTATACAACTCTATGCACAATCACTACTTCTAACAATGTCCACTGAACATTTTACAAAAACAAATTTTTCTAAAGTTCTCGCTAACGTTCAGTCCTTGGACAATAAAATAGATGAGCTCAGGGCGAGGATCTCCTTCCAGAGAGAAATAATGGACTATAACCTACTCTGTTTTATGGAATCGTGGCTCTCTCTGGATATATTGTCCCCATCCATACAATCAGTTGGGTTCTTCATTCAATGTGCGAACAGGAACAAAGAACTCTCTGGAAAACACAGAGTTGGAGGGGTATGTCTCATGATTAACAACTCATGGTATGATTGTGGTAACATACAGGAACTCAAGTCCTTTTGTTCTCCCGATTTGGAATACCTCACCATCAAATGCCGACCGCATTAGCTCCTGAGATAATTTTCTTTGGTTATAGTCACTGCCGTGTACAAACCGACACCACAATGCCTCTCAAATAACTCCACTTGACTGTGTACAAACTGGAAACCGCATATCCTGAGGCCACATTTATTGTAGCTGGGGACTTTAATAAAGGAATTCTGAGGAAAACGCTACCGAAATTCTATCAATACATCTACTTTGCTACTCGTGGCGCGAACATTCTTGAGCATTGCTACTCTCCCTTCTGGGATGGCAACAAGGCCCCTCCCTCACCCTCCCATTGGGAAATCTGCATGCCTCCCTCACCCTCCCATTGGGAAATCTGCCCCCTCCCTCACCCTCCCATTGGGAAACCTGCTCCTCCCTGCCTATTGGCATAAACTTAAGCAGGCAGCACCCGTGGGAAGGACAGTTTAGCGTTGGTCTGACCAATCAGAATCTATGTGTCAAGATTGTTTTGATCACGTGGACTGGGATATGTTCTGTGTCGCCTCTGGGAATAATATCGATGTATACACTGACTTGGTGACTTGGGTTCATCAGGAAGTGCATAGAGGACGTTGTTCCTACTGTGATGATTAGAACTTATCCAAACCAGAAACTGTGAATAGATAGCAGCATTCGCGCAAAACTGAAAGCGTGAGCCACCACATTTAACCACGGCAAGATGACTGGAAACATGGTCGTCTACAAACAGACAAACTATGACGTCCGTAAGGCAATCAAAGAGGCAAAAGTACAGAGACAAAGTGGAGTCGCAATTCAATGGCTCAGACACAAGACACATGTGGCAGGGACTCTAGACAATCACGGATTATAAAGGGAAAGCCAGCCACGTCGCGAAAAACCGACGCCTCGCTTCCGGACAAGCTAAACACCTTCTTCACCCTCTTCGAGAAAGCAACACCGAGCCACTGACGTGGGCCCCTGCCACTCATGCCAATCAATTTATAACATTTTTGACATGCATTTTTCTGGATTTTTTTTGTTGTTATTCTGTCTCTCACTGTTCAAATAAACCTACCATTAAAATTATAGACTGATCATGTCTTTGTCAGTGGGCAAATGTACAAAATCAGCAGGGGATCAAATAATTTTTTCCCTCACTGTGTATATATACAGTGGGGAGAACAAGTATTTGATACACTGCCGATTTTGCAGGTTTTCCTACTTACAAAGCATGTAGAGGTCTGTAATTTTTTATCATAGTAACACTCAACTGTGAGAGACGGAATCTAAAACAAAAATCCAGAAAATCACATTGTATGATTTTTAAGTAATTAATTTGCATTTTATTGCATGACATAAGTATTTGATCACCTACCAACCAGTAAGAATTCCGGCTCTCACAGACCTGTTAGTTTTTCTATAAGAAGCCCTCCTGTTCTCCACTCATTACCTGTATTAACTGCACCTGTTTGAACTCGTTACCTGTATAAAAGACACCTGTCCACACACTCAATCAAACAGACTCCAACCTCTCCACAATGGCCAAGACCAGAGAGCTGTGTAAGGACATCAGGGATAAAATTGTAGACCTGCACAAGGCTGGGATGGGCTACAGGACAATAGGCAAGCAGCTTGGTGAGAAGGCAACAACTGTTGGCGCAATTATTAGAAAATGGAAGAAGTTCAAGATGACGGTCAATCACCCTCGGTCTGGGGCTCCATGCAAGATCTCACATCGTGGGGCATCAATGATCATGACGAAGGTGAGGGATCAGCCCATAACTACATGGCAGGACTGGTCAATGACCTGAAGAGAGCTGGGACCACAGTCTCAAAGAAAACCATTAGTAACACACTACGCCGTCATGGATTAAAATCCTGCAGCGCACGCAAGGTCCCCCTGCTCAAGCCAGCGCATGTCCAGGCCCGTCTGAAGTTTGCCAATGACCATCTGGATGATCCAGAGGAGGAATGGGAGAAGGTCATGTGGTCTGATGAGACAAAAATAGATTAAATAGATAAAATTTTGGTCTAAACTCCACTCGCCGTGTTTGGAGGAAGAAGAAGGATGAGTACAACCACAAGAACACCATCCCAACCGTGAAGCATAGAGGTGGAAACATCATTCTTTGGGGATGCTTTTCTGCAAAGGGGACAGGATGACTGCACCGTATATAGGGGAGGATGGATGGGGCCATGTATCGTGAGATCTTGGCCAACAACCTCCTTCCCTCAGTAAGAGCATTGAAGATGGGTCGTGGCTGGGTCTTCCAGCATGACAACGACCCAAAACACACAGCCAGGGGAACTAAGGAGTGGCTCCGTAAGAAGCATCTCAAGGTCCTGGAGTGGCCTAGCCAGTCTCCAGACCTGAACCCAATAGAAAATCTTTGGAGGGAGCTGAAAGTCCGTATTGCCCAGCGACAGCCCCAAAACCTGAAGGATCTGGAGATGGTCTGTATGGAGGAGTGGGCCAAAATCCCTGCTGCAGTGTGTGCAAACCTGGTCAAGACCTACAGGAAACGTATGATCTCTGTAATTGCAAACAAAGGTTTCTGTACCAAATATTAAGTTCTGCTTTTCTGATGTATCAAATACTTATGTCATGCAATAAAATGCAAATTAATTACTTAAAAATCATACAATGTGATTTTCTGGATTTCATAGAAGTGTACCTATGATAAAAATTACAGACCTCTACATGCTTTGTAAGTAGGAAAACCTGCAAAATCGGCAGTGTATCAAATACTTGTTCTCCCCACTGTATATATATATATATATATATATATATATATATATATATATATATACAATGCATTCGGAAAGAATTCTGACCGGTTGGCTTTTTCCACATTTTGTTACATTACAGCCTTATTCTAAAATTGATTAAATAGTATTTTTCCCTAGAAATTAGTAAAAAATAAAGAAAAACCCTGGAATGAGTAGGTGTGTCCAAACTTTTTACTGGTACTGTATGTAAGAATGCTGTTCATCGACTACAGCTCAGCCTTTAACACCATAGTGCCCTCCAAGCTCATCACTAAGTTCAGGGCCCTGGGTCTGAACCCCTCTCTGTGCAACTGGGTCCTGGACTTCCTGACGGGCCGACCCCAGGCGGTGAAGGTAGGCAACAACACCTATGCCACGCTGATCCTCAACATGATGGGCCCCACAGGGTTGCGTGCTTGCCTCCCTCCTGTACTCCCTGTTCACCCATGACTGTGTGGCCACACATGTCTCCAACTCAATCATCAAGTTTGCTGATGACACAACAGTGGTTGGCCAATTTTCCTTCCTCATGATGCCATCTATTTTGTGAAGTGCACCAGACCCTCCTGCAGCAAAGGACCCACACAGCATGATGCTGCCACCCCGGTGCTTCACGGTTGGGATGGTGTTCTTCGGCTTGCAAGTACCCCCTTTTTCCTCTAAACATAACGATGGTCATTATGGCCAAACAGTTCTATTTTTGTTTCATCAGACCAGAGGACATTTCTACAAAAAGTACAATCTTTGTCCCCATGTGCAGTTGCAAACCGTAGTCTGGCTTTTTTATGGCGGTTTTGGAGCAGTGGCTTCTTCCTTGCTGAGCGACCTTTCAGGTTATGTCGATATAGGACTCATTTTACTGTGGATATAGATACTTTTGTACCTGTTTCCTCCAGCATCTTCACAAGGTCCTTTGCTGTTGTTCTGGGATTGATTTGCACTTTACACACCAAAGTACGTTCATCTCTAGGAGACAGAATGCGTCTCTTTCCTGAGCGGTATGACGGCTGCGTGGTCCCATGGTGTTTATACTTGCATACTATTGTTTGTACAGATTAACATGGTACCTTCAGGTGTTTGGAAATTGCTCCCAAGGATGAACCAGACTTGTGGAGGTCTACAATTTTTTTTCTGAGGTCTTGGCTGATTTCTTTTGATTTTCCCATGATGTCAAGCAAAGAGGTACTAGGTTTGAAGGTAGGCCTTGAAATACATCCACAGGTACACCTCCAATTGACTGAAATGATGTCAATTAGCCTATCAGAAGCTTCTAAAGCCATGACATCATTTTCTGGAATTTCCCAAGCTGTTTAAAGGCACAGTCAACTTAGTGTATGTAAACTTCTGACCCACTGGAATTGTGATACCGTGAATTATATGTGAAATAATCTGTCTGTAAACAATTGTTGTAAAAAATACTTGTGTCATGCACAAAGTAGATGTCCTAACCGACTTGCCAAAACTATAGTTTGTTAACAAGAAATTTGTGGAGTGGTTGAAAAACCAGTTTTATTGACTCCAATCTAAGTGTATGTGTTGTCACTGTAATTATGGGGTGTTCTGTGTAGATGGGTGAGAAGAAACATCAATTTAACCTCTACGGGATCGGTGTCCCATATACGGGACGTTTGAGCTAACATGTGCTAATGTGATTAGCATGACTGTTGTACGTAACAGCAAACTTTCCAGGACATAGACATGTCTTATATGGGCAGAAAGCTTAAATTATTGTTAAGCTAACTGCACTCTCCAATTTACAGTAGCTATTACAGTTAGAAAATACCATGCTATTGTTTGAGGAGAGTGCACAACAACAAAAAACGTATCACGCCAACTGGTTTGATACATTCACCTCTGAAGGTAAATAATGTACTTATGTTCAGTAATCTTGCTCTGATTTGTCATCCTAAGGGTCCCAGAGATAAAATGTAGCATATCTTTGTTTGATAAAATCCATTTTTATATTCAAATGTAGGAACTGGGTTCTACAGTTTGAAGCCCTGTTGTCTCTGGCTCCACACCCACCCTGCCCGGCCATCTAGATGTGTGAAAGTTAGTGTATAAGCTAATGATCCATCATGTATGACATTCATGGGAGTGTGTAAACTTACATTTTGTATTACCATATCATTTTTGTATGTTCTCTATAGTTATGTACTCGAAAATGTATCAATTGACCAATTTGGCACATTTGGGCAGACTTGATACAAAATAGTCCAGTTTTGAAATGCTATTTTTTATTTATCTATTTTTTACTTAACACTTTTTATTATTTTCTTAAAAACTGCATTGTTGGTTAAGGGCTTGTAAGTAAGCATTTCACTGTAATGTCTACACCTGTTTTATTTGGCGCATGTGGCAAATACAATTTGATTTCATTTCATTAACTGGATCAATCTGAAACGTTGCAAACACACTGCTTCCATCTAGTAGACAAAATCTAAATTGCGCCTAAACAACAATATTATATTGTGGCCTTTCTCTTGCATTTCAAAGATGATGGAACAAACAAAATACATATAAAATGCATGTTATTTTGTTTGCATTATCTTTGACCAGATCTAATGTGTTATATTCTCTTACATTAATTTCACATTTCCACAAACTTCAAAGTGTTTCTTTTCAAATGGTATCAAGAATATGTATATCCTTGCTTCAGGTCCTGAGCTACAGGCAGTTAGATTTGGGTATGTCATTTTAGGCGAAAATTGAACAAAAGGGTCCGATCCTTAAGAGGTTAATCCATTTTGAGTTCAGGTTGTAACACAAAATGTGGAATAAGTCAAGGGTTATGAATACTTTCTGAAGGCACTGTAACTTGTTTTCCCAAAGTTCCTCCTGATCTGAAATAAACACCTACTGTTCCTCTAAAGCTTGTCTGGTTTTTTTGGAGGGGTATTTTATCATTCACTCACACCCAACCCTCTTTTTCTTGGCAAACGTCAAGCAGAGCCAGATGAAATACCTTATTTTATTGACTGCATGAATATTGAAACGCATAACTTGTGAAGCATTTGTCTGTGCCATAAAGATTTGACTTGGACTTAAAAAGTTTTGTCGGAGATATCTGCACATTCTACGTTTGAGTCATTATTTTGCTCTGTTGCCTACGAACTGGCTGGAGATTCAGCTTTATTTGGAAAAGGAATACACTGAATGTGCTGTAAAATTGGATATGAATTTATGCATCAAGTTAGAATACGGTGTATTAAACATGCACACAGTGGGATTGAGAGAAAGAAAAACAAATGTTGGGAGAACAAGAGAGAGAACAAGCCAATGGTTTAGGCTACCTAGGTAAGACTGAACTAGGCCGACACGCATTTCTTCCTGGTTTCATGTGTTTATCCTATATTTAATTCCCCCTGCAAGTTATGTATTTATACTGAACAAAAATATAAACGTAACATGCAATTGGCATGCTGACTGCAGGAATGTCCACCAGAGCTGTTGCCAGAGAATTAAATGTTAATTTCTCTACGATAAGCCGTCTCCAACGTCGTTTTATAGAATTTGGCAGTACGTCCAACCGGCCTCACGTGTAACCACGCCATCCCAGGACTTCCACATCCGGCTTCTTCATTTGCGGGATCATCTGAGACCAGCCACCCGGACAGCAGATGAAACTGAGGAGTATTTTTGTCTGTAATAAAGCCCTTTTGTGGGGAAAAAGTAATTCTGATTAGCTGGGCCTGGCTTCCCACTGGGTGGGCCTGGCTCCCAAGTGGGTGGGCCTATGCCCACCCAGGCCCACCCATGGCTGTGCCCCTGCCCAGTCATGTGAAATCCATAGATTAGGGCCTAATGAATTTATTTCAAATGACTGATTTCCTTAAATAAACTGTAACACAGTAAAATTGTTGAATTTGACGCATGTTGCATTTTTATTTTTGTTTAGTATATTTGTCATTATACTTTTCCAGCTCAGATGTTAATTTACAGTCCAGTTACTGTCTGTCGGCCTTGCATTAAATAACATAATTGGTTAAGGAAAACTGTGATAAATAAAAAAGTATATCAGTTTCACTTCATGACCAAAGGATTGACAGCCGTCCCATTTAGATTGCAAAATAGTTGGTAAGAGATTTTTGATGTACCGATCCCATGGCATAGTGTTTATGAACTGACACGCAAAACGACACCGGATTCAAAAATTTGAATCTTTCAATTTAACTTATTATATAAAATTATTGCTACCAATAGAATGTTATTTATATGGGGGATACAATCTTCTCAGCTCTGCAGATTTTGCTGTGAAGAGACAGAATCATTAGATCATTTGTTTTGGTTCTGTCCATTTGTAGCTTGTTTTTGGACACAGGTCCAGGAATGGCTAAAGGATTGCAATATTTACCTGGAGCTAACCTTGCAGATAGCATTACTGGGTGATCTGAAAAGTCATAGTCAATCGATCAAAAATATAATAATAATTTTAGCAAAAATGTTTATTTTTATTTCACAATCTGTAGAAGCAATGAGAATAGAAAGGTTCAGAACTTTTGTAAAACATCACAGTACGGTTGAAATATATATGGCAAATACAAATCCTATATGGATGGTGTTAAAAGATAGATGGGAGGTGTTGAATGGAGTTGAAGGATGGGACTAATAACAAATAACAACAAATAATAACAAGATAACTAATAATGTAAGCATACTGTGTCCATAATAAGTATATAGGTTGTATGTTGGGAGCTTTTGGGAAAGAGCACAGTTAGAAAGATATGGTATATAGAAGCAAACCGGATGGACATCATGAAAATGATCGGAGAGGTTGAGAGTAGAAGAAGTTCAGGAGCAAAAACAAATAAAATAGAATTATTGTAAAATTGACTGTGTCCATAAGGTGTAGATTGTAAATATAGGCTGGAAGTAGAGGCCTGGGCATTGTTGTTCACTAATTTACCTCAAGTAGGGAAAGGATGGCGGGGTTGAAAAGTAATAAAGGGGAGTATATATACAGTCATGGCCAAAATTGTTGGCACCCCTGAAATTTTTCCAGAAAATGAAGTATTTCTCACAGAAAAGTATTGAAATTACACATGTTTTGCTATGCACATGTTTATTTCCTTTGTGTGTATTGGAATAACACAAAAAAAACAGGAAAAAAGCAAATTTGACATAATTTCACACAAAACTAAAAAAATGGGCCGGACAAAGTTATTGGCACCCTTTCAAAATTGTGGATAAATAAGTTTGTTCCAAGCATGTGATGCTCCTTTAAACTCACCTGGGGCAAGTAACAGGTGTGGGCAATCTAAAAATCACACCTGAAAGCAGATAAAAAGGAGAGAAGTTGACTCAGTCTTTGCATTGTGTTTCTGTGTTTGCCACACTAAGCATGGAGAACAGAAAGAGGAAAAGAGAACTGTCTGAGGACTTGAGAACCAAAATTGTGGAAAAATATCAACAATCTCAAGGTTACAAGTCCATCTCCAGAGATCTAGATGTTCCTTTGTCCACAGTGCGCAACATGATCAAGAAGTTTGCAACCCATGGCACTGTAGCTAATCTCCCTGGACGTGGACGGAAGAGAAAAATTGATGAAAGGTTGCAACGCAGGATAGTCCGGATGGTGGATAAGCAGCCCCAAACAAGTTCCAAAGAAATTCAAGCTGTCCTGCAGGCTCAGGGTGCATCAGTGTCAGTGCGAACTATACGTCGAAATTTGAATGAAATGAAACGCTATGGCAGGAGACCCAGGAGGACCCCACTGCTGACACAGAGACATAAAAAAGCAAGACTACAGTTTGCCAAAATGTACATGAGTAAGCCAAATTCCTTCTGGGAGAACGTCTTATGGACAGATGAGACCAAGATAGAGCTTTTTGGTAAAGCACATCGTTCTACTGTTTACCGAAAATGTAATGAAGCCTTCAAAGAAAAGAACACAGTACCTACAGTCAAATATGGTGGAGGTTCAAAGATGTTTTGGGGTTGTTTTGCTGCCTCTGGCACTGGGTGCCTTGACTGTGTGCAAGGCATCATGAAATCTGAGGATTACCAAAGGATTTTGGGTCGCAATGTAGGGCCCAGTGTCAGAAAGCTGGGTTTGCGTCCGAGATCATGGGTCTTCCAGCAGGACAATGACCCCAAACATACTTCAAAAAGCACCCAGAAATGGATGGCAACAAAGCGCTGGAGAGTTCTGAAGTGGCCAGCAATGAGTCCAGATCTTAATCCCATTGAACACCTGTGGAGAGATCTTAAAATTGCTGTTGGGAAAAGGCACCCATCCAATATGAGAGACCTGGAGCAGTTTGCAAAAGAAGAGTGGTCCAAAATTCCGGGTGAGAGGTGTAAGAAGCTTATTGATGGTTATAGGAAGCGACTGATTTCAGTTATTTTTTCCAAAGGGTGTGCAACTAAATATTAAGTTAAGGGTGCCAATCATTTTGTCCGGCCCATTTTTTGAGTTTTGTGTGAAATTATGTCAAATTTGCTTTTTTCCTGTTTTTTTTGTGTTATTCCAATACACACAAAGGAAATAAACATGTGCATAGCAAAACATGTGTAATTTCAATACTTTTCTGTGAGAAATACTTCATTTTCTGGAAAAATTTCAGGGGTGCCAACAATTTTGGCCATGACTGTATATATATATAAACAGGGGGGATTGGAAGTGATGCAGACAATTACATTGATGGAAGTTACAATCTATCTGCAATATTAAGCTGATCTACCCCCCAAAAAAATAAAAATAAAGATCTACTAATTCAAGGTTTTTTCTTAATTTTTACTATTTTCTACATTGTAGAATAATAGTGAAGACATCAAAACTATGAAATAACACATATGGAATCATGTAGTAACCAAAAAAGTGTTAAACAAATCAAAATATATTTGAGATTTGAGATTCTTCAAAGTAGCCACCCTTTGCCTTGATGACAGCTTTGCACACTCTTGGCATACTCTCAACCAGCTTCATGAGGAATGCTTTTCCAACAGTATTGAAGGACTTCCCACATATGCTGAGCACTTGTTGGCTGTTTTTCCTTCACACTGCAGTCCAACTCATCCCAAACCATCTCAATTGGGTTGAGATCAGGTGATTGTGGAGGCTAGGTAATCTGATGCAGCACTCCATCAAATCAATTAAAATAAAACAACATGTTATTGGCCACATGCGCCGAATACAACAGGTGCAGACATTACAGTGAAATGCTTACTTACAGCCCTTAACCAACAGTGCATTTATTTTTAATAAAAAGTAAAATAAAACAACAACAAAAAAAGTGGTGAGAAAAAAAGAGCATAGGTAAAATAAAATAACAGTAGGGAGGCTATATATACAGGGGGGTACCGGTGCAGAGTCAATGTGCGGGGGCACTGGCTAGTTGAGGTAGTTGAAGTAATATGTACATGTGGGTAGAGTTAAAGTGATTATGCATAAATAATTAACAGAGTAGCAGCAGCGTAAAAAGATGGGGTGGGGGGGTAGTGCAAATAGTCTGGGTAGCCATGATTAGCTGTTCAGGAGTCTTATGGCTTGGGGGTAGAAGCTGTTGAGAAGTCTTTTGGACCTAGACTTGGCACTCAGGTACTTCTTGCCGTGCGGTAGCAGAGAGAACAGTCTATGACTAGGGTGGCTGGAGTCTTTGACAATTTTGAGGGCCTTTCTCTGACACCGCCTGGTATAGAGGTCCTGGATGGCAGGAAGCTTGGCCCCAGTGATGTACCGGGCCGTACGCACTACCCTATGTAGTGCTTTGCGGTCGGAGGCCAAGCAGGTGCCATACCAGGCGGTGATGCAACCAGTCAGGATGCTCTCGATGGTGCAGCTGTAGAATTTTTTGAGGATCTGAGGACCCATGCCAAATCTTTTCAGTCTCCTGAGGGGGAATAGGCTTTGTCGTGCCCTCTTCACGACTGTCTTGGTGTGTTTGGACCATGATAGTTTGTTGGTGATGTGGACACCAAGGAACTTGAAGCTCTCAACCTGTTCCACTACAGCCCCGTCGATGAGAATGGGGGCGTGCTCAGTCCTCTTTTTTTTCCTGTAGTCCACAATCATCTCCTTTGTCTTGAACACGTTGAGGGAGAGGGTGTTATCCTGGCACCACATGGCCAGGTCTCTGACCTGCTCCCTATAGGCTGTCTCATCGTTGTCGGTGATCAGGCCTACCACTGTTGTGTCGTCGGCAAACTTAATAATGGTGTTGGAGTCATGCCTGGCCATGCAGTCATGGGTGAACAGGGAGTACGTGAGGGGACTGAGCACGCACCCCTGAGGGGCAGTGTGGCAGACGTGTTGTTACCTACCCATCACTCTCCTTCTTGATCAAATAGCCCTTACACAGCCTGGAGGTGTGTTTTTGGTCATTGTCCTGTTGAAAAACTAATGATAGTCCCACTAAGCACAAACCAGATATAGCTTAATAACACAAGATAGATAGTGGTCTCCACTAGGCTGTGACATACAAGTGTGAAGTGTATCCTAAGGTTACGAATGAGCTGTCAAAATTGAATTCAGTCGTGGCCTGGGGTAGTCTAACGGATAGTGCTGCTACCTTCAGTGCGCACATATAGGTCTGCTGTGTTGGCGTGGGTTCAATTCCGGCCCACACCCTTCTGGCACAAATAACTCAAAAATATTGATGTCTTCACTATTATTTTACAATGTAGAAAATAGTAAAAATAAAGAAAAACCCTGGAATGAGTAGGTGTGTCCAAACTTTTGACTGGTACTGTATATATATATATACTACCGTTCAAAGTTTGTGGTCACTTAGAAATGTCCTTGTTTTCTAAAGAAAATCAATTGTTTTGTCCATTAAAATAACACCAAATTGATTAGAAATACAGTGTAGACATTGTTAATGTTGGAAATGGCTATTGTAGCGGGAAACGGCAGATTTTTTATGGAATATCTACATAGGCGTACAGAGGCCCATTATCAGCAACCATCAGTCTGTGTTCCAATGGCACGTTGTTTTTGTTAATCCAAGTTTATAATTTTAAAAGGCTAATATGTTAGCACAGCTGAAAACTGTTGTGCTGATTAAAGAAGCAATAAAACTGGCCTTCTTGAGACTAGTTGAGTATCTGGAGCATCAGCAATTGTGGGTTCGATTACAGGCTCAAAATGGCCATAAACAAATAACTTTCTTCTGAAACTCGTCAGTCTATTCTTGTTCTGAGAAATGAAGGCTATTCCATGCGAGAAATTGCTAAGAAACTGAAGATCTCGTACAACGCTGTGTAGTACTCCCTTCACAGAACAGCGCAAACTGGCTCTAACCAGAATAGAATGAGGATTGGGAGGCCCCGGTGCACAACTGAGCAAGAGGACAAATACATTAGAGTGTCTAGTTTGAGAAACAGGCGCCTCACAGGTCCTCAACTGGCAGCTTCATTAAATAGTACCCGCAAAACACAGTCTCAACATCAACAGTGAAGAGGCGACTCCTGGATGCTGACCTTCTAGGCAGAGTTGCAAAGAAAAAGCCATATCTCAGACTGCCTGCCTAGAAGGTCAGCATCCCGGAGTCGCCTCTTCACTGTTGACGTTGAGACTGGTGTTTTGCGGCTACTATTTAATGAAGCTGCCAGTTGAGGACCTGTGAGGCGCCTGTTTCTCAAACTAGACACTCTAATGTATTTGTCTAATGTATTCTAAGTGACCCCAAACTTTTGAACGGTAGTGTATGTATATATACAGTGGGGAGAACAAGTATTTGATACACTGCCGATTTTGCAGGTTTTCCTACTTACAAAGCATGTAGAGGTCTGTAATTTTTATCATAGGTACACTTCAACTGTGAGAGACGGAGTCAAAAACAAAAATCGAGAAAATCACATTGTATGATTTTTAAGTAATGAATGTGCATTTTATTGCATGACATAAGTATTTGATCACCTACCAACCAGTAAGAATTCTGGCTCTCACAGACCTGTTAGTTTGTCTTTCAGAAGCCCTACTGTTCTCCACTCGTTACCTGTATTAACTGCACCTGTTTGAACTCGTTACCTGTATAAAAGACACCTGTCCACACACTCAATCAAACTCCAACCTCTCCACAATGGCCAAGACCAGAGAGCTGTGTAAGGACATCAGGGATAAAATTGTAGACCTGCACAAGGATGGGATGGGCTACAGGACAATAGGCAAGCAGCTTGGTGAGAAGGCAACAACTGTTGGCGCAATTATTAGAAAATGGAAGAAGTTCAAGATGACGGTCAATCGCCCTCGGTCTGGGGCTCCATGCTAGATCTCACCTCGTGGGGCATGAATGATCATGAGGGAGGTGAGGGATCAGCCCAGAACTACACGGCAGGACCTGGTCAATGACCTGAAGAGAGCTGGGACCACAGTCTCAAAGAAAACCATTAGTAACACACTACGCCGTCATGGATTAAAATCCTGCAGCGCACGCAAGGTCCCCCTGCTCAAGCCAGTGCATGTCCAGGCCCGTCTGAAGTTTGCCAATGACCATCTGGATGATCCAGAGGAGGAATGGGAGAAGGTCATGTGGTCTGATGAGACGTTGAACTCGATGTCCATCACATGAATTCTAATACAATTAATCTTACATATTTAAAAAACTGTACAATTAAATATTTTTAGATACAGCGCAATGAATTAACTGTAAACATTAACTCTGTAACCCATTAAAGTTACAACATCCTCCCCCCTATTAACAACTGTGTTAATCTAAATCGCTAAGCAGTATATCAACTGAATAGGTCTTCACAACAAAGTCCCTGAGGCAGTACAAACTTAACATGACCTAACTAGGCCATCTCGGCCTGGAAACAGTTCCTCAATCTTCCCTAGTTTCCAGGTTTGTCTGTTTGTGTTATCTTCTCCGACGAGTGCAACGTCACTCACTTTCAGTGGGGTTGGCTGTGGTGTGTCACAGTGGTACGCTGACTTTAGATCCAGCAATTAGTTTATTTGCCAGCTGTTCCAGAAGCTGGTCACAAGTCTCTGCCTGTACTTCCATCTGCATGTCATTTCCTCCTTGTTGAGCGTTGGGTGCTGAGTGTCAGCCGGAAATGGCTTGGGCGGCAAAAAGGTTAGTCTTTTACCCACCAGGAAGTGTGCTGGTGTCAGGGGTTTTGGTTCATCCACTTTATTGTGCACGAAGGTCAGAGGCCTAGAATTTAGGATAGCTTCAACCTCTGTCAGGACTGTGTACATCTCTTCAAAGTTGAGTGAAGCTCTCCCAAGAACCTTTCTCAAGCATGTTTTCACTGACCTGACGAGTCTTTCCCAGAATCCGCCCCACCAGGCTGCTCGCTCGGCGATGAACCTCCAGGTGATGCCCTTTTCTGTGAAGAACGCCAAGAGTTGGGGCTCTTTGATTGCCTTCCACAGCTCTTTCAAGTCCTGATCAGCTCTCTTGAACATTTTTGCATTGTCCAAATAGATTACCTTGCATAATCCTCTACTTGAGATTAATATTTTCAGAGCTAACATGAATGTCTCTGTTGACTGATCTGAGACCAGTTCCAAATGCACTGCTCTGGTTACAGCACAAGTGAACAGCGCAACATATGACTTCTTCACATAACCATTTTCTTTCACGTAGAGCGGCCCTGCAAAATCCACACTTGTGACTTCGAATGGTGGGGATTCAGTTATTCTGTCTTTTGGTAAAGGTGCAGTGACCTGCTGTCCGGCCCTTGCCTTGAATCTCTTCCAGACTATACATCTTGCCACTGTGCTCTTGACTGGCTGCCTAGCACGCAAGATCCTGCATCGCTCTCTGATTTGTACTAGAATGTCTCTTACTCCAGAATGCATAATCTTCTCATGATGATACTGTATCAGCATTTCTGAGTATATGTGCTTGTTGGGCATAACCCATGGGTGCTGCTCTCTGAATGTGAAGTTGGTCTGTTGCGGTCTTCCTGAGTAGTTTGTGTTCGTCCAGGAACGGTTTCAGTTCTCAGATTTTACAGTCATTGTTTAGGCTTTTTCCTGCCTTCAGTAGTTTGGTCACCTGACTGAAACTCTGTTGTTGTGTTACTTTGATCCAGTACTTTTCTGCCTCGAACAGTTCATCAGCAGTCAGTTCGACTTGCATCTTTATGTTTGTACGAGCATTGGCTATGAATCTCTTTATCCAGGCGGTCACTCTGAACACTCTTTTCAGTTTGCTGTGCCTTTCAAGCTCCAACACAGTTTTCGTGATGTCTGTGCTGTTTGCTGTGAGCTGTACAGTGACCTAGCAACTGGACTGGAGTTCTGTATTCACCTCTTCTGGAACCTTGACTGTTTGGGTGATGTCAGACTGCTGGGTCCGTTCCACCATAGCTGTCTCTGTGTCAAGGTTCAAACAGTTTGTCCTCTTGTAGGGAGGTCGGCTGGATTTGTTTTCCCTTCAGTATGTGACCATGACTCTGGATTGGTCAAGGATTGGATCTCTGTCACTCTGTTAGCTGCAAATCCAATGCAGCACGATCATTGAGTCTGTCCACATTTTGATCTGTTTTTGTTCCATTTTCAGTGTAGTCATCAGGTTGTTTGCTAGTCTCGCTCCAATCACAGCTCCCATGAGCTCCAGGCGTGGCAGCATCATTGTCTTGAGTGGGGCTACCCTGGACTTGGATGTGACTAGACTTGTCATTGTTTCCCCGTCTTGTGATTCACCTTGCAGGTAAGCTACTGCACTGTAAGCCCTTTCACTTGCGTCACAGAACACGTGTAGTTTCAGTGTGTGGCTGTTCTGTGGCTGCATGTCTGTTTTGTACCACCTTGGTATGGTGAGCTGCTGTAGCTGGGGTAGTTCTGAACACCACTGTTGCCATTCCCGTGTTATATCAGGTGGTAACTCTTTGTCCCAGCTGAGTCCCCTCTCCCACATTTCCTGGAACATGCACTTGATCGTGTTGGTGAAGTGGGTCAGGAAGCCAAGAAGGTCGAAGATGTGTGCAGATGTCTGCAGAACACTTCTCTTTGTGTTATCATTTTGCTTTAGAATGCTCAGTAGCGGCCTGAGGTCAAACACAAAGTCATCTGTTCCCGGTCTCCACACTAAACCTTAGACTTTCAGCACTCCTCCTTGTGTTTCTAGCGCCAACAGGTGGTCAGTTGTCATACTCTCCTCCCATTTTGCTTTCCGTTCAGGAGAGTTGGTCATCCACTTGCAGAGGTCCATGCCTGCAGTCGACAGCATTCACTTTGCAGTTGTTTCCACAAGGTAATCCGCTTCAACATCGCGTGAACTTGCAATGAAGTCATTTACATAGGGTGACTCTCTCAATGTCTCTACAACTTCTGGTTGTTTTGTTTCATATTGTTCCAGGTGCTTCCTGATTGTAGCTGCGAGCCACAGGAATATCACGGCGTCTCTGTCTCTCTCTCTGCTAGGGATATCTGGAGGAAAGCCTTCTTGATATCTGCCATGAATGCGATCTCATGTAGTCTGAAATTAATCAGAACGCTGAGCAGATACGGATTCAGGTTCGGTCCTGTGAGTAGACAGTCATTGAGGGTTGGACAGCCATCTTCATGGGACGAGGCATCAAACACCACTCTCAGTTTTGTCGTCACCTTGTCCTCTCAGAGTACTGCATGGTGAGGTAAGTAGTATTTCACATTGTCTGCGCTTGATGCATTGTCCTTCAGCACGTCCTCTGCCGTGTCCTGTTGTATGTAGTCCTCTACTACTTCATTGTATCTGCTGTAACAACGTCACATCCTTCTTCAGTCTTTTCTTCAGACCTTCAAACCGTTTCTTGGCGATTCTATAGTTGTCTTGGAGTTCTGGCATTTGTCGTTTCCATGGCAACTCCACGTGGTATCGTCCATCTTTGGAAGTGGTTGTTCTCTCGAACCTCTGTAGAGTCTCGGTTCTGTGTTTTCTCGCTTGTGCTACCCAGAGACTCAAACTCCTAGAATGCATGCAGTTGTTTGGAGACTAGTGTGTTTTCATCAAGTGGGATGAACATGCATGTTGCCTCAGCGACACTTTACATGGACACTGGTCCCTGCACCGACCATCCAAAGGTACTCTCTAAAGCAACCAGCGTCTCTGTCAGTCGCTCCACTCGGCCTGATACGATCTGCCAGTAGTAGTCTGTTCCTCTCAGGACAGAGAGTTCAGGAACATTGTCATCTCCTGGAAAATCTGCGAGCTGCAGTCCCTTTCTATTGAGATCATGTTGAATCTGCTCACCAGGAACCTTCATCACAGCTGTGCACACTTGTGGGGTTTCAATTTCCTCTATTTGAATTCTCTGCTGTTTGTCCCAGACATTCTCCAAGATGACTTTCACTGTGTTGCATTGGGACGTTGCTGGAGCAGAGGAGCCGAAACGTGTGAAGAGTGAGTGCCTCTTGTCTGATTACTGGTAGCTTCAGGCCCTCACAAGGTTTTCATGTACAAAGCTTCTCTGACTGTCCCCATCTAGTAAGCAACGATCTTCCTGCCCGATGGGCCTTTACCCATGCCTTTGCCGTTTGTAGCAACACAGTGTTCTGTCCATCTGGTTTCATCTTCACTGAATGGGGAATAACTGAGGAAACAACATCATCTGCAGAAACAGTAGGGGGTTGCACCTCACTCCTCTTACCGGTACACACAGCAATATGATGTCTTCTTCCACATGTTGCACATGACATGTCTTTGACTTTACAGAATTTTGTGTCTGTCCTAAACATACAAAGCATCTTCCCATTTTCTTTAGTTTCTCTTTGCGTGCAGTAATATTGTGGTCTGGCAGTTTTCTGATTTGTGGTCTGCACTGTCACAGAATAGACATTTTTGTTCCTTCTGGCTGGCTGTGTGCAGTGGCGCAGCAGATGGCATGTTGGGTTGTTTGTTTTCATTTCATTGGAGGAGCATGACTTGTTCCATGGTTTGCTCTCTTTCTGTTGGTTGCATGATCTTGTCATTTGTAGTGCTCTCTCCCTGCTCTGAACC
Source organism: Coregonus lavaretus (assembly GCF_964263955.1). Lineage (NCBI taxonomy): Eukaryota > Metazoa > Chordata > Actinopteri > Salmoniformes > Salmonidae > Coregonus > Coregonus lavaretus. The sequence goes on from NC_139991.1 coordinate 50,693,432, forward strand.
TCCTTCTGTAGGAAACAGATTATCTCAGACACTTTCCATTCATCATGTACTCCCGTCGGACGACTATAGCCAAGAGCTATGTCCTCTGGAATCATCTGCAGTAAGATTGGGCATAGTAGGCTTCCGTAGGTTTCTGACACTACAGCCAGTGATTCCAAGCTCCTAATCTGAATTTCACATTCATCATATAGCTGCCTCAATGCATTTATGTCAGAGGATTTCTTCACAGGAGTGAGATTCAGCAGCTTTGACATGTGAACACTAATCACAAGATCCTTCCTTCCAAATCTGCTCTGGAGCACAGTGATTGCACCTGTTAACATCAGTCGGGGTCAGTGGCTGTAACCTCTTGACCACACTGGCACTGAGGCAAACAACTATTTATTCGGCCTATTGATTGCCTTGAACATATAATAAAACAATTAATCTAAAAAACAGATTTTCCCTCATTAAAAATACATCTACCCCCTACAATATGTCTATTTATTATAATCCACATAAGAATTCACATGAGACACGTTGTGGCCTGCACATAGCTTAAATAGGCTACTTAAACTGACGGCCAGGAAAGGGTGCATCAATGGGCAGGAGGGGAATCCCTAACTTAGAACAAAATTTCCGATCAATAAAATTCCCAGCTGCGCCTGAATCGACTAGCGCCTTATGCTGGGAATGAGATGCAACCTGAGGAAATACCACAGGTATACACAAGTGAACAACAGAGAGCTCTGGGTGAGTGGGGCGCCTACTCACCTGAAATGACTCCCCAGTGCGCGACCTGTTGCCCCGATTCCCTGGAGACCCTCCCCAACACCTAGCCGCAGTGTGTCCTCCACGGCCACAGCTGGTGCAGGGGACGGCCCCCCTCGGGTTCTCTCTCCTTCTCTCTCTAGTGCCAGCACCCCCGAGCTCCATTGGGCTCGGCTCGGAGGTGCTGGGGGATGGAATGGACGGCCCCATCTCGGGACGTCCGCGGGTGGCCAGCAGGGTATCCAGACGGATGGACATGTCCACTAGCTGGTCGAAGGACAGATTGGTGTCCCTGCAGGCCAGCTCTCGACGAACGTCCTCACGCAGGCTACACCGATAGTGGTCGATGAGGGCCCTCTCATTCCACCCCGCATCCGCCGCTAGAGTCCTGAAATCCAGGGCGAACTCCTGTGCGCTCCTCTTCCCCTGTCGGAGGTGGAACAGACGCTCCCCCGCCGCTTTACCCTCAGGAGGGTGATTGAAAACAGCCCTGAAGCGGCGGGAGAACTCCGCGTAAATGATGGTGGCGGCGTCTATTCCCCTCTATTTGGCGTTGGCCCACTCCAACGCCTTGCCGGAGAGACAGGAGATGAGGGCGGAAACGCTCTCGTATCCCGAGGGCGCCGGGTGTATGGTGGCCAGGTAGAGTTCCACCTGAAGGAGGAACCCCTGACACCCGGCTGCTGTGCCATCATACGCCCTCGGGAGCGAGAGCCAAATCCCACTGGATTCCGGAGCTGGTCCGGTGGGACTGGCCGATGGTGGTGGTAATGTAGGAGGAGGTGTGGGCACGCCTCCCCTTTCCCATCGGCACAGGGTGTTCATCACCTCCTGCATGGCGGAGCCGAGTTGCTGGATCCTGGCGTCCTGGCAGCTGACCCGATCCTCCAGCGACTCGGTCGCCGCCGCTGCTCCTGCTGACTCCATTGTATGGTGTGTTGTTCTGTCAAAGGCTGATGTGGATGCGGTGTTGGAGTCAAGCGCAGGACACAGACGCTTAGTCGATCCGACTTTAATAGTCACAGAGGCAAAGATACAAAAACCAACGGGCCTCAACAAACAGGAGGCGAGTGATTACGCAAACAGTGCGTAAAGTGCGTAAAGCACGAACAACAATAAAACAATAAACCTACACCAACGGACAGGCGTACAACAACACACAGCTACAAACAAAACCAAAGGAAACTTATAGGTGACATAATCAATACATGACATGAAACAGGTGCATCAACCAGACAAAACCAAACAAACATAGAGAACATCAAACGGTAGCAGCTAGTACTCCGGGGACGACGCCGAAGCCTGCCCAAACAAGGAGGAGGAGCAGTCTCGGCGGAATTCGTGACAGTTTCATTTGGAATTAGGCCTATATGATGCTAATTAGTGAATTAGCATACAGTTTATATGTTCAAAGCGTGTTTACCCAGTGTTATGTTTGCTTTAGACATGGTTATGATTTACGAAGGTGTTTTGCTTATATTTTAAATGCGAGTAATTAGATCCCCACAAGGTTGTGGGCCATTTTGGAATGCTCCAATGTGTTTACGTGGCCATGGGGGAGGTCAATATATAATGGTGTGACAATTGTTCGATTTTGCCATTCACAGAATTACACATGTAGAGGGTGGTCATGGCCTAGTAGACCCCACCTGTGCCAAGTGAGTTATATTGGCCATAATGCCTGCTTAGTCCTAGTCCTTTGGTTTTGTTTTATTGTCTTTTTGAAAAGAAATCGTATTTATTTTACTATCATTTAACTTTTCCTCCTGCTAATGTTGAACAGTGGGAACCTACTGCATATTATTGTAGCGAATTCAGGTACTCAAACCCGGGCCCAGCGACTGTCAAACCAATTCCAAAAACACATTGTGTGAGTCCATCCAGACAGACACTGTAATGGCAGTTGGGTTAAGGTCGCTACATTACCCCCTTCCTTCAGGAGAGCATGTCCCCACACTTCTCTATACCAAGCTGACGTGTACATGCCTCTCTGATGGTCTCACAGACGCCATCCCACTTCTGACACTAATGTAGCGAATTCATTAGGGGTAGCCCCGACCGGGACACGAACCTGGGTCCGGTGACTGTCTAGCCAACACCTTAACTGATATGCCAAGAGTTTAGAACCTCTTGATGGCGTAGATAGGTGTTGAGTACATGTCGCTACAATATACTATATATTGTTACTCTTTGTTATGGTGAAGTTTCGTCTCTTATCATCCTAAGGCTTCCCGCTTCATTCTGTTTCTGCAGATCATCACATATTTGATGTGTGCTACGATGGCTTTATTTAGTGGTTAAAGGGGAGCGTGCCTTTCAAGTGATCTGCTCCATAAAACTCCTTGAAGGGTGCACCTAGCGAGCCCATGCAATCAGGCAAACAGCTCGTCTAATACAATGTGTTCAAGAATCCTGCCGGCTTGAAAATTTCACAAAGTGAGACATCTAAAAGGCCTTTCCATCAACTTCCATCAAATGCTAATTTTGTTTTCCCTAAATATAATTAATTGCAAGAACCGGTGTGCGAAAGCTGCATGCACTCCTGTCTCCTTTGCACGCTTTTGCGTGAGGTGGCAAATTGGTACCTTTGATCCTGTGTTTCAAGTAGACTTACTAATTCACTACACAACACAAAACAGCTCGCCCCAAAGACAGGTTAGCCAAGGCATATTGCAGTCATTGCATTTTTTATTTCTCCAGGCCTTTCTTCATTACGGGGAGATTGTGTTTGTAGCATGCTTTTAGGATGAGTTGAAGAACCCTGACAGAGAGCAGCAACTTTGAATAGACTGCAGTGTAGCCTAAACACTTAGCAGAGTTGACTTTCAAGGGTCTAGGAAATGTTTTGAGAGGGAAATTCAGGGTCGTTGGAAACTAAAGCAACATTTTTGCTGTATGGTAGTCTACAATTTAATTTGGGATCTTGATGGGTCAGTGAGTATTGTGTAGGCCTATATTTGGTGGGTGAGGGAATAAGGAAGAGGGAACACTGATAAATTAATGGTTGAATGTGGTCTGTTATGATTGAATGTGGTGTGTTATTGATTGAAACTAGCTGTCTCCAAAAACACATTGTGTGATTCCTTCCCAGACAGACACTGTAATGGCAGTTTTCGCACCATACTGGTAACAAAACACACTTATGACCCAATCGTTCTCCATGCCATCTCCTATTTATTTCCTTCTGTCTCTCCTCTTCCAGTGGCTGGTAGTGTGTTTGGGCGCCAAGGAGACTCTGGGTCAGAAGGTGATGATGAGACCCAGCTGAAGTTCTACACAGAGCAGCACAGGGGCCGCCGGCGCAGCAGAGGTGAGACTGGAGAGGTCTCGTGTGTATTTATCTATGTGTGTGTGTGCGCGCGCGTGCGTGTGTGTGTGTGCAGCACATGGGGATGTGGGAAAAGTGTCCCGCTTGCGTCGCCTCATAAGCTAGCTTTTGAGGTGGCGCGATCGGCTAAGACGCTTGAGGAGGGCGGTCACGTGTGTTTATGAGGCAGAGGTCTCAAGTTCGCGCCAAGTAATGGCCAAATTGGGAGGATGTGGTACTCGCTAAGCAAGCAGCATGTGTGTGTGTGTGTGTGTGTCATTGACCATATATGTGTGTGGAGAGAGGAAAGTGTATTTCAAGGGCAATTTCCAATTTCCGTCAATGTGCTTTCTTAAGTGTGTTTGCACAGAAGCTTGCTCTCGATAGAAATGTGCCTGCTGACCTTCTCAGTACTGACTGCAAACTTTGCTGAGAAGCTTGATGATTTCAAAAATCCAGTATCAACTCCCTCCACCCAGCCCTGAGACATGCTGCTATGCAAATTCGTATCCCAAATTCAACCAGATGTCAACTCCCATTTGCTCATTCTCTATCACTGACAGAACCAAACACTAGTGTAGATAGACCAGTGTGTGAATTACATTTTCACTGAAGCAGCCAAAGCCGTTGAACAAGTAAAATCCTACCACCAGAGAATATTTCACTGTTGGGTCTGCTGTCTACTGTAAAAACACAAGAACTTAGTTACGGCAAAAATAACAACTCTGAAAATATGGCTTATGGCTACATTGACTGTTTTGACAGTGGCTGTGTTTAAAAAATGCAATGCAACTTTATGGGGAGCATGGGAGGGACTGAGCCGACTGAAGTAACAATAGATATCTTTGGATTTGTTAGCGTAGCTGGAAGCAGGGAAGACGTTGGCATCCCCAGAGTGGTGTTAAGAAGGCTCTATAGCACCATCATGACACTCAGCAGATACATGAGCTGAGGAAAATGGAGTCTGAATGATAAGCAAGCTGAATCAAATGCCTTAATGGATGCCATGATTTAGTCTGCATAACCAAACTGCCATCAATATAACAGCGCCGGAGAAGATGGCTGCCGTTTTACAGCCCTCTAACCAATTGTACTATTATGTGTGTTTTTCCGCGTTATTTGTAATTTATTTTGTACATAATGTTTCTGCCATCGTCTCTTATAACCAAAAAGAGCTTCTGGATATCAGGACAGCGATTACTCAACTCCCATTGGACAAAAACATTTTCTTCAACGAGGCGGCCGCGAAGGATATCATACAGACACCCGACAAGGCCCAAATCCCCGTAATTCGCATGAGGAAGAGACGGAGATATCGTGGACGTAGGTCGGGGTGCCTTGTAAGGATCCGACGGCGAGCGAGTAAACTGCCGCTCCCATCAATCCTATTAGCCAATCTTCAATCATTGGAGAACAAATTGGATGACCTAAGATTACGGTTATCCTAACAACGGGACATTAAAAACTGTAATATCTTATGTTTCACCGAGTCGTGGCTGAACGACGACATGGATAACATACAGCTAGCGGGCTATACGCTACATCGACAGGATAGAACGGCTGACTCCGGTAAGACAAGGGGTGGCGGTCTGTGAATATTTGTAAACAACAGCTGGTGCACAAAATCAAATACTAAGGAAGTCTCGAGGTTTTACTCGCCTGAGGTAGAGTATCTTATGATAAGCTGTAGACCACACTATTTACCAAGAGAGTTTTAATCTATATTTTTCATAGCTGTCTATTTACCACCACAAACCAATGCTGGCATTAAGATTGCACTGAATGAGCTGTATAAGGCCATAAATCAACAGGAAAACGCTCATCCAGATGCAGCGCTCCTAGTGGCCGGGGACTTTAATGCAGGGAAACTTAAATCCGTTCTACCTCATTTCTACCAGCATGTTAAATGTGCAACCAGAGGAAAAAAAACTCTAGACCACCTTTACTCCACACACAGAGACGCATACAAAGCTCTCCCTCGCCCTCCATTTGGCAAATCTGACCATAACTCTATCCTCCTGATTCCTGCTTATAAGCAAAAACTAAAGCAGGAAGCACAAGTGACTCGGTTAATAATAAAGTGGTCAGATGACGCAGATGCTAAGCTACAGGACTGTTTTGCTAGCACAGACTGGAACATGTTCCGGGATTCTTCAGATAGCATTGAGGAGTACACCACATCAGTCACTGGCTTCATCAATAAGTGCATCGATGATGTCATCCCCACAGTGACCGTACGTACATACCCCAACCAGAAGCCATGGATTACAGGAAACATCCGCACTGAGCTAAAGGGTAGAGCTGCCGCTTTCAAGGAGCGGGACTCTAACCCGGACGCTTATAAGAAATCCCGCTATGCCCTCCGACGAACCATCAAACAGGCAAAGAGTCAATACAGGACTAAGATTGAATCGTACTACACTGGCTCTGATGCTCGTCGGATGTGGCAGGGCTTGAAAACTATTACAGACTACAAAGGGAAGCACAGCCGCGAGCTGCCCAGTGACACAAGCCTACCAGACGAGCTAAACCACTTCTATGCTCGCTTCGAGGCAAGCAACACTGAAGCATGCATGAGAGCACCAGCTGTTCCGGATGACTATGTGATCACGCTCTCCGTAGCCGATGTGAGTAAGACTTTTAAGCAGGTCAACATTCACAAGGCCGCAGGGCCAGACGGATTACCAGGACGTGTACTCCGAGCATGTGCTGACCAACTGGCAAGTGTCTTCACTGACATTTTCAACATGTCCCTGACTGAGTCTGTAATACCAACATGTTTCAAGCAGACCACCATAGTCCCCGTGCCCAAGGACTCTAAGATAACCTGCCTAAATGACTACCGACCCGTAGCACTGACGTCTGTAGCCATGAAGTGCTTTGAAAGGCTGGTCATGGCTCACATCAACAGCATTATCCCAGAAACCCTAGACCCACTCCAATTTGCATACCGCCCCAACAGATCCACAGATGATGCAATCTCTATTGCACTCCACACTGCCCTTTCCCACCTGGACAAGAGGAACACCTATGTGAGAATGCTATTCATTGACTATAGCTCAGCATTCAACACCATAGTGCCCTCAAAGCTCATCACTAAGCTAAGGATCCTGGGACTAAACACCTCCCTCTGCAACTGGATCCTGGACTTCCTGACGGGCCGCCCCCAGGTGGTAAGGGTAGGTAACAACACGTCTGCCACACTGATCCTCAACACGGGGGCCCCTCAGGGGTGCGTGCTCAGTCCCCTCCTGTACTCCCTGTTCACCCATGACTGCATGGCCAGGCACGACTCCAACACCATCATTAAGTTTGCCGACGACACAACAGTGGTAGGCCTGATCACCGACAACGATGAGACAGCCTATAGGGAGGAGGTCAGAGACCTGGCCGTGAGGTGCCAGGACAACAACCTCTCCCTCAACGTGACCAAGACAAAGGAGATGATTGTGGACTACAGGAAAAAAAAGAGGACTGAGCACGCCCCCATTCTCATTGACGGGGCAGTAGTGGAACAGGTTGAGAGCTTCAAGTTCCTTGGTGTCCACATCACCAACGAACTATCATGGTCCAAACACACCAAGACAGTCGTGAAGAGGGCACGACAAAGCCTATTCCCCCTCAGGAGACTGAAAAGATTTGGCATGGGTCCTCAGATCCTCAAAAAATTCTACAGCTGCACCATCGAGAGCATCCTGACTGGTTGCATCACCGCCTGGTATGGCAACTGCTTGGCCTCCGACCGCAAGGCACTACAGAGGGTAGTGCGTACGGCCCAGTACATCACTGGGGCCAAGCTTCCTGCCATCCAGGACCTCTATACCAGGCGTTGTCAGAGGAAGGCCCTCAAAATTGTCAAAGACTCCAGCCACCCTAGTCATAGACTGTTCTCTCTGCTACCGCACGGCAAGCGGTACCGGAGTGCCAAGTCTAGGTCCAAAAGACTTCTCAACAGCTTCTACCTCCAAGCCATAAGACTCCTGAACAGCTAATCATGGCTACCCAGACTTTTTGCACTGCCCCCCCACCCCATCCTTTTACGCTGCTGCTACTCTGTTAATTATTTATGCATAGTCACTTTAACTCTACCCACATGTACATATTACTTCAACTACCTCAACTAGCCGGTGCCCCCGCACATTGACTCTGCACCGGTACCCCCCTGTATATATAGCCTCCCTACTGTTATTTTATTTTACTTCTGCTCTTTTTTTCTCAACACTTTTTTTGTTGTTGTTTTATTTTTACTTTTTTGTTAAAAATAAATGCACTGTTGGTTAAGGGCTTTAAGTAAGCATTTCACTGTAATGTCTGCACCTGTTGTATTCGGCGCATGTGGCCAATACAATTTGATTTGATTTGATTTGATAGTATAGTATGTGTGCATGTGTGTGTGTGTGTGTGTGTGTGTGTGTGTGTGTGTGTGTGTGTGTGTGTGTGTGTGTGTGTGTGTGTGTGTGTGTGTGTGTGTGTGCCTGTGTGCGCCTGTGTGTGTGTGTTCTCGGATGTCCTTGTGAATGTGCATGCCTTTCTTTTTTTATGTTTGTGAGTGCGTCCCTGTGCATTAATACATTCATGTTTGCATAATATGCATGTTTATTGTTTTTGTGTGTGTTTATGATTGTGTATGTTATATAGGTGTATTATGCCAGTAAGCTTATCTTAGCTGTTGGTTGTACTGCAGACTTCTCTATAAAAGGACACTGTTAACATGCATTAGCTGGAGACTGTGGGTACACAAGTGTGAAGGGTGCTGGTATGACCCTGTGAGCTGTCAAGGCATTACTTTGAAAGTAAGAGAGGGGGACAGTGGTAAAGTCAGAGAGAGAGAGAGAGAGAGAGAGAGAGAGAGAGAGAGAGAGAGAGAGAGAGAGAGAGTGAGAGGTAGTTGATTGAGTGTGGTAGAAATCCAGATTGTGTGCGTGTGTGTACCACATGTACATATGTGCTTTGAGCATTATGTCATTTTGTTAGCAGTTGGCATGTGCTAGTGTTTTTGTGTGGTTGCCCTTATGCCGTTTTTCTATGTGTGAATGAATGTGTATGTGAGTGTATGAGTGTCCGTATACAGTGAGAGAAAAAAGTATTTGATCCCCTACTTTTGTATGTTTGCCCACTGACAAAGAAATTATCAGTCTATAATTTTAATGGTAGATTTATTTTAACAGTGAGAGACAGAATAACAACAACAAAATCCAGAAAAACGCATGTCAAAAATGTTATAAATTGATTTGCTTTTAATGAGGGAAATAAGTATTTGACCTCCTCTCGATCAGAAAGATTTCTGGCTCCCAGGTGTCTATTATACAGGTAACGAGCTGAGATTAGGAGCACACTCTTAAAGGGAGTGCTCTTAATCTCAGTTTGTTACCTGTATAAAATACACCTGTCCACAGAAGCAATCAATCAATCAGACTCCAAACTCTCCAACATGGCCAAGACCAAAGAGCTCTCCAAGGATGTCAGGGACAACATTGTAGACCTACACAAGGCTGGAATGGGCTACAAGACCATCGCCAAGCAGCTTGGTGAGAAGGTGACAACAGTTGGTGCGATAATTCGCAAATGGAAGAAACACAAAATAACTGTCAATCTCCCTCGGCCTGGGGCTCCATGCAAGATCTCACCTCGTGGAGTTGCAATGATCATGAGAACGGTGAGGAATCAGTCCAGAACTACACGGGAGGATCTTGTCAATGATCTCAAGGCAGCTGGGACCATAGTCACCAAGAAAACAATTGGTAACACACTACGCCGTGAAGGACTGAAATCCTGCAGCGTGAAGGACTGAAATCCTGCAGCGCCCGCAAGGTCCCCCTGCTCAAGAAAGCACATATACATGCCCGTCTGAAGTTTGCCAATGAACATCTGAATGATTCAGAGGAGAACTGGGTGAAAGTGTTATGGTCAGATGAGACCAAAATCGAGCTCTTTGGAATCAACTCAACTCGCCGACTGCTGCCTATGACCCCAAGAACACCATCCCCACCGTCAAACATGAAGGTGGAAACATTATGCTTTGGGGGTGTTTTTCTGCTAAGGGTCAACTTCACCGCATCAAAGGGACGATGGACGGGGCCATGTACCGTCAAATCTTGGGTGAGAACATCCTTCCCTCAACCAGGGCATTGAAAATGACCCAAAGCACACGGCCAAGGCAACAAAGGAGTGGCTCAAGAAGAAGCACATTAAGATCCTGGAGTGGCCTAGCCAGTATCCAGACCTTAATCCCATAGAAAATCTGTGGAGGGCGCTGAAGGTTCGAGTTGCCAAACGTCAGCCTCAAAACCTTAATGACTTGGAGAAGATCTGCAAAGAGGAGTGGGACAAAATCCCTCCTGAGATGTGTGCAAACCTTGTGGCCAACTACAAGAAACGTCTGACCTCTGTGATTGCCACCAAGTATTTAGTCATGTTTTGCAGAGGGGTCAAATACGTATTTCCCTCATTAAAATGCAAATCAATTTATAACATTTTTGACATGCGCTTTTCTGGATTTTTGTTGTTGTTATTCTGTCTCTCACTGTTCAAATAAACCTACCATTCATATTACAGACTGATCATTTCTTTGTCAGTGGGCAAACGTACAAAATCAGCAGGGGATCAAATACTTTTTTCCCTCACTGTATACAGTGGGGGAAAAAAGTATTTAGTCAGCCACCAATTGTGCAAGTTCTCCCATTTAAAAAGATGAGAGAGGCCTGTAATTTTCATCATAGGTACACGTCAACTGTGACAGACAAAATGACAAAAAATCACATTTTAGGTTTTTTAATGAATGTATTTGCAAATTATGGTGGAAAATAAGTATTTGGTCAATAACAAAAGTTTCTCAATACTTTGTTATATACCCTTTGTTGGCAATGACACAGGTCAAACGTTTTCTGTAAGTCTTCACAAGGTTTTCACACACTGTTGCTGGTATTTTGGCCCATTCCTCCATGCAGCAGTGATGTTCCTCTAGAGCAGTGATGTTTTGGGGCTGTCGCTGGGCAACACGGACTTTCAACTCCCTCCAAAGATTTTCTATGGGGTTGAGATCTGGAGACTGGCTAGGCCACTCCAGGACCTTGAAATGCTTCTTACAAAGCCACTCCTTTGTTGCCCGGGCGGTGTGTTTGGGATCATTGTCATGCTGAAAGACCCAGCCACGTTTCATCTTCAATGCCCTTGCTGATGGAAGGAGGTTTTCACTCAAAATCTCACGATACATGGCCACATTCATTCTTTCCTTTACACGGATCAGTCGTCCTGGTCCCTTTGCAGAAAAACAGCCCCAAAGCATGATGTTTCCCCCCCCATGCTTCACAGTAGGTATGGTGTTCTTTGGATGCAACTCAGCATTCTTTGTCCTCCAAACACGACGAGTTGAGTTTTTACCAAAAATTTCTATTTTGGTTTCATCTGACCATATGACATTCTCCCAATCCTCTTCTGGATCATCCAAATGCACTCTAGCAATCTTCAGACGGGCCTGGACATGTACTGGCTTAAGCAGGGGGACACTTCTGGCACTGCAGGATTTGAGTCCCTGGCGGCGTAGTGTGTTACTGATGGTAGGCTTTGTTACTTTGGTCCCAGCTCTCTGCAGGTCATTCACTAGGTCCCCCCGTGTGGTTCTGGGATTTTTGCTCACCGTTCTTGTGATCATTTTGACCCTACGGGGTGAGATCTTGCGGGGAGCCCCAGATCAAGGGAGATTATCAGTGGTCTTGTATGTCTTCCATTTCCTAATAATTGCTCCCACAGTTGATTTCTTCAAACCAAGCTGCTTACCTATTGCAGATTCAGTCTTCCCAGCCTGGTGCAGGTCTACAATTTTGTTTCTGGTGTCCTTTGACAGCTCTTTGGTCTTGGCCATAGTGGAGTTTGGAGTGTGACTGTTTGAGGTTGTAGACAGGTGTCTTTTATACTGATAACAAGTTCAAACAGGTGCCATTAATACAGGTAATGAGTGGAGGACAGAGGAGCCTCTTAAAGAAGAAGTTACAGGTCTGTGAGAGCCAGAAATCTTGCATGTTTGTAGGTGACCAAATACGTATTTTCCACCAAAATCTGCAAATAAATTCATTAAAAATCCTACAATGTGATTTTCTGGATTTTTTTTTCTCAATTTGTCTGTCATAGTTGACGTGAACCTATGATGAAAATGACAGGCCTCTCTCATCTTTTTAAGTGGGAGAACTTGCACCATTGGTGGCTGACTAAATACTTTTTTTCCCCACTGTATGTGTCAACCTATCATCCCCTGTGTGGATGTGTGGATGTGTGGCCGTGTGTGTGCATCTGTTAGTGTACTCTGTGGGCTTTTACAGTAATTGAGGCCCCCTCATAGACCTAATCATTCCCGAGTGTTCACACAGATGGGATTAGTTGCTGGGGAGCTGATGTCATAGACACCCACTGCTCCAGTCCAGCCGAAATGGCAGGGTCATTAGATAAATCCAGGTGATTGGAGTGTCTCTTAATTTCTCTCTCTCGCTCTCCCTCTCTCTCTCTTTGTCTCTTTCCTCTCTTCCTCTTTTTATCTATGTCCCTCACTCTCTGTCCCCCCCCCCCCCCCCCCCACACACACACACACACCCACACACACACAGTCCAGTGAGCGTAGGCAGTGGGGATCATTACTGTTCGTCCACCCAGGTGATTGGAGTCTCTTATCTATTTGTCAGCCGCAGTCTAAGAGCCTTGCAGGATCAGATGTACTGAGATTCTCATTTGTGAAAAATAATGTTTCCTATGCATTTTTTAAGCTCCATCACTTCCATATAGCAACCATTCCCACATGTTCTGGAAATAGCAGCTATTGGAATGTAACACCAGCACAGTATGAACCATATGTGTAAGGTCGGTTTCAGAAAATGTGTGATTTCAGGAGTTAAAGTGAGGTATAGCTCAAGGTAAGATGCTATGCTTTGACTGGAAGTAAAAGTAAAGTGGTATCATTACACGTCATTGAGAAGCAAATAGCAGGCCCTCAAATAGCTGGCCCTCAATAACAGCTCTGCCCTCACCTTGGTGACTGGTAAGCTGGCACTTGATATGACACCTGCATGCTATGATGAATGCCACTCTATGAGAGATAATGAGCTCATTTCTGCTCCCTTTCTCCCCAATGTGGAGAGAAGCCCACAGACACCCAAAGGGCATCCAAAACAACCCATATATAACACTGTCAGAGGTGATGGTGTCATTTATCAGCAACACTAGATGTGTACTGGTGGAAAGAGGCTGGGCCTTCTTAACTCATCTTGTATCATGCCGATTAATTGCCTCTGCTGGACTACAGCCCTTGTGCTGTTCATAAATCAGTTTAGAAAGAACCCTGGATGGTTCTATGCTCACTACCAAAACTCCAATCAAAACAACTCCCCCTATATCTACAGGAGCCAGAGGCTAACTGGATTCTCTGTGGTGTTGTTAGCTTGTTTGTTTTTCGCAAAGTTTGAAAAGTGAATGTTTGGTGGTAAGAACAATGTGTGTGAAATTAAACTGTTTGACAGTTTTGGACCACCTAAAGTGGTTTTGATATGGTGCTGATCAATTTAAGCCACATTTCATATTAAAGAGACATTTTTAGAAAAGAAAGAAGAGTTCATATTCCTGTTTATTCTAGTTTTTTAATACATTTCTGGGTTGTGTCCTAACAGCTTAAGTCATATTTTGCATGTGTTTTCTCTGCACCTTCCCTGAGTTTTGATGTGAGACCTAACTCCTGTCTCCCTCTCCCTCAGGTTGTCCACACAGCCCGATGAACAAGGCCACTCTGACATTGATCACCATCAGTATGTGTGTCCTGGCTGTGGTTTACGGCACACAGCTCTCCTGCTCTCTCACCGTCAAGGTTACCCTCCACGTGCCCGAACACTTTGTCGCCGATGGTTAGTATCCCCTGTCAACTTCCTCATCTAACTTCTCTCTCTCTCCCTCTCTCTCTCTGTAGTATACTGTAGTATTTACAGTTAACTATAGTATAAATACTGTAGTAAAATAACGAGTGTATATACTATAGTAATTACTTTAGTGTTTTTGCGGTATGTTGTATACTGTAGTGTTTTTGCTGACATTACTGTAGTATTTACAATGTGTTTGGTTTTATTATGTTTGACATATAAGTGGAGTCTTTCTCCTTGAGGAAACCTACTGGAGAAATACTAAAAGAGCTAATTTTCCATAACCTGTAGGTAGGACTGGGTTCTGAAAGGATAGTTCATCACTTCTGCAGTTTATATAACCTGTAGGGAACACAATATATGATATATACTTGGAATGTAGGTTTCTCACTTACGGGTGGCACAAATTGGGATATGGTTGAGGCGAATGGGCAGGTTATATGCAAATTAAATACTGTAGTATTTACTATAATTAAAAAGTGTAATGTTTTTGTTGCATTTACTACAGTGTTTTTTTTGGGGGGGTGGATAATACTGTAGTATTTACTATAGTATTCTAATGTATACTACAACATTCTATAGTAAGTACTACACATAATTGAGAGATACTACATTGTGTAGTATAGTATTCTACAGTATACTACAGTTTACTACATAATTCTATAGTAGGTACTGTAGTATTCTATAGTGAACTGTAGTATTTTTCATGTGGGTCTGCCCATCTTAATCCTTGTTAATTAGGCTGGAACAAACAATACAGTCATAATTGCTATACATTTTTATGGACCACTGTTAGATAAACATGCACACTGTGTCAAAGCTGCATCAGGGGACACACCAAATACGTCCTGACAGAATAGGAAAAGTTATTAGATAATTTGTCCAGTTTCCAGAGACTAGTTACACTTCCATCCTGACTGAGAAGTATTCAGACATGGGAGGTCCATGGGTATAGGTCTGGAGTTGGCAAGATACCAGGACTCCCCATTCCTCACCGTAAGCTAGAGGGCCAGGGGAGAGAGGGAGGGATGTATGGAAGGAGGAGAGCGATTATGAAGAGCCCAAGCAATTTAATTAACCACTTGCTGATCTCCTAAAGCTGTGTGTCCAACACATCAGCAGGACAGAACAGGTAGTCTGGCCACCAATGCCTCAGTCCCCCAGTCCCTCCATCCATCCACAAGAAGAGCGTAAGACAGAACAGAAAAAAATACATAATTTACTAGGGCTAATTTCTATGGTTGATATTATTTTGGCGAAGTGATGTCCTCCACTTCTTTGTTTTGCTCTGGGCAGACACTGGGAGCATATGTAGTGAAGATAACACACGCACGACCGCCATTTCAGTGGCAGCGAATGGGGAGCAGAAATATTCCTCATCAGCAGCCCGTGGCAGACAGGTGCTAACTCAGTCAGATTGGGAGATATCATCAGGGAGCTGAGTGGGCTCGGGAGTGTAAATACACAACAAATGCAGAGCAGAGATCCCACCAACAGATGCAAGCGTTTTTTTCCCCACAATCTTTTTAAGCTTCATTGTTGGGAGGAAAGTTTTTAAGGCAAAATAAATTAGGAATTTAAACACCCCTCTCTCTCCTCAGTCTCTTCCCACTGGGCACAGACGTCAGTTCAACGTCTAGTTTTGATTCACATTTGATTTAGTTTTTAACTAACGTGAATTCAACGTGAAATCAACAAAACATTTCATCATGTCATTGGATTTAGGTTAAAAATACGAAATGCCCTTACGTTGAATACTTTTTGCAAATCCAATTAGTTTTCCACGTTGATTCAATGTCATCACATAGATTTTTTGGGTTGATATGAAGTGGAAACAATGTTGATTCAACCAGTTTTTGCCAAGTGGGTTGTTACTTTCTCATTTGCTCCTCCCCTCTCTCTGTCTCTCTCTTTCTCACTTTCGCCTGTGTCTCGAGAACGCAAACAGACACACAAACACACTACATACATGCATAGTGGTAGTTATTTGAATCTATATCCTTGAAGACGGCAGAAATGCAATCTCCTTACTGCTCCCCCTGGAGAAAATATTCAATAGCATCAATTAAGAATAATCCGTTTAGTGATTTGGAGTTTAACGATTGTGGTAGGAATCGCACGGCTGAATAGTAAATCAGGGATTGAATCACTCAGCACCCTATTACACTGTTTCCTGGGCTGATTGGTGAACCCATAGAATTAGGAATTAGAATACTAGAATGGACATGAAACTTCTTATGATGGGATAACGGTCAGCCATTTTGGTCAGGGAGTTGGTCAACCATGGTTTGCCAGTGCTGTGATAAGATATTGTGTAAAATAATGAATTTGAAGAATTCATCTGCACTGTATGTTTGTTAGCTAGCTAGCCAGCCAGTTTTAGAGGAATGATTCCATACATTTTTCAAATTAACTGCCAATATGCAAACATTCCATGCAAACAATGCAATCGATCCACAGCCATACACTGGCTGAAATCAGTTGATGATAGGCCGTTGTTTTATTTTCCTGCATAAGTAAAATCAGGATTATGCCTATTCTGCCATTCATTCCAATTTGACTGGTTTGGATTTCTCCCTGACCAACCTGGCTGCCATTTTCACTCCATTCTGGAAATTTGAGGGTTTATGACATAGCCCCTCTAGTAATTTAATAGGATCTCTATGGGTGAACCACTGACTGGCTTATCACTTCACATCACCTGAGTCCAAAGTGGAAGTGGCATCAATACCTGCTAATTGTGCTGTATCCTCATAAAATCAGATTCCTAATATTAATATTTTGTAAGGTGTTAATTATTTTCACATTTTAACTAATGGGTCATTGAACATGTTTGAATATCCAGTTCTATGTCCTATCGAGCTAGTAAGAAGAGAACAGCCAGGTTGTTAGCAGTAGAAAGATCTTCACTCCAATAAACGTGGATATATTACACTGAGCATTAAATGATGGATGATCCTGTAGTACTTCAAACTACTTCAGTATGATCTGCTGAGAGAAATATGATGAGTAAAAATGTGTTCTGTTCTCTTTTGGTTCCAGGAAGTAGTTTTGTGGTGAGCATGGGCAGTTTCCTGGATGTGTCTAACTGGCTGAACCCTGCCAAGCTGATCCTTTATTACCAGACCAACTCCTCCACCCAGTGGGTCAGAAATTACTGTGGCCAGAGGACCACCGAGCCCTGTGAACAGCTGTGTGACCAGGAGACGGGTTAGTGACACAAACACACACACACACAGTTTTGTACAGCTAACCTTGTGGGGACGGACACACAATTCAGTCACATTCAAAGTCCTATTTTCCCTAACCCTAACCCGTACTCTTACCCTTATCCTAACCCTAACCTTAACCCTAACACTAACCTTAACCCAAAAACTAACCCTAGCTCCTAACCCTAACCCTTAACGTAATTCTAACCCTAACACTAATTCTAACCTTAACCCTAAACCCCCTACAAATAGCATTTGACCTCGTGGGGACTAACAAAATGTCCCCAGTTGGTCAAATTTTTGTTTGTTTACTACTCTTGTGGGGACTTCTATGTACTTCTATCCTCATGGGAACCTAAAATGTATTTCCATTCAAAATCTTATTTTCCCTAAGCCTATCCTTAACCCAACCCCTAATCCTGAACCTAACGCCTGACCCTAAACCCAACCCCAACCCCAAGTGTAACCCTAAACCTTACCCCTAAGCATAAAATTGTTTTTTTTTTTTTTTTGGTCCTTGTTTTGCTATCCTTGTGTGGAAATTTGGGGATTTCAGGTCCCCACGAGGATAGAAGAACAAGACCACACACACACACACACACACACACACACACACACACACACACACACACACACAGGGAGACAAATACAGTGTGGGAAAAAATTGTTTGATCCCCTGCTGATTTTGTATGTTTGGCCACTGACAAAGAAATGATCAGTCTATAATTTTAATGGTAGGTTTATTTGAACAGTGAGAGACAGAATAACAACAAAATAATCCAGAAAAACGCATGTCAAAAATGTTATAAATTGATTTGCATTTTAATGAGGGAAATAAGTATTTGACCCCCTCTCAATCAGAAAGATTTCTGGTTCCCAGGTGTCTTTTATACAGGTAACGAGCTGAGATTAGGAGCACACTCTTAAAGGGAGTGCTCCTAATCTCAGCTTGTTACCTGTATAAAAGACACCTATCCACAGAAGCAATCAATCAATCAGATGCCAAACTCTCCACCATGGCCAAGACCAAAGAGCTCTCCAAGGATGTCAAGGACAAGATTGTAGACCTACACAAGGCTGGAATGGGCTATAAGACCATTGCAAAGCAGCTTGGTGAGAAGGTGACAACAGTTGGTGCGATAATTCGCAAATGGAAGAAACACAAAAGACCTGTCAATCTCCCTCGGCCTGGGGCTCCATGCAAGATCTCACCTCGTGGAGTTGCAATGATCATGAGAACGGTGAGGAATCAGCCCAGAACTACGCGGGAGGATCTTGTCAATGATCTCAAGGCAGCTGGGACCATAGTCACCAAGAAAACAATTGGTAACATACTACGCCGTGAAGGACTGAAATCCTGCAGCGCCCGCAAAGTCCCCCTGCTCAAGAAAGCACATATACATGCCCGTCTGAAGTTTTCCAATGAACATCTGAATGATTCAGAGGAGAACTGGGTGAAAGTGTTGTGGTCAGATGAGACCAAAATGGAGCTCTTTGGCATCAACTCAACTCGCCGTGTTTGGAGGAGGAGGAATGCTGCCTATGACCCCAAGAACACCATGGAGGTGGAAACATTATGCTTTGGGGGTGTTTTTCTGCTAAGGGGACAGGACAACTTATAATAATAATAATAATAATAATAGTATGCCATTTAGCAGACGCTTTTATCCAAAGTGACTGACAGTCATGTGTGCATAATTTATTTTATTTTTTTGTGTATGGGTGGTCCCGGGGATCGAACCCACTACCTTGGCGTTACAAGCGCCTTGCTTTACCAGCTGAGCTACAGAGGACCACGCCTCGTTGCGTCGTCTCAGGTCGTTGATGTTCACGATGAGTCGGTTCTTGTTCTCGCTGATCATGTCCCGTACCTTGCTCTGGTAGACCCCCTGGTCTTGATCGTCATCTAAGAAGTACTCACTGCATGAAAGGGACGATGGACGGGGCCATGTACCGTCAAATCTTGGGTGAGAACCTCCTTCCCTCAGCCAGGGCATTGAAAATAGGTCATGGATGGGTATTCCAGCATGACAATGACCCAAAACACATGGCCAAGGCAACAAAGGAGTGGCTCAAGAAGAAGCACATTAAGGTCCTGGAGTGGCCTAGCCAGTCTCCAGACCTTAATCCCATAGAACATCTGTGGAGGGAGCTGAAGGTTCAAGTTGCCAAACGTCAGCCTCAAAACCTTAATGACTTGGAGAAGATCTGCAAAGAGGAGTGGGACAAAATCCCTCCTGAGATGTGTGCAAACCTGGTGGCCAACTACAAGAAACGTCTGACCTCTGTGATTGCCAACAAGGGTTTTGCCACCAAGTACTAAGTCATGTTTTGCAGAGGGGTAAAATACTTATTTCCCTCATTAAAATGCAAATCAATGTATAACATTTTTGACATGCGTTTTTCTGGATTTTGTTGTTGTTATTCTGTCTCTCACTGTTCAAATAAACCTACCATTAAAATTATAGACTGATCATTTCTTTGTCAGTGGGCAAACGTACAAAATCAGCAGGGGATCAAATACTTTTTTCCCTCACTGTATATGCTGCAATCTCCAGAGAGTTCCTTGGGACCAGAAATAATTGTTTCATGGTTTGGTGATATATAACACGTCTGGCTGAGGTTTAGCCGCTGATGCGATCTCTACGGCAAATACATTTATTTGCTCTTGACCTTCAGTGCTAATCTCAGGCTCTGGGTCTCATTCAACCCCTGCCAGCCCCGGTTAGGAGTCAAACAGATAACAGTGGCCAATGTCACAGCGTACTGTGTGGAGAATATTACCCTCCTCTCCTCACCACATCATCTCAATGTGCTTTTAGCACAGCGCTGGGCCCAGAGTGCTGACATTTAGACTTGCTGTCTGATAGCTTTGATACTTCCCTATCGCAGACCTTTCTTTTCACACCAATACTGAAGTCAATAAAGAGCCCCCTGAGACTCTAAATGGTGTTAGATATGAGTTATTATGAGTGATGATGAATTAGTGCTGTGGCTAAGCTAAGTAAACAGTAAAGGTTAGCCTCATAAAAGTGAAGGAGAAGCAGTGAAATGGGGTGTCATACTCCACGGGTTTCTGCTACATTTGCGGAAACGCTGGAACTCTGCTGAAACCTATAGAATAGTGCTCTCTGATGCTGTATCAGGGCTATCAGAGGAATATTTTGGGGGTCTTGGAGGGCAAGTGGTCTCTTTGAAAGATGGTAGGGTCTCAAGAATCATTCCGATTATGGTTTGAGGCTAGATGGGAATGGTGATGTTATTTTTATGGTAGAGATCCTATTTATGTTTTTTCCTGGCATTTTCACAGGATCAGGAAAAACAGGGCCTTAGTATATATTTGACTATAAATATAACTTGGTATTAACTATATATCTGGCTCCATATGTACAAGTGCCATTCAACTTTACGCTCCTTGTGTGTTTAAACACTTTGACACCTACACCGTCCAAACGATCACTTGTCGTGTTTCAATGGATAACACACACATATTTTGCATAACCACTCCGTCACTCACGCTCGCAGGCAGTCACACATGGGCCAGACGCCTGGCCAACTTTAGAAGGATTCTAATTTGAACAATTGCTCTCCCTTATTAAATCAGTCAACATGGGCCACTATAGTCCAACCTAATTGCTCAGGCTCCGGTATTTATTGCTTTAATCGCCATTGGCAACGAAGAGGTAGAAGACCCCTTGCTAATGACCATTAGACTCAATGGGTTGGAGCACTATCAAAGCCCTATCCCTCCCTACTTAGAGTCATGGTGCAGAATCACCGATTCACCAGATGTGTTCACACCTCTATTTTTCTTTTTCAATTACCCCAACTTAATGACTGGTGTGCACTGAAGGGCGATTTCCATGCAAATGTCAAGTGTCACTTTAGTTTTTAATCTAGTTCTCACAGAGTAAGTCGAGAGAGGCTTTGCTTTGCCCAAGAAACTCAGCCATGAGAGAAATAATCTCGCCGGGGTGGAGAACCATCACTTCAGAACCATCACTTTGTGTTATAATCATCAATCTGGATTATCTGTCTCGTAAAGGAAGTCGTCTGATATGAAAGTAAGGAGGAAATGTTTCACCACAGGCCTGTGAAGTCCTGGGTAGGGGACCTAACTGGACACGTAATGGGGCTATAATGGGACGTTTGTAACAGTTTCTGTTATCAACTGATCTATCGGGGGTCAGTACATAGGATATTGTTGTTTGAACCATCAGTAAACCAGCTGATGACGGTTAGGTCAGTATTGAAGTTGTAAACCCCTTCAGTCAGAACTGGTTACCTGGTTTTTGGGGTAAGGCTTAAAGCGTTAATTCTCTATATAAGGAAATATGTTTGAGGAAATTAAGTTTAACATCTTGTTCTGTTCCACCCAGTTGTTTATTTGAACCCACAATAAATCCACAACACAAAACCAGTTTAGCACTAAGTTTCCATTTAGCTTATCCTCAAATTAATGATTTTATGCTGACCCAGTCCCAAAAACCTACAAAAAAACACAGTAAAAGCCCAGATTGTGGAACGTGTCTGGTCCCCTGGGTGAGATACTTCCCCCTGTCATACTGTAGTAGAGCCAGTCTAAGTTTATTAACATGGATTACATGCTGTAATGTATGTGCAATTCATATCACCCCAGACAAGGGCATGTTGAGGGCTGATGCATAATGGAATACAATAGGAGGCCACTCAACACATCACACATAAACTGCTACTGATGGACTTGGCACTGGCAGCACTCTCTGTCTGTGTCCTGGTGAGGAAGGTAAATAATACACTAAACTCTGTCCTACACATACAGTACCTAGACAACTATTCTGCTAAATTGGGAAACTTAGATGTTTTTGAAAGGTAAGTGCCAGATTGGTGGCTATTTTATACAATAGAGCTATTACTTTTTTAGATAATCTTAACCACTGTTTGTAATGTTCTTGGCGGGCTCTTTTCTTGTGCTGTTAGTAATAATGTGGGTATGCCATGTTAGCTTAGACATGCAACCTACCAAAATTAGCATGCTTCTCAGCAGATCTATTTGTCTCCTTTATGTCCTCTACATTTTTCAAGCCTAGGTTTTCAGTTTATGGACAGGTATACTGCATATAGCTCTCTCTCTCTCTCTCTCTCTCTCTCTCTCTCTCTCTCTCTCTCTCTCTCTCTCTCTCTCTCTCTCTCTCTCTCTCTCTCTCTCTCTCTCTCTCTCTCTCTCTCTCTCTCTCTCTCTCATTCTCTCTCTCTCTCTCTCTCTCTCTCTCTCTCTCTCTCTCTCTCTCTCTCTCTCTCTCTCTCTCTCTCTCTCTCTCTCTCTCTCTCTCTCTCTCTCTCTCTCTCTCTCTCTCTCTCTCTCTCTCTCTCTCTCTCTCTCTCTCTCAATCTCTCTCTCGCTCTCTCTCTCTCTCTCTCTCTCTCTCTCTCTCTCTCTCTCTCTCTCTCTCTCTCTCTCTCTCTCTCTCTCTCGCTCTCTCTCTCTCAAATTGAAAAGGATTGTTTGAGTCAGCAATTGGCAACAAATGCACTGTGTCTCTTTGGAGGCTTCTCATCTCTTCTCAGACAGGGAAATTAAAGTTGTTCCTCAAAAGAGCACATTCTCATGTTTTCCTCTGCGTCTTCCAGCTTACAAGTGGACCCAGCAGAGAGGAGATGGAGACACACTTTCTTTATGCTGTTTTCTTCTCAAAGTGGGTCTTTGTTCCGTTTGTCTGGGCCTAGAGCCCGTATGGTGTTTTGTGTTTCTGTAAAAAGTGTGATTGTGGTACAGCGAATGAAGGGGAGAAAATGGAGATAGAAAAAGAGCAGGGTTGTTTTAATTGAAATGATAACTTTCTGTGAGCGAGCACTGTTTTTCTTACACAAGCAGCCGAGCATGTGTGAGATAGAACTCTGAGGAATATACACTGAGTATACCAAACATTAAGACCACCTTCCTAATATTGAGTTCACCCCCTTTTGCCCTCAGAACAGCCTCAATTCGTCTGGGAATGGACTCTACAAGGTGTTGAAAGCGTTCCACAGGGATGCTGGCCCATGTTGACTCCAATGCTTCCTACAGTTGTGTCAAGTTGGCTGGATGTCCTTTGGGTGGTGGACCATTCTTGATACACACGGGAAACTGTTGAGCGTGAAAAACCCAGCAGCGTTGCAGTTCTTGACACAAACCAGTGCGCCTGGCACCTACTACCATACCCTGTTCAAAGGCACTTAAATATTGTGTCTTGCCCATTCACCCTCTGAATGGCACACATACACAATTCATGTCTCAATTGTTTCAAGGCTTAAAAATCCTTATTTAACCTGTCTCCTCCCCTTCATCTACACTGATTGAAGTGGATTTAACAAGTGACATCAATAAGGGATCATAGCTTTCACCTGTATTCACCTGGTCAGTCTATGTCATGGAAAGAGCAGGTGTTCTTAATGAGAACTGGAAGAAAGTACTTCAGTACAGTAAAGTACAGCTTTATTGAGGTGCTGTACGTGTATATCTAACTCTTGTAGTTACTGAATGTGAGAATGTCTTTTAGGGGTAGATTTGTGAGATTCGATTCACACTCTTTGGGTTTGATATGGTCCCCTGTCACTAGAATAGCTTATTGTTGAGCTTTTTCTCTCAGAATTCAGAATATTTCAACTTCAATCAATCAATTTGCATTCATATCCATGCAGTGATGCTTTGGTAAACAATATGAGCCATTTATCTAAGGAACTATTTACTTTTATTACAAATCAGCTGATTCCAAATGATGCTCCAAATGATGTGTGAATGGACCAGTTGTTATGTGGGCTTACTAGCAGATCCTATGTCTTTGTACACTCTTCAATGTTTTGTAGCTAAACACCTGCCTTTATCCATCTACCACTCCTTCCAAAACCTAAAAATGCACACTACACAACTCCCCTAACCCCTAGCCCCGACATCATCTGTGCTCACTCATTCCAACTTGTCTTTACTGGCTCACAGTAAGGCCTGGGAAACAATTGGTGCAATGTGCAGTTTTGTAAACGAACCACTGCTGGAGAACGAGGAGCGCCTGATAAGCTGTCATTGAAAAAAGGCGAGCGAGGGGATCCAAATTCATTTCCTGCCCCTGTGAACTTGCCTTTGCGCCGAATGAAAGTCAAATGCCTGAGAAGGAGATAAAGTCCAGAGACTTTCAAGAACGCAAATACGCACCACCTGATAACACGTCTATTATGAAAATACTACGCAAAGGCATTATCTGAGGCGGTGGTCCTGAACGCATGCCTCAAAGCAAGATAAAATGTTTATGGTGATGAGGCTTCAATGGAACCCCGATAATAGTGATGTGTAAGTCTAAAGTTGTTGGGAATCAGAATTGAGTGGCAGAATGTATCACGTCAATGTACCAACAAGGGGTGCAAGTGGTAATTACAAGCACACTCCTATACTCCTAAAAGAACACACATTTCACTGTACAGTGAGGGAAAAAAGTATTTGATCCCCTGCTGATTTTGTACGTTTGCCCACTGACAAAGAAATGATCAGTCTATAATTTTAATGGTAGGTTTATTTGAACAGTGAGAGACTGAATAACAACCAAATAATCCAGAAAAACGCATGTCAAAAATGTAATAAATTGATTTGCATTTTAATGACGGAAATAAGTATTTGACCCCTCTGCAAAACATAACTTAGTACTTGGTGGCAAAACCCTTGTTGGCAATCACAGAGGTCAGATGTTTCTTGTAGTTGGCCACCAGATTTGCACACATCTCAGGAGGGATTTTATCCCACTCCTCTTTGCAGATCTTCTCCAAGTCATTAAGGTTTCGAGGCTGACGTTTGGCAACTCGAACCTTCAGGTACCTCCACAGATTTTCTATGGGATTAAGGTCTGGAGACTGGCTAGGCCACTCCAGGACCTTAATGTGCTTCTTCTTGAGCCACTCCTTTGTTGCCTTGGCCGTGTGTTTTGGGTCAGTGTCATGCTGGAATATCCATCCACGACCCATTATCAATGCCCTGGCTGAGGGAAGGAGGTTCTCACCCAAGATTTGACGGTACATGGCCCCGTCCATCGTCCCTTTGATGCGATGAAATTGTCCTGTCCCCTTAGCAGAAAAACACCCCCAAAGCATAATGTTTCCACCTCCATGTTTGACGGTGGGGATGGTGTTCTTAGGGTCATAGGCAGCATTCCTCCTCCTCCAAACACGGCGAGTTGAGTTGATGCCAAAGAGCTCCATTTTGGTCTCATCTGACCACAACACTTTCACCCAGTTCTCCTCTGAATCATTCAGATGTTCATTGGCAAACTTCAGACGGCCCTGTATATGTGCTTTCTTGAGCAGGGGGACCTTGCTGGCACTGCAGGATTTCAGTCCTTCACGGCGTAGTGTGTTACCAATTGTTTTCTTGGTGACTATGGTCCCAGCTGCCTTGAGATCATTGACAAGATCCTCCCGTGTAGTTCTGGGCTGATTCCTCACCGTTCTCATGATCATTGCAACTCCACGAGGTGAGATCTTGCATGGAGCCCCAGGCCGAGGGAGATTGACAGTTATTTTGTGTTTCTTCCATTTGCGAATAATCGCACCAACTGTTGTCACCTTCTCACCAAGCTGCTTGGCAATGGTCTTGTAGCCCATTCCAGCCTTGTGTAGGTCTACAATCCTGTCCCTGACATCCTTGAAGAGCTCTTTGGTCTTGGCCATGGTGGAGAGTTTGGAATCTGATTGATTGATTGCTTCTGTGGACAGGTGTCTTTTATCCAATTAACAAACTGAGATTAGGAGCACTCCCTTTAAGAGTGTCCTCCTAATCTCAGCTCGTTACCTGTATAAAAGACACCTGGGAGCCAGAAATATTTCTGATTGAGAGGGGGTCAAATACGTATTTCCCTCATTAAAATGCAAATCAATTTATAAAATGTTTTTGTTATTCTGTCTCTCACTGTTCAAATAAACCTACCATTAAAATTATAGACTGATCATTTCTTTGTCAGTGGGCAAATGTACAAAATCAGCAGGGGATCAAATACTTTTTTCCCTCACTGTACATCCCCTCTCAGTGTGGTATCACCAGTAAAGCCAGCTGCAGTCATTTTACTCAGCTACCTCAAACACAGTCTCTGTGTCACTCCACCACCCTCGAATGTCACCCAGCCTACCATCACTGTCATTACACACCATTGTGTAATGATAAACAATCTCCTGGCCTCCTCCTCCCTGCCTTAACTATCATCCTCATCTCATGTGAGGTATCACAGTGGAAGTCAGTGGCTGAATGACATGGCTCCACTGGCACTTTGTATACGGATGTCTCCTTGTGCCGCAGTGGTGTGTGAATGGGATTGGTCCGGGGCCAGCTCAATCACACACACGCACAGGCACCTGGACACACACAAAGGCATACGTGTACCCACCCACACACTCAAACACACAAACACACACACACACTCTAGATAAATCCCTCCGGCTTATCAGTAAGCCACACCACCTGCTCGTCCAGCCATCGGCCACATTAGTACATCTCAGCACGGGGAGGATACATGTGAAATAGCACCACCTCTCTCGCTCACGATTTCATGAAAACCCAAGCCCAACATCCCTTCTTTCCCTCCCTTCGTTTTCTCCACCAACAAATACTCCCAGGTTCCTACCACAACTAATAGGTGCTGAAATGGCTTGGTTGTTTTGGAACATTCCGGCTTTATCAGCCTTATTTATCCTGTCCACCACCCCACCCTCCCAATAGATGATGTCGAGGATGAATCTCCTCAAGGTCCAGACACAGAATTGGTGTGACGGTGGAAATATGCATCGGGACAACAATATATCTTTCCTGTGTCCATGCTGTGAACCTTGAAATGTGAAAATGGCCATATTGCCTGTGCAAGATAGGGAAAGCATTCTAATGAAACGTGTCATTACTCACTTCAGGTTGGCTGCAGGGAAAGAGAAGTTGATCAGCTACTGGTCTCCAGTGAATGCTCCCTTTACTGTTTTTCATTTTGGCCTTAATTTAGAAAACAAGAAATGTGCTGATGATGAGGGATTATTGTTTCCAAAAGCATTTATGAAAGAGTTTGTTGCAAAGATTTTGTTTAGAGATGAGCGAGTGAGAAATTCAGGACCAGAATTGTGTGTGTGAATGTACGTGCATGTGTGTGAGAGAAAGAGAGTGGGAGATAGCGATAGATCCAGAAAGAGAGAGAGAGAGAGAGAGAGAGAGAGAGAGAGAGAGAAAGATGCAGGAGAGAAGTACAAGTAAGCGTTGGCTTGCGAAACTACCTTTAACTTTCTTCATACTGGACACAGAGACATGAAAATGGTATTCACAAGGTCATCTGACGCTGGGGAAGTAGATAAGAGTCCTCATTGCCAAAATGCCGAAGTATCCCGTTAAATATGGGTACAAAAAAATATTGAACTGATTTCCTGACCTTTCTTATATCTCTCAGATATAGGACAGACAATTTAAAACATACTTTGTTTTGATTTAGTACATTTGTTATATATATTTTTTATACCTATATGTGTCTTAAAATTTTTAATCAAATATCAAAATATCCTTGGTATGAACAACTTAAAACAATTCCATATGTTAGCTTAGTAGAAACCCTGCACCGGTACTTTAGTCTCTATAATTGCCCTACATTTGTGAAATTCATGAAATAATTGCTCTGAATTCTCTGCCGTTAACATATTACCTTCTATTCGCATAGTTGTTGTTTTTTACAAAGTATTATTTTTTTGGGGGTCATTTTTTTGTTGGGGTGGTTACTGGTACATTATTCATATTAGTTTAAAGAGAATCCTCATAAAAAATCTTCTGATTAAACAAGGATAAACGCTCAATGTGACCAAGACAAATGAGATGATTGTGGACTACAGGAAAAAAAAGAGGACTGAGCACGCCCCCATTCTCATCGACGGGGCTGTAGTGGAACAGGTTGAGAGCTTCAAGTTCCTTGGTGTCCACATCACCAACAAACTATCATGGTCCAAACACACCAAGACAGTTGTGAAGAGGGCACGACAAAGCCTATTCCCCCTCAGGAGACTGAAAAGATTTGGCATGGGTCCTCAGATCCTCAAAACGTTCTACAGCTGCACCATAGAGAGCATCCTGACTGGTTGCATCACCGCCTGGTATGGCAACAGCTCGGCCTCCAACCGCAAGGCACAACAGAGGGTAGTGCGTATGGCCCAGTACATCACTGGGGCCAAGCTTCCTGCCATCCAGGACCTCTACACCAGGCGGTGTCAGAGGAAGGCCCTCAAAATTGTCAAAGACTCCAGCCACCCTAGTCATAGACTGTTCTCTCTGCTACCGCACAGCAAGCGGTACTGGAGCGCCAAGTCTAGGTCCAAAAGGCTTCTCAACAGCTTCTACCACTAAGACATAAGACATAAGACTCCTGAACAGCTAATCATGGCTACCCGGACTATTTGCACTGCCCCCCCACCCCCACCCCATATTTTTACGCTACTGTTAATTATTTATGCATAGTCACTTTAACTCTACCCACATGTACATATTACTTCAACTACCTCAACTAGCCGGTGCCCCCGCACATTGACTCTGCACCAGTACCCCCCTGTATATAGCCTCCCTACTGTTATTTTATTTTAATGTTTTATTAAGAAATGAATGCATTGTTGGTTAAGGGCTGTAAGTAAGCATTTCACGGTAATGTCTACACCAGTTGTATTCGGCGCATGTTGCAAATAACATTTGATTTGATTTGATTTGAAGGAGGCTCTCACCTCTGACATCAAGCCCTTTCAATTTGCCTCTGCCATTCAGCAGGTAGCTAGCAACACAATAAAGTGGTGCACATTCTCACATTAAGGCAGTAGCTGTTCCCTGCTAGCTGAGGTGCTTGTGCCTGAATCCGTTTTGTCCCCGGCTCATAAACTCACTTAATGAATTATTAAGGACTTGGTGATAAAATGTGAATGGCGTTTCATGACTCCAGTTAATATATTTATTTCATTGTTATACAGTGAGGGAAAACAGTATTTGATCCCCTGCTGATTTTGTACGTTTGCCCACTGACAAAGAAATGATCAGTCTATAATTTTAATGGTATGTTTATTTGAACAGTGAGAGACAGAATAACAACAAAAAAATCCAGAAAAACACATGTCAAAAATGTTATACATTGATTTGCATTTTAATGAGGGAAATAAGTATTTGACCCCTCTGCAAAACATGACTTAGTACTTGGTGGCAAAACCCTTGTTGGCAATCACAGAGGTCAGACGTTTCTTGTAGTTGGCCACCAGGTTTGCACACATCTCAGGAGGGATTTTGTCCCACTCCTCTTTGCAGATCTTCTCCAAGTCATTAAGGTTTCGAGCCTGACGTTTGGCAACTCGAACTTTCAGCTCCCTCCACAGATTGAGCCACTCCTTTGTTGCCTTGGCCGTGTGTTTTGGGTCATTGTCATGCTAGAATACCCATCCACGACCCATTTTCAATGCCCTGGCTGAGGGAAGGAGGTTCTCACCCAAGATTTGACGGTACATGGCCCCGTCCATCGTCCCTTTGATGCGTTGAAGTTGTCCTGTCCCCTTAGCAGAAAAACACCCCCAAAGCATAATGTTTCCACCACCATGTTTGACGGTGGGGATGGTGTTCTTGGGGTCATAGGCAGCATTCCTCCTCCTCCAAACACGACGAGTTGAGTTGATGCCAAAGAGCTCGATTTTGGTCTCATCTGACCACAACACTTTCACTCAGTTCTCCTCTTAATCATTCAGATGTTCATTGGCATACTTCAGACGGGCCTGTATATGTGCTTTCTTGAGCAGGGGGACCTTGCGGGCTCTGCAGGATTTCAGTCCTTCACGGCGTAGTGTGTTACCAATTGTTTTCTTGGTGACTATGGTCCCAGCTGCCTTGAGATCATTGACAAGATCCTCCTGTGTAGTTCTGGGCTGATTCCTCACCGTTCTCATGATCATTGCAACTCCACGAGGTGAGATCTTGCATGGAGCCCCAGGCCGAAGGAGATTGACAGTTCTTTTGTGTTTCTTCCATTTGCGAAATAATCGCACCAACTGTTGTCACCTTCTCACCAAGCTGCTTGGCGATGGTCTTGTAGCCCATTCCAGCCTTGTGTAGGTCTACAATCTTGTCCCTGACATCCTTGGAGAGCTCTTTGGTCTTGGCCATGGTGGAGAGTTTGAAATCTGATTGATTGATTGCTTCTGTGGACAGGTGCCTTTTATACAGGCAAACTGAGATTAGGAGCACTCCCTTTAA
Organism: Coregonus lavaretus; assembly: GCF_964263955.1. Taxonomy (NCBI): domain Eukaryota; kingdom Metazoa; phylum Chordata; class Actinopteri; order Salmoniformes; family Salmonidae; genus Coregonus; species Coregonus lavaretus. Next base: position 50,723,822 of record NC_139991.1, read on the forward strand.
GAGTGTGCTCCTAATCTCAGCTCGTTACCTGTATAAAAGACACCTGGGAGCCAGACATTTTTCTGATTGAGAGGGGGTCAAATACTTATTTCCCTCATTAAAATGCAAATCAATTTATAACATTCTTGACATGCATTTTCTGGATTTTTTTGTTGTTATTCTGTCTCTCACTGTTCAAATAAACATACCATTAAAATTATAGACTGATCATTTCTTTGTCAGTGGGCAAACATACAAAATCAGCAGGGGATCAAATACTTTTTCCCCTCACTGTAAACCCATGAAGGACCATGAGTCAGTCAACAGGAGGGTTACTCTGTGCAATGCTAATGTTATGGCCGACATTTACTGCCAATGACAATGCATTTTTATAGGCTTTTCACACTAGTGGCGCCAACAGAGAGGGCTGCCTCGCTTCTAGTCCTTAGGAAACTTTGCAGTATTTTGTTTTTTTATGTATTATTTCTTACATTGTTAGCTCAGAAAATCTTAAGTGTTATTACATACAGCCGGGAAGAACTATTGGATATCAGAGCGGCGTCAACTTACCAACATTATGACCAGGAATATGACTTTCCAGAAGCGGATCCTTTGTCCGCACCACCCAGGGCATCGGAACTGATTCCAGAGGCCGACCCAAAACAACGCCGCCGGAGTAGAGGCAGCCGGAGCGTTCTTCTAGTCAGACTTTTAAAGTGTGCACACCGGCCATCGCTTCCGAGTATATTACTCGTTAATGTCCAGTCCCTAGATAACAAAGTGGACGAGATCAGGGCAAGGGTTGCTTTCCAGAGAGACATCAGGGATTGTAACATACTCTGTTTCACGGAAACATGGTTCTCTCGGGAAATACTGTCTCCGTCCATACAGCTATCTGGATTCTCAGTACATCGCGCCGACATGAATAAACATTTCTCCGGGAAGAAGAAGGGTGGGTGGTTTTGTTTCATGATTAACGACTCATGTTGTAATTGTAACAACATAAAGGAACTCAAGTCATTTTGTTCACCTGACCTAGAATTCCTCACAATCAAATGCAGACCGTATTATCTCCCAAAATAATTATCTTTGGTTATTGTTATAGCCATGTACAGTCGTGGTCAAAAGTTTTGAGAATGACACAAGTATTGGTCTTCACAAAGTTCGCTGCTTCAGTGTTATGAGATATTTTTGTCAGATGTTACTATGGTATACTGAAGTATAATTACAATCATTCCATAAATGAAATGGTCCACCCACACAGACAGTGTGGTGAAGAAGGCGCAACAGCGTCTCTTCAACCTCAGGAGGCTGAAGAAATTTGGCTTGGCACTTAAAACCCTCACAAACTTTTACAGATGCACAATTGAGAGCATCCTGTCGGGCTGTATCACCGTGTGGTACGGCAACTGCACCGCCCACAACCACAGGGCTCTCCAGAGAGTGGTGCGGTCTGCACAACAACAGGGGCAAGCTACCTGCCCTCCAGGACACCTACAGCACCCGATGTCACAGGAAGGCCAAAAAGATAATCAAGGACAACTACCACCCGAGCCACTGCCTATTCACCCCGCTATCATCCAGAAGGCGAGGTCAGTACAGGTGCATCAAAGCTAGGACCGAGAGACTGAAAAACAGCTTCTATCTCAAGGCCATCAGACTGTTAAACAGCCATCACTAGCACAGAGAGGCTGCTGCCTACATACAGACTTGATAACCACTGGCCATTTTAATAAATGGAACACTAGTCACTTTAATAATGCCACTTTAATAATGTTTACATATCTTGCATTACTCATCTCATATGTATATACTGTATTCTATACTATTGTAATAATGTTTACATATCTTGCATTACCCATCTCATATGTACAGTGGGGAAAAAAAGTATTTAGTCAGCCACCAATTGTGCAAGTTCTCCCACTTAAAAAGATGAGAGAGGCCTGTAATTTTCATCATAGGTACACGTAATCTATGACAGACAAAATGAGAAAATGTTTTCCAGAAAATCACATTGTAGGATTTTTAATGAATGTATTTGCAAATTATGGTGGAAAATAAGTATTTGGTCAATAACAAAAGTTTCTCAATACTTTGTTATATACCCTTTGTTGGCAATGACACAGGTCAAATGTTTTCTGTAAGTCTTCACAAGGTTTTCACACACTGTTGCTGGTATTTTGGCCCATTCCTCCATGCAGATCTCCTCTAGAGCAGTGATGTTTTGGGGCTGTCGCTGGGCAACACGGACTTTCAACTCCCTCCAAAGATTTTCTATGGGGTTGAGATCTGGAGACTGGCTAGGCCACTCCAGGACCTTGAAATGCTTCTTACGAAGCCACTCCTTCGTTGCCTGGCGGTGTGTTTGGGATCTATGTCATGCTGAAAGACCCAGCCACGTTTCATCTTCAATGCCCTTGCTGATGGAAGGAGGTTTTCACTCAAAATCTCACGATACATGGCCCCATTCATTCTTTCCTTTACACGGATCAGTCGTCCTGGTCCCTTTGCAGAAAAACAGCTCCAAAGCATGATGTTTCCACCCCCATGCTTCACAGTAGGTATGGTGTTCTTTGGATGCAACTCAGCATTCTTTGTCCTCCAAACACGACGAGTTGAGTTTTTACCAAAAAGTTATATTTTGGTTTCATCTGACCATATGACATTCTCCCAATCCTCTTCTGGATCATCCAAATGCACTCTAGCAATCTTCAGACGGGCCTGGACATGTACTGGCTTAAGCAGGGGGACACGTCTGGCACTGCAGGATTTGAGTCCCTGGCGGCGTAGTGTGTTACTGATGGTAGGCTTTGTTACTTTGGTCCCAGCTCTCTGCAGGTCATTCACAAGGTCCCCCCGTGTGGTTCTGGGATTTTTGCTCACCGTTCTTGTGATAATTTTGACCCCACGGGGTGAGATCTTGCGTGGAGCCCCAGATCGAGGGAGATTATCAGTGGTCTTGTATGTCTTCCATTTCCTAATAATTGCTCCCACAGTTGATTTCTTCAAACCAAGCTGCTTACCTATTGCAGATTCAGTCTTCCCAGCCTGGTGCAGGTCTACAATTTTGTTTCTGGTGTCCTTTGACAGCTCTTTGGTCTTGGCCATAGTGGAGTTTGGAGTGTGACTGTTTGAGGTTGTGGACAGGTGTCTTTTATACTGATAACAAGTTCAAACAGGTGCCATTAATACAGGTAACGAGTGGAGGACAGAGGAGCCTCTTAAAGAAGAAGTTACAGGTCTGTGAGAGACAGAAATCTTGCTTGTTTGTAGGTGACCAAATACTTATTTTCCACCATCATTTGCAAATAAATTCATTAAAAATCCTACAATGTGATTTTTTTCTTCTCAATTTGTCTGTCATAGTTGACGTGTACCTATGATGAATATTACAGGCCTCTCTCATCTTTTTAAGTGGGAGAACTTGCACAATTGGTGGCTGACTAAATACTTTTTTCCCCCACTGTATACAGCTGTATTCTATACTATCTATTGCATCTTAGCCTATGCCGCTCTGACAATGACATTGCTCATCCATATATTTATATATTCTTATTCCATTATTTTACTTAGATTTGTGTGTATTAAATATTTGTTGTGGACCTGTTAGATATTACTTGCTAGATATTACTGCACTGTTGGAAATAGAAGCACAAGAATTTCACTACACTCACAATAACATCTGATATCCATGTGTATGTGACCAATACATGTGATTTGATTTGATTTTAAATGGAGCAATGCACAACCATGCACAAAGCTCCATAATTGCAGTTTGACCATATGAAATCATTGCCTGGCTACCGAAACTCCTTGCTACAGCCAAACGCTACGCCATGCCCACGGACGTTAGTTTCTTCTCCGCAATGAGTGGATCTGAGTACCTCCTGACAATTTCTAGAATGGAAATCCATTCTATACCGTCTCATTGGTCCAAGAAACCGATGGGTTGGGCCAGAGCCAGAACACACGTGGGTAAAGTGGCATTTTGAAATTTGAAATATGCAAAAAACACACATTTCCAATTCAATTAATACACACTTGTACATGTGTGAAATAGGACAGATATAAGCACCCACCAAATTATTATTATATAGATACTGAGTAAGAACTGGCAGAGGTCGTTTGACAACATACATATTACCTCAACTACCTCAACTAGCCGGTGCCCCCGCACATTGACTCTGCAACGGTACCCCCCTGTATATATAGCCTCCCTACTGTCACTTTATTTTACTTCTGCTCTTTTTTTTTTTTCTCAACACTTTTTTGTTGTTGTTGTTTTATTCTTACTTTTTTTGTCTAAAATAAATGCACTGTTGGTTAAGGGCTGTAAGTAAGCATTTCACTGTAATGTCTGCACCTGTTGTATTCGGCGCATGTGACCAATAAAATTTGATTTGATTTGATTTGAACAGACATTTGTTACCCACTCCCCCATTTCAAATTGTTACATAGGTCCATAGCATAACACTGTAGTTCTGTAACAACAGAGCAACGTTCAGGAACAAAACGTTCAGCGGTAGACTAGGGCTGTGGTGGATGAGAGGTATCCTAAACCACAGAGCAGCGATAATGCCTGTATTAGTTCCTCACTCAAAATGTCCCATAGGCCCATAGAAAATTACTTATTTATGTAACAATGGAGGAGTGTTCAGAAACACAATGTTCTGGAGTAGACTCAGAATGAGAGGTAAACAACAGAGCAGTGATAATGCCTGCATGGCAGAAGACACAGAGGGAACTTTCCCCTTATTCAGTGTTTGCTTTTTAGATTTGTTTTTGTGTTTTATGAATCTGCTGCCTCAAATCTTCTGAGAGATCATAAATCAGCTCCCTGAGGCCTGGGTAGAAAAACCCTGGCACTTTCCCCCTGCTATGATTCTGTATGGATGAAAAACATGTGAAATGAAAGATGCATCATGTGCCATACTGTACCATTTTCCCCCCTGCCTTGGATGCTTTCATCTGAGCAGGGGGGGAGGGAAGAGGATACAATGAATATCAAAAGTCGCATTTTACTCTTCTCAATTTCTTTTGACTTTGCGTTAATTCTTAGTTTTTTAGTTGTTTTGTAGATACAGTATGTGTAGATTCATACTTTGATTTACATCTTTGCTCTCTTTAGCTTAGTGTCATTGCACTGTTTATTTTATGCTATGGAACTACCTTTCAGAGCACCACCCCCTTATCCTTGGCATCTATCTATGTTGACAAAGGCTATGTTGCCACTATGGCAATGCTTTTGTCATACAGTGGACTACCATAAAAGCTATGAATTTAGTGTTTGCTTTCTGCCATTGAACATGTCGTGGGTCCAAAGTGAAATCATAATGGGGGTTTAGTCGATAGTAGAGGGATGTGTCAGGAAATAGAAGTCTGGCCATTTGAAGTATACATCAAATCAAGATGTACCGCAGTAATATGTTATATTGTTGTGATGGTACTTCCTACCGATATATCTACAATTTCCTAGGAGTTGCGCACAAAATAGAATGAGCAGACATGATGGCCTCCGTGGATGTGTGGTGCATTGTAGATGTAAATACGTGATTTTCCCCCAGAGAATACCTCTGTGTCACGCTCTGGCTCCGGGACTTTGTGTGTTGAGCCAGGGTGTGTTCGTTTCGTGGTGTTTTGTTTGGTTGGGTGGTTCTATGTGTTGTATTTCTTTGTTTGGTTCAATGACTCCCAATCGGAGGTAACGAGTGTCAGCTGTCGGCTCGTTATCTCTGATTGGGAGCCCTATTTAATCTGTATGTTTTCCTGTGGGTGTTGTGGGTTTTTGTTCATTTCGGTTCGTGTGTAACCGTAGACGTCACGTTGTCGTTTTGATCATTTCTATTAATAAAAGATGTTCACATTCAACGCTGCGCCTTGGTCCTCCTCCTCTATGTATGACGAGCGTGACACTCTGATGGGCGTCATTAAGAGAGGACTGGATGTGAAGTACATGTAGTAAGATGCCAGGTGAGAGAAGGTTTGGGAATGGGTGGTGGTAGAGGTGGAGTCAGGGAGAGAACATGAAGGTTTGTTGTAGAGGAGTGTTGTTAAAGATGGAGTCAGTGAAGTAGAGATGAAGAGAGGAACTAGATAAGTGGGGTAGATGTGGACAGGGTTCTGGTTAATGAGTGTTGTTAGAGATTAGAGCTTGTTATCGCATGGGTTTGAGTAGTTGTTGTTGATGGGGGATGGAGAGAGTACTGTAATTTAGCAGAGTCATGAGTGAAGAGGTCTGTGATTACAGTGGTTTTTTAACCCAGAGGGTTAGGGGTTAAAAGTTAATGGTCAGACAGTGTCTAGAATGAAGAGAATGTGAAGTTTATAAGACACCATGGGTGGATCAGAACATGCCAGGGGTAGAGAAGGGGGTGAGTCTTGAAGTTATAGGGGGGCGTATTCACTTCAGTTTAGAGTTCCAGCATGTCTGAGGTGGAGATTGAGTTGATGCTAGCTATTGTTAGAGAAGAGGCGGGAGGTTGGTGTTGAGCATTAGCTGCCAAACTAAGTCTGATGCCAACTGATTATTGGACAGGCCCTCTGCCTGCTGATGGATGAGCTGGGAGGCCCTGGAAGACACACGGGGTAATTTATTTGGCTGCGGGATGAATTAATATATCTGTCACTTTGTCTCTCTCCCCCCCCCCCCCCCCCCCCCCCCCTCCTGCAGGTGAATGCAGCTGTCATGAGGGCTATTCCACTGACCCGGTGCATAAACACCTCTGTGTTCGCAGTGACTGGGGACGCAACGAAGGGTGAGTTCTGCCAGCTCTGCCCTGCACACTCACTGTCACCTCACTGACGAGACAAGAGGAGAAGAGAGGCAGAGTGAGAGGGGGAGGGAGGGAGAGAGCAAAAGGGAAATGGAGAGGTAGAGGGAGAGGGTAAGATAGGGAGTATAGGGAGAAAGATAGAGAGGGAGAGGGAGGGAGAGAGAGGAAGAGAGAGGGAGAGGGAGATGAGACATTCATCACCTCGCCTTGTGCCCAGTCAAGTGTAAGCCCTCTTCCTGACTGACTCTGCATGCGAATTAACCTGGCTGGCCCAACAGCTGGGCCAATAAAACGGCAGCCTTCTCTAGCTATGCAAATCCCCCATCATCATGATGAACTCAGTCCCTACCCACCAATCACAGATCCAATCCCATTTCGCCAATTCAGGAGAAAAGGAGGATCATCTTTGGTATTTAAAGCCAGAGCTAATTGTATAACATGACCTTGCATAACTATGTTGTACTGTGAAGATACCTGTACTGTATATCAACTCACTTATTTATTAATGTATTGATTTTGTATAATGGTGTATTAACATTTTCCTGCCTCTGACTTTGCCTCTGCAATTTAGCTTATTTTGCCTTCGGAAAGTATTCACACCCCTTGACTTTTTCCACATTTTGTTACGTTACAGCCTTATTCTAAAATTAATTAAATAAAATAAATTCCTCAGCGATCTACACACAATACCCCATAATGACAAAGCAAAATTTTAGCAAATTTATAAAAAATTACGTAATTAGTCAGACCTTCGAAATTGAGCTCAGGTGCATCCTGTTTCCATTGATCATCCTTGAGATGTTTCTACAACTTGATTGGAGTCCACCTTTGGTAAATTCAATTGATTGGACATGATTTGGAAAGGCACACACCTGTCTATATAAGGTCCCACATTTGACAGTGCATGTCAGAGCAAAAACCAAGCCATGTGGTCAATGGAATTGTCCGTAGAGCTCCGAGACAGGATTGTGTCGAAGCACAGATCTGGGGAAGGGTAACAAAAAATGTATGCAGCATTGAAGGTCCCCAAGAACACAGTGGCCTCCATCGATTCTTAAATGGAAGAAGTTTGGAACCACCAAGGCTCTATCTAGAGCTGGCCGCCCGGCCAAACTGAGCAATCGGGGGAGAAGAGCCTTGGTCAGGGAGGTGACCAAGAACCCGATGGTCACTCTGACGGCGCTCTAGAGTTCCTCTTTGGAGATGGGAGAAACTTCCAGAAGAACAACCATCTCTGCAGCACTCCACCAATCAGGCCTTTATGGTAGAGTGGCCAGACGAAAGCCACTCCTCAGTAAATGGCACATGACAGCCCACTTGATGTTTGCCAAAAGGCACCTAAAGACTCTCAGAGCATGAGAAACAAGATTCTCTGGTCTAATGAAACCAAGATTGAACTCTTTGGCCTGAATGCCAAGCGCCACGTCTGGAGGAAACGTGGCACCATCCCTACGGTGTAGCATGGTGGTGGCAGCATCATGCTGTGGGGATGATTTTCAGCGGCAGGGACTGGAAGACTAGTCAGGATTGAAGCAAAGATGAACGGAGCAAAGTACAGAGAGATCCTTGATTAAAACCTGCTCCAGAACGCTCAAAGTACAGAGTGATCCTTGATGAAAACCTGCTCCAGAGCGCTCAGGACCTCAGACTGGGGGTGAAGGTTCACCTTCCAACAGAACAACGACACTAAGCACACAACCAAGGCAACGCAGGAGTGGCTTTGCGACAAGTCTCTGAATGTCCTTGAGTGGCCCAGCCAGAGCCTGGACTTGAACCCAATCAAACATCTCTGGAGAGACCTGAAAAATAGCTGTGCAGCAACGCTCCCCATCCAACCTGACAGAGCTTGAGAGGATCTGCAGAGAAGAATGGGAGAAACTCCCCAAATATAGGTGTGCCAAGCTTGTAGCGTAATACCCAAGAAGACTCGATGCTGTAATCGCTGCCAAAGGTGCTTCAACAAAGTACTGAGTAAAGGGTCTGAATACTTATGTAAATGTAATATTTCAGTTTTTTTATTTGTAATAAATTAGCAAACATTTCTAAAAACCTATTTTTGCTTTGTCATTATATGGTATTGTGTGTAGATTGATGAGGGAAAAACAACAACAATTTAATCAATTTTAGAATAACAAAAATGTAACGTAACAAAATGTGGAAAAAGTCAAGGGGCCTGAATACTTTCCGAAGGCACTGTATAAGAAGAGTGTGTTTATAAATGTGCATTGTTCAGTGAATGGTGTATACATACTATGGTCCTCTCCCTCCCTGCTCTCTCCCCAGTCCCTGGCCCTACACTAACCTGGAGAAGGGTTATGACCTCGTCACAGGGGAGCAAGCGCCAGAAAAGATATTCAGGTGAGGAGACATGTTAATCCAAGTGCCCTCGCCTGAGTGCATAGCTGGTGGCCTGCCAAAATAATGTATTTCAGATCAACTTTTCTGAAGTCTGGGAACCTGGGACGTTGTGTACACTACCAACCACTACCACACACTATAGGATCTGGGACTGTGTGATTGTCACCTCCATACATCTGCCTCTGCTTCTGCTCTGAACACAGTAGTACACACACAATAGTGCGTGACCAATAGTACACAATAATGCATGCACACACACACACACACAGAGAGAGAGAATGCGGCCCTGTGAAGAAATAGCCAGAGGGGATGTCACGTACATGGCTTTTAAGTACTCTTAGTGCCAGTCTTTGTCACAGGGCCTTTCTTGACAGGGACATTCTCTGTGACATTTTCCTGAGGAGTGCTAGCACAAATTCTCCATACAGTTGGATGTGGCTGTGCCAGTCAATAGAAACTTTCAAGGGCTTCTAACCCATGCCTTTGGCAAATTAGTGGATTTCTTCAAAAGATGCCCTTTCTGGGATGTGTACTAATTGGGAAGGTCATGATGACTTCAAGCAAGAGGTGTCAGAGAATATATTTTAACCCCCCAAAATAAGAATAGACTAGGTGATGTAAGAGTGAAACAATAAATAATATGAAGTGGGACTGTAGGTTTTTATGGCACCGCAGAATAATCTTAAATCCTATGATGAATTTGTCGCTCGGAGCCTCTACCTTGCAGTTGAGAGATATAATTATATTTCATATATTGCCTTTCTGTCACTCTTGTCAGAATCACTACAGATCTTTTCTCAGCTTTTCATGAATAAGCTGTTTTCCCTGGCATCATCAAATGCCTGGTGTGGAAGTTTATAGGGAAAAAACCCTGAGAATATCTCATATTTATTTTACTTAACTGACCTGTCATCACTCTCTGATTCTCTCCTGTATTCACACACATGCATATGCATGCGCACACACACACACACACACACACACACACACACTTGTACCCCCCCCCCCCCCCCACACACACACACACACACACTTGTACCCCCCCCCACACACACCTTTGATAAAGCCTCCTGGTGTGTGTGATGGATGGGGAGAAGAGCAGGGGCCGATCAATGGGCTCCAGAGTGAGAGGACGGAGCGAGCGGGAGACTGGCTGTCAGTGTCTTATTTATGAGTGGATGTGGCCATTGATCAGGCCTGATTCATTGTGTTTCTGTCTATATCCCAGGTCAGGGCTGGTGGCACTCTGCCCACTGCTCTGAGCACCTCTTTAAATGACTACTGACAAAGAGCTTATAAAATGAGATATTGGCTGAAGTCTCCATAACATAACGCAGTGTTGGCAACGACTTAACGTCAGTCACAAGGCCATGACAGCCAGCCTCGTTGAGTTAATCATTAGCAGTAATGTTATTATGAATCATAATAGATCTCTTTGTGTTCAATAATGACACACACAATATACATTTGATTTTAATATAATATTGAGTAAGAACTCAGAGAATTGTATTCAAATCAAATGCATATTTTGTGTGTCATTATCGAAGACTGAAAGAGAATCTGTGTATTCACGACTTCCGTTTCTACATTATTTATGCCTGTTTCTTATTCACTGATAATTCATGGAAATACAGTTTTGATCCAGCCCACGAGAATACATTCTCTCTTCATATTCCTACTCCATTAGTCGATAAAACATTTGCAGCTCTAGCTAATGACCAAACTCTTTTAGAGAACATTTATTGCTTGATCAGCAATCACACTGCACACTTAATGATGATTCTCAATAAGAGTTCATACACAGGGAGTAATGGTCATAAACTGGATGTAAAATGTTTTAAATGTTTAATGATAATTGTGTAATATGGCATGATGTTAATTGCCAGGGTAGAACTGCTAATATTAACACTACTGCTGTAGCACTGTGTCACGACTTCCGCCGAGGCTGCCTCCCCTCCTTGTTCGGGCAGGCTTCGGCGTTCGTCGTCACCGGAGTACTAACCACTGCCGCCCCAATCATCATATCAATTGTCTTGTCAATCACACACACCTGGTTCTATTCCCCTAATTAGTCCATGTATAAGTGTTCCCTCTGCCCCCTTGTCTTTGTGGGTGATTGTTTGTTGTGGAGGTTAGTAGCTCGGTGGAGCTCTTGTATTTGGTATCGACAGGATTATTTTTCCCGTGTGCCTTGTATTTTCCAGTGCACCTGTTTTGTGCCCTGGAGTGTGTTTGACGCATTTCTGCGTAAACCTGTATTTTTTGGAATAAAGCCTGTTTCTGTGATTTACCCTCCTGCGCCTGACTCCTTCAACACCACCTTATCACACACTGTTGAATGACTGATAACACTGATGGACCTCACACAGCATCGGTCAGGTCATATGGTCAGGAAAAGCTCCCTGTCCCAAAGTCTAAACATTATGCACAGTAGCATGGATCTTATCTCAACTTTCCTCATGTACAGTAAGTACTAGCTTTTTAGTTGAATGCTTAACACAATTTAATGATATGCATTTTGGTACCACCTTCAGCCCATTGTGTTTGAAACAGATGGCATTGATAACAAATAAAAACAGACAGAAATGACTCTGTCAAAAGGAAAAAAAGGACAATCCCTTACCAGCTGTTATAATGCTGACTGATTTATATTTAGCTGACTGTTTAATATGGAGGGTGATCACGTGCTTGTCATTTTTGACACTTAAGTATCTTCTTGTCTCTGTGCCAATGCAGGTCATCCTACAGCCTAGGCCAGGGTCTGTGGCTGCCAGTCAGTAAGAGCTTTGTGGTGCCACCGGTGGAGCTGTCAATCAACCCCATCGCCAGTTGCAAGACTGATGTGCTAGTGACAGAGGACCCTGGGGATGTCAGGTCAGTTCACCTTTAAAAATACATATGTGTGGGCAGAGATTTATTTTCTAAGGTCAGTTTACCTATACAAGCTCTGTATGTTGGGGTGAAGGTCGCCTCCTAAAACCTGATTGGAGGTCCATTTGTCTTTCTTGTAATGGTTAAGGTTCTGTTTTATGATGGGTAGGTTTAATTTATATTCTGAACAAAAATATAAACACAACATGTAAAGTGTTGGTTCCATGTTTCATGAGCTGAAATAAAATATCCCAGAAATGTTCCATACGCACAAAAAGCTTATTTCTCTAAAATGTTGTGCATAAATTTGTTTACATCCCTGTTAGTGAACATTTCTCCTTTGCCAAATAATCCATCCACCTAACAGGTGTGGCATATCAAGAAGCTAATTAAACAGCATGATCATTACACAGGTGCACCTTGTGCTGGGGACAATAATAGGCCACTCTAAAATGTGCAGTTTTGTCACACAACACAATGCCCCAGATGTCTCAAGTTTTGAGGGAGCGTGCAATTGGCATGCTGACTGCAGGAATGTCCACCAGAGATGTTGACAGAGAATTGAATGTTCATTTCTCTACCATAAGACACCTCCAACGTTGTTTTAGAGAATATGGCAGTACGTCCAACCAGCCTCACAACCGCAGACCATGTGTAACCACGCCAGACAAGGACCTCCACATCCGGCTTCTTCATCTGCAGGATTGTTTGAGACCAGCCACCCGGACAGCAGATTAAACTGTGGATTTGCACAACCAAATAATTTCTGCACATACTGTCAGAAACAGTCTCAGGGAAGCTCACCTGGGTCTTGACCTGGCTGCAGTTCGGCGTCATAATCGACTTCAGTGGGAAAATGCTCACCACTGGTAAGCTGGAGAAGTGTAGTTTCAACTGTACCGGGCTGATGGCAGACAGTGTGTATGGCGTCGTGTGGGCAAGCGGTTTACTGATGTCAACGTTGTGAACAGAGTGCCCCATGCTGGCGATGGGTTTATGGTATGGGCAGGCATAAGCTACGGACAACGAACAGTAAAGCATTTTATTGATGGCTATTTGAATGCACAGAGATACTTTGACGAGATCCTGAGGCCCATTGTCGTGCCATTCATCCGCCCCATCACCTCATGTTTCAGCATGATAATACACGGCCCCATGTCGCAAGGATCTGTACACAATTTCTGGAAGCTGAAAATATCCCAGTTCTTCCATGGCCTGCATACTCACCAGACATGTCACCCATTGAGCATGTTTGAGATGCTCTGGATCAACGTGTACGACAGCGTGTTCCAGTTCCCGCCAATGTCCAGCAACTTTGCACTTCACGTGGGACAACATTCCACAATCAACAGCATGATCAACTCTATGTGAAGGAGATGTGTCGCGCTGCATGAGGCAAATAGTGGTCACACCAGATACTAACTGGTTTTCTGATCCACGCCCCTACCTTTTTATAAAGGTATATGTGACCAGCAGATGCAAATCTGTATTCCCAGTCATGTGAATAGATCAGAACCTAATTTATTTATTTCAATTGACTGATTTCCTTATATGAACTGTAAATCATAAAAATATTTGAAATGTTTGCATGTTGCGTTTATATTTTTGTTCAGTTTAGATCTGTGCTTAGGGGGCATGTTCTCTCGCACAGTTTCCACAATGATTTTGACCATTTACACTTCCGTCAGTAATTTCAAACAACATTAATAAGACACACACAAGAGATTGCATAGTGAAGACATTCATAGTACAGTCGTGGTCAGAAGTTTTGAGAATGACACAAATACTAATTTTCTCAAAGTCTGCTGCCTCAGTTTTGATGATGGCAATTTGCATATACTCCAGAATGTCATGAAGAGTGATCAAATTAATTGCAAAGTCCCTCTTTGCCAGGAAAATGAACTTAAACCCAAAAAAGCATTTCCACTGCATTTCAGCCCTGCCACAAAAGGACCAGCTGCCATCATGTCAGTGATTCTCTCATTAACACAGGTGAGAGTGTTGACGAGGACAAGGCTGGAGCTCACTCTGTCATGCTGATTGAGTTAGAATAACAGACTGGAAGCTTTAAAAGGAGGGTGGTGCTTGAAATCATTGTTCTTCCTCTGTTAACCATGGTTACCTGCAAGGAAACAGGTGCTGTCATCATTGCTTTGCACAAAAAGGGCTTCACAGGCAAGGATATTGCTGCTAGATTGCACCTAAATCAACCATTTATTGGATCATCAAGAACTTCAAGGAGAGAGGTTCAATTGTTGTGAAGAAGGTGTCAGGGCGCCCAAGAAAGTCCAGCAAGTGCCAGGACCGTCTCCTAAAGTTGATTCAGCAGTGGGATCGGGGCACCACCAGTGCAGAGCTTGCTCCGGAATGGCAGCTGACAGGTGTGAGTGATTCTACACGCACAGTGAGGTGAATACTTTTGGAGGATGGCCTGGTGTCAAGAAGGGCAGCAAAGAAGCCACTTCTCTCCAGGAATAACATCAGGGACAGACTGATATTCTGCAAAAGGTACAGGGATTGGACTGCTGAGGACCGGGGTAAAGTCATTTCCTCTGATGAATCCCCTTTCCGATTGTTTTGGGGCATCCGGAAAACACCTTGTCCGGACAAGACAAGGTGAACGCTACCATCAGTCCTGTGTCATGCCAACAGTAAAGCATCCTGAGACCATTCATGTGTGGGCTCACTCACATTTTGCCTAAGAACACAGCCATGAATAAAGAATGGTACCAACACATCCTCCGAGAACAACTTCTCCCAACCATCCAAGAACAGTTTGGTGACGAACAATGCCTTTTCCAGCATGATGGAGGACCTTGCCATAAGGCAAAAGTGATAACTAAGTGGCTCGGGGAACAAAACATCGACATTTTGGTTCCATGGCCAGGAAACTCCCCAGACCTTAATCCCATTGAGAATTGTGGTTGATCCTCAAGAGGCGGGTGGACAAACAAAAACCCACAAATTCTGACAGACTCCAAGCATTGATTATGCAAGAATGGGCTGCCATCAGTCAGGATGTGGCCCAGAAGTTAATTGACAGCATGCCTGGGCGGATTGCAGAGGTCTTGAAAAAGAAGGGTCAACACTACAAATATTGACTCTTTGCATAAACTTAATGTAATTGTCAATAAAAGCCTTTGACACTTATGGAATGCTTGTAATTATACTTCAGTATACCATAGTAACATCTGACAAAAATATATCATAACACTGAAGCAGCGAACTTTGTGAAGACCAATACTTGTGTCGTTCTCAAAAATGTTGACCACGACTGTACAATGTTACTTGGGTCATGTCAGTGTGCATAGAATTGTAATGGTAACCTGTCATCCCACAACAGAGAACTTCTAGCCACAGCACAAATGCCAACAGTGACATCAACAACTCATGTCAACAACAAAGTGGTTGTTGATGGATAGATATGGCTAAGCATAAAATATAATACTCTCTGACTCACTGTATACACAATACTAGTGCATAGGCAGGCAATGTTGATAAAATGGTTTTAAAATGGTTTGAAAACTACTTTACAATATGTGGTCCATAGGTGATACATGTACTAATTGCCACAACATTAACATATGGATGTAAAATGGCAACAGGCAGCATTTCATTAGTGATTCTGGAGGAGAGGCCTAATTGAGAGTGGAGCGCTCCCTTGGCAATAGTGTACATCTGTGCTAACTACTCCAACGTTCTGTTATCCCAGAAATAGGATTACTATCCCACTGCCAATTAATTAGGATGTGCGTTTGAATACGTTTGTAATGAGAGAAAATTGTGAAGAACAATGTTGAGATCAATAGCAGTGTTCAACAAACACTTGATCATACCTTATCAAACATATGAACAGGTACAGGCATTGTTGTGTTGGTCATTTTAGAAAGCAGGTGTTGCTAGGTGATCTTTTTTTCTCAAGTTTTACCTGGGGAAAAAGGTATTGACTGCGTAGTGCTTTTTCTATATCTTGACTATCACTCAGGAGGGTTCTGGTGATGAATAGATTTCATTGCAAGTTCAATTCCGGTTTAGAAGTAGAACACCAAATTGACCAGCTAAAATGGAGTGGGGACTTGCCATTATGGCTGCACAGCAGAGAGACCCATTTACGTTACAGCAATTTGGGTTACAGCTATTAATCTTGGAGCTGACATGTTTTTATGAAAGGACAGTGCACGTTCCCTACTCGATTCCGGTGGCATAATTTCAGAGGACTGGGACTCTCAGAGGGGCTCTGTGGGCTCTGTTTGTGTGTGCTCGTGTGTGTGTGTGTGTGTGTGTGAAAGCAAACATGTCTAATCTCTCCATAACTAATACAGCTGTCAGCTGTGTGAGCAGACATCTGGACCCAGCAAATAAACTCCTGTTGCAGAGAACTCCTTAATGCTCTACTTTGGGGCTTATAATAATGGTTATAATGCTGACTTTGAATAGTTGCCTAGTCTTGAAAACTTTGATTTCAGACTACAGTCTTTGCATAGTTGAACACTGTTTGACCATAAAGGAATAATGATCCACTATATATATTTCCTCTGTCTTTAACCGGATGCTTATTATTGACATTGCTGCAGTACTGTATCTCCTTCGTACAGTAAGATGAAAAGGCTCTGCTGTTGAAGTATGTCTGAAAACTTTAATCTGTGAAAAATACAAAATACATAATTCCTCTTTAAACAAACCCAACCAACTCCACTGTAGCAACGAGTGTTCTCGTCCGCTGGGAGTGCAGGCCTACTGAATGATTAAGCAGCCTTAATTACTATTTAACATCACACCAGGAACAAAATAATAACTTTGAAAACATTAACGAAGGGAACATAGCATTTTATGAGTGATTAGACCGGGTTTCTGTGTAAAAAATATAATTATGCCAAGTGTTTTGGTTGGGGGGGAATCCTGTGGGGCAGCACACCCCTCTGATGCTCTCCAAGAGAAAATGTAGTCAGTCAGTCATGATAGATGTATTGATACTGAGCGTTGATGCGTTGCTCCAAGAATCCAAGGCTGGATGGAATTCAGTCAAACTCGACATGTCTACACAGTGTCTTTGTTTAGAAACAACTGCCCACACACTCTCTAGCAGTGATTTTTTACAGTACTGGTAATTATTATTTTGTTGTATTTGACCATGGGGTAAATAAATACCGATTAAATATCACAATGCAGGTTGAAATGACTATGAATTGAACTGAACAACTATGAATTGAGACCGAAGGACCAAACGACTATGAATTGAGGCCTGAGTACAAAACGACTATGAATTGAGGCCTGAGTACAAAACGATTATGAATTGAGGCCTAAGTACCAAACAACTACAATGCAGTATACAATGTCGATATGACTACCATGCAAACAATGAAGACAGATGACAAGTCATAATGGCAGAGTAGCCTTGCTGTAATGAATGATTAGTCAATTTGCTAATTCAATTTCTACCGAACCACGTATCGGAGATGCTGTGTGAACGTTTATGAGTTAAAATGCTGAGAAATATTCATTTGTCCGGCTGTCTCTGAAACTTTGTTAATTTCTGCTCTGTTTTAATTAAGTCCCAGAAGCCAATTAAATCCCGGGAGAAGACCCTGGCATTTAAAACCAGATGGTAATCAATTGTGGGGGAGAATCATTCTCGGATTTAAATACACTAGTCACATTAAAACATGGGTATGGTAGTGCGGGGGGCGATGTTGGCAGAGCTTACTCCTGGACATTGATTTACGATGATCTGGATAAAAAATTTGATGATAAGAGTGTGTTTCCCATTTGTTGATAATGTACAGTGAGGGAAAAAAGTATTTGATCCCCTGCTGATTTTGTACGTTTGCCCACTGACAAAGACATGATCTCTCTATAATTTTAATGGTAGGTTTATTTGAACAGTGAGAGACAGAATAACAACACAAAAATCCAGAAAAATGCATGTCAAAAATGTTATGAATTGATTTGCATTTTAATTAGGGAAATAAGTATTTGACCCCTCTGCAAAACATAACTTAGTACTTGGTGGCAAAACCCTTTTTGGCAATCACAGAGGTCAGACGTTTCTTGTAGTTGGCCACCAGGTTTGCACACATCTCAGGAGGGATTTTGTCCCACTCCTCTTTGCAGATCTTCTCCAAGTCATTAAGGTTTCGAGGCTGACGTTTGGCAACTCGAACCTTCAGTTCCCTCCACAGATCTTCTATGGGATTAAGGTCTAGAGACTGGCTAGGCCACTCCAGGACCTTAATGTGCTTATTCTTGAGCCCTCCTTAGTTGCCTTGGCCGTGTTTTGGGTCATTGTCATGCTGGAATACCCATCCACGACCCATTTTCAATGCCCTGGCTGAGGGAAGGAGGTTCTCACCCAAGACTTGAAGATACATGGCCCTGTCCATTGTCCCTTTGATGCGTTGAAGTTGTCCTGTCCCCTTAGCAGAAAAACACCCCCAAAGCATAATGTTTCCACCTCCATGTTTGACGGTGGGGATGGTGTTCTTGGGGTCATAGGCAGCATTCCTCCTCCTCCAAACACGGCGAGTTGAGTTGATGCCAAAGAGCTCGATTTTGGTCTCATCTGACCACAACACTTTTACCCAGTTTTCCTCTGAATCATTCAGATGTTCATTGGCCTTCAGACAGGCCTGTATATGTGCTTTCTTGAGCAGGGGGACCTTGCGGGCGCTGCAGGATTTCAGTCCTTCACGGCGTAGTGTGTTACCAATTGTTTTCTTGGTGACTATGGTCCCAGCTGCCTTGAGATCATTGACAAGATCCTCCTGTGTAGTTCTGGGCTGATTCCTCACTGTTCTTATGATCATTGCAAATCCACGAGGTGAGATCTTGCATGGAGCCCCAGGCCGAGGGAGATTGACAGTTATTTTGTGTTTCTTCCATTTGCGAATAATCGCACCAACTGTTGTCACCTTCTCACCAAGCTGCTTGGCGATGGTCTTGTAGCCCATTCCAGCATTGTGTAGGTCTACAATCTTGTCTGTGACATCCTTGGAGAGCTCTTTGGTCTTGGCCATGGTGGAGAGTTTGGAATCTGATTGATTGATTGCTTCTGTGGACAGGTGTCTTTTATACAGGTAACAAACTGAGATTAGGAGCACTCCCTTTAAGAGTGTGCTCCTAATCTCAGCTCGTTACCTGTATAAAAGACACCTGGGAGCCAGAAATCTTTCTGATTGAGAGGGGGTCAAATACTTACTTCCCTCATTAAAATGCAAATCAATTTATATCATTTTTTACATGTGTTTTTATGGATTTTTGTGTTGTTATTCTGTCTCTCACTGTTCAAATAAACCTACCATTAAAATTATAGACTGATAATTTCTTTGTCAGTGGGCAAACGTACAAAATCAGCTGGGGATCAAATACTTTTTTCCCTCACTGTAGCTAATGTTGGATTGTCAGATAAATGTAGCAGGCCTACACATGATACTTGAGGATATTCTGCACCCCCCAACAAATGTATACTAAACACAGAACATGGCAAATATCTTAAAGATTCAGTTCTAACTTTTGGTAATTTGTTCATTAGATGACTGTAAAGGAAATCTTACGATGTGACTATAACATATTATTTGACTTCCCAGTGTCATCATCTCTACATCTCCACAGCACACTGCTACAATACATTTGACTACATCAGATTACTGTAGAATGGGGAGAAGATACTGTACACCATTTTCACCCACTCTCCATTGAGCTTCTTCGCCAATTGCAGTATATGACCACTCCACCATCACACACTTTCTCTGACTATCTCCTCTTATGAACCATCTCCATCCACTGTGGTATGCTGCGATGTATGACCAGATTAGCTGATTGATATCCTCACAACACTAGGCTATTCATGCTTTGGAAGATCAATGTCAGAGGTACTCATTGTGCAGGATTCAATGAGTTATGGTTTATTTTGAAATTGAAGCATATTGTAGCTACAGGACATACTGTGTTCAACAGCCAACATGCTGTTTAATGCTACTTCAATCAAACATGGGAAAACTCCTTGACCTTTTAAGATACCATATTCTAGACTTGTCAAGACTTTTCTTTGCCTGATTGGGTTGTATTGGGTCAATCTGGGCCTTGTTGGGCGTGGCTCTCTTGGTCTAGAATCGGATTGGTCCATCCCAAACCTCAATGAACCATCACCTAGAGATTGGTTTTATTTTATATTTTTCTCCAAGCAGACCGAATAATGCCAGGCTGTCGAAAAAACACTTCATAAGTCTTCCAATCACTGGCACATCAAGCATTTCGAACTGTGCTCAAAGAACACTGCTCTGTCAATACCAGGCTGCCGATAACGTGGAGATGTCTGTGACAGACCAGACCGGACCGATGATGAATAGCCCAATCCACATGATCAAGCCAACCTCAAACAATCCATCCCCCACCATCCTATGCAAGCCCATATGCTACCCCAGGAAATGGGGACCTGGGACAAAAACAAATGAATAAATCAACCTCCAATTCTAAAGCTGTCGAAAAATATTATTTATGGGCCGACCAATCTCAAACTAAAGGACTTTGGATTAATCTTTGTTTTATCACTTCGGTTTGCCTCATTTTTCATTTGTCCCCGATTTCTCTATTAAGATTAAGTAAAGAATGGGAAAAGAAAGATTGGGTAATGTACTCCCGATCTGACAAAAGTACCTGATGAGAGTCAGCATATTTGTGGGCCGAGCTGGAAAACAAGCATTAATCAAGTGTGGGGCACACCAATAACGGAGTCAGTTATAGTGCCGGGGCACTGCTCTAACTTTAGTACCAGCGTTAGTCAGGTGATTCATCACCCAGAAGGGGGAAGGCTAGAGCACAGATTAATAACAAGTAGATTAGAGTCACTGTTTAGATGCTACTGCATCCAGCATCTGCACTATGTGCCAGAAAATATATTCCTGACGGACTAATGGCTTGGATACAGTGGTGCAATTAAAAGTAGATTTGCACAGGGTTGAAGCAAAAGTGCAGGTACACTCTAGCCAGTGGACTAATACATACACTACCTGTATTTTATTGATCGGTATTCTTTGACATATGGCACAAGTTCAAGACAGCCTCATGTATGATATATGGGCAGTTACATTGGAAGTATCATGTGACATAGAACATAGAACTGTTACTAATTTCAAATGCATGCCCAGGGCACAGGGCAGTGTGTGAGTTTGGATGACTTCTGTTAGTTTTTTGTTTTTATTTTTGGGAGTTTTTGCATCAAGCTGATTTCTTTCCCTTTAGAAGCTCAGCCATGTGTGAGGAGAAGTGTTAGCATGCTCCACACGGTCACACAACCCATTATTTCTCTCTGTGGCAGCTCACCTTCATCCCTCCATATTTTCCTCCAAATGTAAGAGTTGTTTGTCAATGCTTTGTCAAGCTCAGATGATGCACAGAAAGCCATGTGTTACAGGATGTAAGCTAGCCGAGAAAAGAGAGCTGCCAAAAATAAAGAGAGTGCGAGAACGGGGTGTGTGTGTGTGTGGGGGGGCGAGAGCGGGAGTCTGAGGGAGAGATGGAGAGACCCGAGCTAAGGGCAAACTTTTTTTATTATGGATTTGTTGGCTTTCAGTAAGGTGCCACAATTAAGCATTTCAGTGTGATTGTGCCTTAGGTGTGTAAAGCATGACAGGGCTATGCGAGGTGACAGATGACTAATGATTATTTATTAACTTTAAAGGGGCGCTAGCAAGGGCAGATAAGAGTGGCAGCGCCCTGAGGGTGTTGACGAGAGGTCCAGCATAACATGGGTGTGTGTCTGTGCGTGTGTGTGTGTCAGAGCAGAGAAATGTGACTTGGCCAGGTGCAGAATGAGGAGGGGGCTATACAGTGGGGAAAAAAAGTATTTAGTCAGCCACCAATTGTGCAAGTTCTCCCACTTAAAAAGATGAGAGATGCCTGTAATTTTCATCATAGGTACACGTCAACTATGACAGACAAATTTAGATTATTTTTTCCAGAAAATCACATTGTAGGATTTTTTATGAATTTATTTGCAAATTATGGTGGAAAATAAGTATTTGGTCACCTACAAACAAGCAATATTTCTGGCTCTCACAGACCTGTAACTTCTTCTTTAAGAGGCTCCTCTGTCCTCCACTCGTTACCTGTATTAATGGCACCTGTTTGAACTTGTTATCAGTATAAAAGACAAATGTCCACAACCTCAAACAGTCACACTCCAAACTCCACTATGGCCAAGACCAAAGAGCTGTCAAAGGACACCAGAAACAAAATTGTAGACCTGCACCAGGCTGGGAAGACTGAATCTGCAATAGGTAAGCAGCTTGGTTTGAAGAAATCAACTGTGGGAGCAATTATTAGGAAATGGAAGACATACAAGACCACTGATAATCTCCCTCGATCTGGGGCTCCACGCAAGATCTCACCCCGTGGGGTCAAAATGATCACAAGAACGGTGAGCAAAAATCCCAGAACCACACGGGGGGACCTAGTGAATGACCTGCAGAGAGCTGGGACCAAAGTAACAAAGCCTACCATCAGTAACACACTACGCCGCCAGGGACTCAAATCCTGCAGTGCCAGATGTGTCCCCCTGCTTAAGCCAGTACATGTCCAGGCCCGTCTGAAGTTTGCTAGAGTGCATTTGGATGATCCAGAAGAGGATTGGGAGAATGTCATATGGTCAGATGAAACCAAAATATAACTTTTTGGTAAAAACTCAACTCGTCGTGTTTGGAGGACAAAGAATGCTGAGTTGCATCCAAAGAACACCATACCTACTGTGAAGCATGGGGGTGGAAACATCATGCTTTGGGGCTGTTTTTCTGCAAAGGGACCAGGACGACTGATCCGTGTAAAGGAAAGAATGAATGGGGCCATGTATCGTGAGATTTTGAGTGAAAACCTCCTTCCATCAGCAAGGGCATTGAAGATGAAACGTGGCTGGGTCTTTCAGCATGACAATGATCCCAAACACACCGCCCGAAGGAGTGGCTTCGTAAGAAGCATTTCAAGGTCCTGGAGTGGCCTAGCCAGTCTCCAGATCTCAACCCCATAGAAAATCTTTGGAGGGAGTTGAAAGTCTGTGTTGCCCAGCGACAGCCCAAAACATCACTGCTCTAGAGGAGATCTGCATGGAGGAATGGGCCAAAATACCAGCAACAGTGTGTGAAAACCTTGTGAAGACTTACAGAAAACGTTTGACCTGTGTCATTGCCAACAAAGGGTATATAACAAAGTATTGAGAAACTTTTGTTATTGACCAAATACTTATTTTCCACCATAATTTGCAAATAAATTCATTAAAAATCCTACAATGTGATTTTCTGGATTTTTTTTCTCTCATTTTGTCTGTCATAGTTGACGTGTACCTATGATGAAAATTACAGGCCTCTCTCATCTTTTTAAGTGGGAGAACTTGCACAATTGGTGGCTGACTAAATACTTTTTTCCCCCACTGTATATAGCAGTTTTGTTAGTGATGCTGCGCTTGTGGGGTTTTTCTAGGATGGGTAGAGGGGTATGAGGATGAAAGGTTACATGCTGGAGGTACATTTCCCAGGAGCCTTGAAGGGATTATTTTCTTTTTTCTTAGAATCTTCCTTATCAAATAGATTTTCTTTGTAGGTATCTTTCCCTTTCTATTCTCCACCTGTCATAATGAAAGGCCTATTTACGGTGGTGCAGACACTTACAGTGGGGAGAACAAGTATTTGATACACTGCCGATTTTGCAGGTTTTCCTACTTACAAAGCATGTAGAGGTCTGTAATTTTTATCATAGGTACACTTCAACTGTGAGAGACGGAATCTAAAACAAAAATCCAGAAAATCACATTGTATGATTTTTAAGTAATTAATTTGCATTTTATTGCATGACATAAGTATTTGATCACCTACCAACCAGTAAGAATTCCGGCTCTCACAAACCTGTTAGTTTTTCTTTAAGAAGCCCTCCTGTTCTCCACTCATTACCTGTATTAACTGCACCTGTTTGAACTCGTTACCTGTATAAAAGACACCTGTCCACACACTCAATCAAACAGACTCCAACCTCTCCACAATGGCCAAGACCAGAGAGCTGTGTAAGGACAGCAGGGATAAAATTGTAGACCTGCACAAGGCTGGGATGGGCTACAGGACAATAGGCAAGCAGCTTGGTGAGAAGGCAACAACTGTTGGCGCAATTATTAGAAAATGGAAGAAGTTCAAGATGACGGTCAATCACCCTCGGTCTGGGGCTCCATGCAAGATCTCACCTCGTGGGGCATCAATGATCATGAGGAAGGTGAGGGATCAGCCCAGAACTACACGGCAGGACCTGGTCAATAACCTGAAGAGAGCTGGGACCACAGTCTCAAAGAAAACCATTAGTAACACACTACGCCGTCATGGATTAAAATCCTGCAGCGCACGCAAGGTCCCCCTGCTCAAGCCAGCGCATGTCCAGGCCCGTCTGAAGTTTGCCAATGACCATCTATATGATCCAGAGGAGGAATGGGAGTAGGTAATGTGGTCTGATGAGACAAAAATAAAGCTTTTTGGTCTAAACTCCACTCGCCGTGTTTGGAGGAAGGAGAAGGATGAGTACAACCCCAAGAACACCATCCCAACCGTGAAGCATGGAGGTGGAAACATCATTCTTTGGGGATGCTTTTCTGCAAAGGGGACAGGACGACTGCACCGTATTGAGGGGAGGATGGATGGGGCCATGTATCGCGAGATCTTGGCCAACAACCTCCTTCCCTCAGTAAGAGCATTGAAGATGGGTCGTGGCTGGGTCTTCCAGCATGACAACAACCCGAAACACACAGCCAGGGCAACTAAGGAGTGGCTCCGTAAGAAGCATCTCAAGGTCCTGGAGTGGCCTAGACAGTCTCCAGACCTGAACCCAATAGAAAATCTTTGGAGGGAGCTGAAAGTCCGTATTGCCCAGCGACAGCCCCGAAACCTGAAGGATCTGGAGAAGGTATGGAGGAGTGAGCCAAAATCCCTGCTGCTGTGTGTGCAAACCTGGTCAAGACCTACAGGAAACGGATGATCTCTGTAATTGCAAACAAAGGTTTCTGTACCAAATATTAAGTTCTGCTTTTCTGATGTATCAAATACTTATGTCATGCAATAAAATGCAAATTAATTACTTAAAAATTATACAATGTGATTTTCTGGATTTTTGTTTTAGATTCCATCTCTCACAGTTGAAGTGTACCTATGATAAAAATTACAGACCTCTACATGCTTTGTAAGTAGGAAAACCTGCAAAATCGGCAGTGTATCAAATACTTGTTCTCCCCACTGTATATGTTTTTTGAATATTATATATAGCTCTTTTTGTATCACATTATTTGCCTTCAGGGGAGGCTAAAAGCCTCATATCTTATCTGATTCCTTTTGTTGAGGGCATTTCTCTGCTGTGGATTACTGCCTGCAAATGACCAGCCTCAAATGGAGATGGAACAGTAATTGACTGCATGGCCAGAGACCAAAAATAATATCAGTGGATTGATTGTTGTTATTCTATTTTCAAATTTCTAGCCCATTCCAGAAGCCATTTACAAGGCAGGCAATGATAGAATGGAATAAGAAATCATAACGCAATCTGGCTACTTTGCAAACGCCACACTACACAGTGTATATATATACAACATGAGAAGTGTAACTTTCTTGTTCTCTCCTTACCAAATCACTACTGTCACACACCAGTACATTGAAATAGATCATTGAAATGAACTTTTAGAGTTTTTATTAGAATAAATGTCCGTAACAAAACAATACACATTGTGGTAATTACTGTACTTTAAACTTTGTTTGATAAATGGGATATCACTTTAAGTCTGCGTGATCATGTTACCCTTCTCAACCTCCCTTGAAGAGTAACTAAGGCATAAAAAATCCCAGAAGTGTCACCTGGAGGACTTTATATTGAAATCTCAAAATGTATAGTTAACAATAAAGACTGAAATTCCAGATACTGACAAAGCCTGTCCCCCTCTTTTTCCTTCATCCTTTGTGTTGTAATTGTAAAACCTATTCAATCTTACCCTATGTGAAGTTTGAAATGCATATGTGCTGTACTATTCAGTATGATTCCATATGATTTCAGACACCAAATGGTATATAAGCAATTTGTAAGTTCAGGGCTGTCCGTTCAAATAGGCCAAAGCTATGCACTTTTGCATCTGCTGCATCCACACAAACAAATAGGCGAAACACCACCTAAACTCCACTCAAAATGAGCTGCTGAGCCATTTCAAACACTTCAAATGGATTGGAGAGAAAAATATATGCATTTCCTACATTAGAAATGTGGTGAGCTATGTAATAGTTTGTTATGAATAGTGAATCTTGGAAGTTGGAAGTGATTAACTTGGAAGTTCCATTCCGTTCACCTACTCACGCAACTTAAGAGAGTTTACAAAAAAGACATGAACATCCTCTAACAACAGGCAACATTGTTATAAACTATAGGTTAGCTTAGCCTACATGTTTTACCGCCTACATTAGACTATTAGGCTTTAAATGTAAAAAAAATAAAAAAAAACGGAGAAAAAACATAAAATAAAAAATATAAAAACACATTGTAAAGTGGTTGTACTACTGGCTATAAGGTGAATGCACCAATTTGTAAGTCGCTCTGGATAAGAGCGTCTGCTAAATGACGTAAATGTAAAATGTGTTATTACCATAACTGCTTGCACAACTTGGCTTAACGCATGTTTCAGAGCCCTGTTTTGGTACATTGTCATTGGATATGCTCAGATGTATTACTGGTATGAGAGGAGGTTCTCTCAAGCGTCATTTAAGGAATTGCATCTAATCTACTGTGGGAGTGAGGCAGCAGATTCTGCAGCAGCTTCGCCAATAGGGTTTATAGGGGACACAGAAATATTGTCAGAGCTCACAGTTTAGTAGATTGGTTCTAATGGCAGATGTCAACATGTAAGCTCTGTATTCTATCGTGACCAATGCTACAGGGCTCCCTCTCCATGGGTGCTAATATGGTTATATTTGCTCAACTTGTTCAGGCAAAAACATGTCTCTCTCGCTCGTACAGGTATTCAGTTTTAGTTTTCCCAAACAGTGAAAATAAGTGTTTTCTGCTGCTACAGACGTTGGATTTTAATTTGATCACTGTGTTGCAGGAGAACTTCCCTGCAATGCAGGACATTTTAAACTTGTTGTGAATTTGAGGTTTAAAAAGTCTTATGAAGTTTGTAGTTTCCATTTGAAATGTCAGACTTGATCTTCCCTTACGAAATATGTATCAACCCCTACACAAATGTCCATTAATTATAATCCACATAATAATTCACATTTCCTGTTTCTGCAGGGTTATTTTCCTGCTGTAGCAAACTGACTCAAATTAAGATCCTACATGTGTATGTGTTCAGCTTCCTGGTGAGAGTGTATTATATAGCTGACCGTTTCCTCACAATTTGGAACCAGTTTCCTTGGAAATTAGTGGTTGAGAGGAGAAATTGTTTCCAGGGCTTTGGTCTATAGACCTACTCTTATTTTAATTACAACTCCTAACCTTTTGGAAAATAGAGAAAGGCTAACTCATGTACTTTGATATTTGCCGGTGTAAAGATGCCCTTCGAGGTTTGAACCCTAATCTCTAGGACCAGTCTCTCGACTGCTATTTTACTTAATTGACATCACTGAAAATCAAAGTGGGATAGTTGGGTGGGATTGCTAATGCAGTTCGAAAGATGGGACTTGGAAGGAAGTACTTTTCCTATTTTGAAAACATGAAGGGAATAGCATAAATAGCTATGTTTGATGCACACTCTAAACACAGCATTGCTAGACAGGGTCAAAAGACTACACATCTACAAAGGTACGCCAAGTGTTTTCTGATCCATTTTTCCCTTCAACTAGCTATTGATTTAGGCATTAATGGCCTTATTCATAACACCATACGGGGCTTCTACTAGTCCATTGAAATGCCATCTGCCCTCTGTCTCAGTAACAAAACACACACCACAGTTTTAAAAACAGTCACCCTATAGAGCTGTGGGACTTTGGACTGAAATGATCAAGGGGCCTGAAGCTGTTCTGTTTTTTTAATTGAACTCAAGTTCTCTCAAGCATAGTAATACCATGAGAGAAAGGGAAATAAATAAATAAATAAGGAGAGAGAGAGCGAGATCCCTGAAGTGATTACCATGGCTGGATACGCTAGCCATAATCATTATTAGAACCTGTTTATATGCAACAGACGTACTGTTGAGTAAACCTTTTTTTGCACCAGGGCTTATTAAAAGGCGTAGGGACATGTACACTCTGATATAATTCCAACATCAACGCTAGTGCGGTGCAGGCACTGCTAGTGGCACAACAGGGAAGTGAGTAACAGCTCCTGATAGTGGGACTAGGAAGTGATTAGAGGAGGCGACTTTAATAGGTCATCCCCACTGCTGCTAGAAACTAATTTCACAAAACAGCAAGGAGCGACCGTATGTACTTGGGGGTCTGGTTCTGGGTAACTGTTTCTTGGTTCGGTCTTTCTCTCTACCATTCTCTTATTATCATATTTTCTGTCTCTTTTTTTCTGTCTCTCTCTGTCTCTCTCTGTCTCTCTCTGTCTCTCTCTGTCTCTGTCTCTCTCTCTCTCTCTCTCTCTCTCTCTCTCTCTCTCTCTCTCTCTCTCTCTCTCTCTCTCTCTCTCTCTCTCTCTCTCTCTCTCTCTCTCTCTCTCTCTCTCTCTCTCTCTCTCTCTCTCTCTAGGATTTTGAATAGGTTAGATGAGTGAGGAAATGTGCTTTGAATAGAGAGTGACCAACTCACAGCATTACTCACTACTAGCTTGAGTTGAGATAAAGATTCAACCCCTTCCATTCAGACTAACTGCAGTCCAGTCAACCTTTGCATAAAACAGAATTGCATCACAAAGTCTGAAGAAGAAGCATGTTTGAAATAATCTCACCACATTTGTAAGGCTACCTGTGTGTAATATTTTGTCCATATTTTATATTTGGACACTACCACAGTGCATGTAAACAGAATCGTTTTTTATTCAGATTTGAGGGATCCAGGCTCTTCGATATTTCCTGCATTTTAATTCATATATCCATATTTTAGTAGGTCAGTATATTTGTATTTGTATTTATTAGGATCCAAGGCAGCAGCTACTCTTCCTGGGGTCCAAACACATTAAGGCACTTAAATTACACATAAAAGATAAAATATAAAACATTATTATACCACTACATATCTACAGTACAAAATGTATAATACAATATTAGATATGCACATGTAGAGTGCGTTTGTGTGCGTATGCGTGTCTCTGTACTTGTGTGTGTGTCTCTTCACAGTCCCCGCTGTTCTATAAGGTCTATTTTTATCTGTTTTATAAATCGGATTCTACTGCTTGCATCAGTTACCTGATGTGGAATAGAGTTCCATGTAGTCATGGCTCTATGTAGTTCTGTGCGCCTCCCATAGTCTGTTCTGGACTTGGGGATTGTGAAGAGACCTTTGGTGGCATGTCTTGTGGGGTATGCATGGGTGTCCGAGCTGTGTGCTAGTAGTTTAAACAGACAGCTCGGTGCATTCAGCTTGTCAACACTTCTTACAAAAACAAGTAGTGATGAAGTCAACCTCATCTCGACTTTGAGCCATGAGAGATTGACATGCATATTTAATGGCCAGCCGTACTGCCCTGTTCTGAGCCAATTTGTAGAAGGTGATTTGGACGGAGTCAGGCGCAGGAGGGGTAAATCACTGAATAAATGGTTTATTCGGCAGATACACGAAAAAGAAACTCGAGGAGGCGGGTGAAGTGGAGGGACGTATGAACCCCTGGCGCAGGGACTCGGAGACATATGTCTCCATAGCCACCGTTTCAGCCTGCGATGGGATATACATGACTCCTGGGAGGCACAGCGTCTAACTGGAGGTTTATCGCGCAATCCCCCGCCCGATGGGTTGGTAATTTGGTCGCCTGCGTTTTGGAAAATGCGTGAGCCAAATCGAGATATTCGGGGGGAATGCGCATGGTGGAGGTAGTGTCTGGACTTTCCACCATGGTTGCACCAATGGAAACACCTAGACACCTACCCTGACACTCTCGCGACCACCCCGTGAGAACCCTCTGTGGCCATGAAAAGGTGTGGTTGTGTAGTGCTAGCCAGGGAAGACCCAACACAACAGGGAAATCAGGGGACTCAATAATATATAAGGTGATTTGCTCCCTATGGGTCTCCTGCGTAATCATAGTGACTGGTGCTGTAATCTCCCTAACAAAACCTGACCCTAATGGTCGACTGTCAAGTGCTTTGATGGGCAATGGAATGGACAGGGGAACCAATGTAATACGTAGACTATTAGCTAAAGACCTGTCCATAAAGTTCCCAGCTGCGCCTGAATCGACCAGCGCCTTACACTGGGGAACTACCGTGTAATCAGGGAAGTGGACATGGATGGTGAAATGCGCAGCAGAGGGCTCTGAACGAATGTGGGTTTGCGCTACCTGAGGTGACGCGAGAGTGCCCTGCCTGCCGCCTCCAGATCCAGAAGAACTCTGACGACAGTGTTCAGCAGAATGTCCTCTCTTGCCACAAGAGTGACACTGGATCTGTCGTCCTCCATTCTCCTGGATCGCTGCACCACCCAGCTCCATTGGAACTTGATCCGGATTGAAGGGGGTTGAAACGGGCAGGCCCCTTCCAGGATGTCCTCTCAAAGCCAGCAGGTTGTCCAACCGGATGGAAATGTTCACCAGTTGATTGAAGGTCAACGTGGTATCCCGGCAGGCTAGCTCCCTTCAGACGTCCTCACGCAGGCTGCATCGGAAGTGGTCGATGAGGGCCCGCTCATTCCACCCGGACCCAGCCGCTAGAGTTCTAAACTCCAGTGCAAAGTCCTGTGCGGTCCTTGTCCCCTGCCTCAGATGGACCAGATGCT
The DNA here is from genome assembly GCF_964263955.1 of Coregonus lavaretus. Taxonomy (NCBI): domain Eukaryota; kingdom Metazoa; phylum Chordata; class Actinopteri; order Salmoniformes; family Salmonidae; genus Coregonus; species Coregonus lavaretus. Next base: position 50,754,669 of record NC_139991.1, read on the forward strand.
CGCCCGCCTCTCTACCTTCGGGGGGGATGATCGAAGACTGCCCGGAAGAGGCGAGCGAACTCTCTGTAGTTGTCCAATGCGTCTCCTCGTTCATTCCAGACCACTTTGACCCACTCCAGGGCTTTCCCCGATAGGCAGGAGACGAGTGCAGACACCTTCTCCCGATCTGATGGAGCCGGGTTGATGGTGGTAAAATAGAGGTCCAGCTGCAGCAGGAAACCCTGGCAGCGGGCCGCTCTCCTGTCGTATTCCCTCGGTCGGTATAGGTGAATACCTCTGGGCGCTGGGGTGTGGTTGGGTGGCTGGATCCGGTCGCTCAGCTGGTTCCTTCCGCAGGGTCGGGTCCTCTCCTCTCCAGGCGCTGGACGACCTGGAGAACCCGATCCATCGCTTCGCCCAAGCTGACTAACATGTTGGAATGCTCCCGGACCCGCTCAACGACTCTTGCCATATTCGCCGCTCCTGCTGTTGGGTGTGTGATTTTGTAGCGGATGATTTGGATGGAGTCAGGCGCATGAGGGGTAAATCACAGAATAAATGGTTTATTCTGCAGATACAGCAGTACGCAGCAATGTGTAAAACAACTACAGTGTGGTAAATACGGCGCACTGGAGAAAACAAAACAAACGGGTGAAAATCCCGACGATACGGTACATAAAGCTCCACCGAGCTATCAACACCTCCACATGAAACAATCACACACAAAGACATGGGGGGCAGAGGGAATAATTATACAGGTATTGATGAGGGGATATGAACCAGGTGTGTGTAAAAACAAGACAAAACAAATGGAATGATGAGATGAGGAGTGGCAGTGGCTAGAAGGCCAGTGACGATGAACGCCGAAGCCTGCCCGAACAAGGAGAGGAGGCAGCTTCGGAGGAAGTCGTGACACAAATGTAATTTTCCTAAGTCCCTCTTTGTGGCACCTGACCACACGACTGAACAGTAGTCCAGGTGTGACAAAACTAGGGCCTGTAGGACCTGTCTTGTTGATAGTGTTGTTAAGAAGGCAGAGTAGCACTTTATTTTAGACAGACTTCTCCCCATCGATAATGTCAAAAGCCACACTGAAGTCTAACAAAACAGCGCCCACAAACTTTTTATCAGCAATTTCTCTCAGTCATTTGTGTAAGTGCTGTGCTTGTTGAAAGTCTACTGTCAATCTGTTTACTGTAAAATAGCATTGTATCTGGCCAAACACCATTTTCTCAAAAAGTTTACTAAGGGTTGGTAACAGGCTGATTGGTCAGCTATTTGAGCCAGTAAAGGGGGCTTTACTATTCTTAGGTAGTGGAATGAGTTTTGCTTCCCTACAGGCCTGAGGGCACACACTTTCTAGTAGGCTTAAATTGAAGCTATGGCAAATATTGTTTTCTTCACCAAGAAAATCCCCTCCCCCACACCTCACAACTCCCACACTGATGCCTTTATATTGTGGTGGCGATTATTGGTTTATATTTAATTGAATGTGTGCCAGAGGCAAGCATATGTGAGTTGAAAAGGAGGGTCTATAGTGTATAGCGTTCAACAACTATTATTAATTGAAGGTGCAATTTAGGGTTCCAATGTTTTGGTTCTAGTTTGGCACTATTTGATTTGATTTAATTGCATTTCCCTGTTACCACTGATAGTGCCATCCTTATTAACGATCAATGTCCATTCTTAGACCATTAATCATTTCTGACATCTCATTTGGAACCTGTGTAAGACTGTATAGTTAATTTCCATAACAATTCCATTCAGAATGCGTAGGTAGCCACCTCCTTTAGCTCAGTTGGTAGAGCATGGCGCTTGCAACACCAGGGTTGTGGGTTCGATTCCCACAGGGGGCCAGTATGAAAAATGTATGCACTCACTAACTGTAAGTCGCTCTGGATAAGAGCGTCTGCCAAATGACTAAAATGTAAAAATGTAGCCAGGTCATTATTTTGGTCAGTCCAGTGTGTCAGTTTCATGTCTACTGCTCTACAGAGCTGGATGACTTGTCCTATTGAATGTGACATGAGAGGAAGGAAATTATGTGTTGAATTATTAAAATACTTTGGTTATAGATTGAGGTTCCATTTTGTTGTGCATCTGTAAATGATTGTAGTAGTTGTGCCTCTGCATTCTATAGCATTATGCACTATGGTGCTTCAAAGTAATGCATTATGCTGGTAGGTGAATAAGGAGGTAAACAGTGGAAGAATGTGAATGACTGGTATATTTGCTCTCCTGCTGTGACTAGCTACAGTCATAAATAATTATAGAAATGTATGTATGATTTATAATGACTTGATGTTGTACCGCTAGACAAATTCCAGTACTATCGCCAGTAATGTTACTACTACTACTACTACTACTACTACTACTACTACTACTACTACTACTACTACTACTACTACTACTACTACTACTACTACTACTACTACTACTACTACTACTACTACTACTACTACTACTACTACTACTACTACTACTACTACTACTACTACTACTACTACTACTACTACTACTACTACTACTACTACTACTACTACTACTACTACTACTACTACTACTACTACTACTACTACTACTACTACTACTACTACTACTACTACAACAACAACAACAACTGCAACAAATGTCCTTATGACATCACCCTGTATGAATACATAAACAATTTACATTTTACCAGCAATTTTACTATGGTGTGTTTTACATTATGGTACTTATGGGTGTAAACAAAAACATATTGGCTTAGCCTCAGGTCATATCAGTTGCATTAATTAATTAACATACAACATAGTTAACAGTAATCTTTCTCTCCCTCTCTTGCCCTCTTTCTCTTGCTGTTTTTCTCTCTCTCTCTCTCTCTCTCTCTCTCTCTCTCTCTCTCTCTCTCTCTCTCTCTCTCTCTCTCTCTCTCTCTCTCTCTCTCTCTCTCTCTCTCTCTCTGTCTCTGTCTCTCTCTGTCTCTCTCTGTCTCTCTCTGTCTCTCTCTGTCTCTCTCTGTCTCTCTCTGTCTCTCTCTGTCTCTCTCTGTCTCTCTCTCTGTCTCTCTCTCTGTCTCTCTCTCTGTCTCTCTCTCTCTCTCTCTCTCTCTCTCTCTCTCTCTCTCTCTCTCTCTCTCTCACTCTCAAGCACAGGGTCAACGCGTACAATACATTAAAATTCTGAAGCCGTTTCTATGGTATTACCACGACCACTCAAAAGCTACCAAAATTAAAACGCACAACCTCAGAGTCAGTCAGCTTTTAGTGCTATCACTCCGAAACAAGCTATTTAAAATGCGAAGCACACTATCTAACAAATCTATAATTTCACCCACAGTGTTACTTTAAGCACCCTACAAACGTTCCTTTATTGTATAATTGACAGAATTTACACAAAATCCATATGATTGGATTCTGTGTGAACTGGACTCTGCATTTCATACATAATAATTGTATTTCTGTTTGTTTGAAGGTGTTCTGTTTAATATTTATCTGTCCATCCCAGAGGGACCCCTTCTGTTCAGTCTGCTTTGACTCAACATGCTGGTGTGACCATGGGCAGCCTGGGAGAAGGAGACAGTTGCTGTGTGAATGGAGAATACATCTCTATGATATGACGGTGATGGAAACCCCTCTGGATACTATTCATAGAGAAGAATCTATAGGGACAACTGTTGAAAGATATGCAAAAATGGTCATTGAAACTGAGATATTGGACTTCATGTTTTAGATCATTTCCCCCTGGCATAGTCCTCAATGCTTTTTACACGGATGCTCATAAAATACCTTATGAAATAAAACTTTAAAAACTCTACACATATTTCTAATTTGATCAATTTCCTTAAAAAAGGAAATATTGTACTATACTGGCAATTGTATTTCACAGCATAATGGGAAACATTATGAAACACTAAAATAAGAATTTAACACTAAAACAATTTGCTTTTGTATTAAATATGTAGCATTAATGCTGGCTTGATCTCACTACAGTACATCTCACGCTAATTATCCACAGTCAGTTTAGCACGCTTTCATTTCCTCAATGACATCAAGGCTGTTTCTAAGAAAATGGCTGTGATTTTGCAGAGCGTGTGTTTGATGCAATTCTCAGAGGAGACTGTCAGAGTCCCTAGACTGCAATTTGGGGAATCAGACCTTCTCCCGACTGTTGAGCTGTGTGCACAGCTGCACATGAAAGCCTATACAGTGCTACAGTCTTCCCTCAGTGAAGACTCTTTCCACAAATCAAACTCAGTGAGTTGCATGTCTCTTTTCAGAGGAGCCTGATCGCATATCCTCTGGCTATCTGACTGAACGGTGCAGTATGTTTTCATCGCAGAATGATGTGTTTGACAGCACTTCCCATATTGCTGTCCTTTCTTCCCCTCTCTCTTCCTCCACTTTTATCTCCTATTCTTGTTATCCTTGCACTCTATTTATCATATCTGCCTCGCTTCCCTCTTCCTTTCCTTTCCTCCACTCCACACACCCCTCTCTTTCGCTTTCCCTTCTCCCTCTTTAGACATCATCAAAAAACAGGGCTCTCTATATTGATGTATTCTGTAAACAGCTCCGCTATGTCTATGTGTGTGCTTTTAATAAGGATGTATTCATCTTCAGGCTGGGTTTCAGACCGATTCACTAAGCCACTTGCTGTCTGGCTTGATGTGCAGCTGGTTCACTCTAATGATTCATTAAGTCAGTGAGTTTCTTGCTCTGCATGGAGTTTTTAGGGGACACATCTTCCCCTAAAGCACTAGCTAGCTTGAGGATAGCTGTGGTAGACATTTTAAGTATGGATACAGCCTGTGTCAGAAGAAATGTTAACAGTTTATATGAATCATATAAGCACAGTCCCCTCCATCACAGTCCAGCACATTGTTCACAAGAACTGTTGGCTCTTTATAAGAGCTTGTATAAAGGTATACATGCCTACATTCATAATGATTTGTGGAAAGTGTTTTTCAAGAGCTTTATTGTTACCATCATGAAAAAAATAATGACAAATTGACCTACAAGGTTTTTCTAGGATGCCAACAATACGTCTGGAAGCTTCATTGTTTTGTTTTATAAAAAAGTTTAATAAGTTTACTTGAAACTACTTTCATACCTTGAAATAATGTGATTTGCAATATGCATCCCATTGTATTCATTCATTTTGTTTCTCTTAATTGCCACAGCGATAAGAGCAGTGCACACAAAGACTAGAAAGGGGTACATGATTTGTTAGCACAGTGGCACCTATCTGCCTGTCACTCACAGTCTGTTGTTCCCCTGTGTTGAGTCTTGTCGTTCCTCCCTGTGTGCTCTATTCCCCACGGCCCTGTTTCAAAGAATACACTTTTGTTCCTATTCCAAGAGAAAAACAATTTTTCCCACAGCAGTTCCTTCTCCTCCCACTAACCTCACAGTAGACATGTGGAGTTCAGTACCCAGACTCAGCTGAGCAGGCAGAGGTGGTCCCAACATCCAAACATGTAGCTACTGTCTTTCATAAGGAGAAGCTGAGGTGGTTTGGGTGTTTGATTCAGGACTCGTAATAAAGCTCCAGAGTATTCTTTCCCTCAAACAACATGCATCTTCATCTCTCGTTGAAGTATCTAGCATATTTTTTTGAATGTAATGTTCTCACTAAAGCTTGGCAGGCAGTTAAGTTGATAAACAACTGACATTGGCTTTCGGTTTTAATTATGGTTCGATTTTCTTCAGCCAACCTCGAAGTCATGGGAGTATAAATGAATTGAAATAGGTACATATTGAGTGCTGATGATATAAGGTTTCCTCAGAAACAACAACAGTACCTGCGTCTCTATTCAGATAGTGTTAGTTATTGTGTTGGAACTGTGGAAGGACATGCTCTACTGAATAGCTTGCTGTGTCTAGCCTTTAAAAAGCACACTGCATTTTCAGGCATGTTTTCCAGTGCTCTGCAGGTGAGAGAGCAACCAGCGACCATCAATCCTCTGCGTCTTTCCTTAGATGGACCTGTTGACATGGTGTCTTTATTGTTTCTCTCCACTCCTAGCACATTGTCAGGCATGGCGAGGTGTTGACGCTTAAGCAACCTCTCGGCTTGTGGTGCCGCCGTGAGCTAACACATTCCTCTAGGCCTCCAGCCTGACCCCTTTATTCTTCCTCAGCAACACTGCTATACCACCTAGGAGTCAGCTTCTTAATACACCACTTAATAGTACACAAAGTGGGGCCTTCAACCCTTTTTTTACTTGCGTGTGTGTGTGTTGTTGTTTCTTCTGTCTCACTCCTCCACTCTACCCTGTAAAGGCTGTGACAATGCCATCGGGTGGTGCCTGTTCACTTTATTAGCACTAAAAGTTAATGGATGGAGCATGCTGATATCCCCGGCCCTCCATCACGCATGTTGACAAGTGCGTCCAATCAATGCCGGCTCTCCAATTAAAACCCAGTATGCGACCTGCCATCAGCCCCTACCCACGATGCCTCACAAATGACAGTTTCATACATAGTAAATTGCCATCATACTCCATAAAATATTGAAATTGCTGTAATTGTGCACGATCGCACCACCCCGTAAACTGACCCTGCTAAATTATGTACCCACTCACTTTCCATAGAAGATTGAGAGGCCAGAATGATAGTTTGTCATAACAGTGATTAAGGGGAAAAAAAACATTGGAATGAATAAAGGGCTATTTTCAGAGACCTGCCATTGATTAAAACAATCTTTCCACACAGAGAGGAGCTATATTGGTTTCAAGTTAACACTTAACTGTTATTGCCTCTATATCCAATCCAACCCAGTGGCAAACAGTGACATATCCATGGAAAGGTGAAGTGCATCAGGGGTCGCAGCATGATTCAAACCTCTATTTTGACCTTTGACCTCTTCTCCCCCGTGGAGTCAGAACGCGGCAGGGAGGCAGGCCAGGCCTAAGATCAATAATTCACCCTTCACATGAATTATGATATCACTCCAGTGAACTACTGCCCCTTCTCCCCTGCATGCCACATTCACCACCAACTCATCCATCTCCTTCTCTATCTCAACACTCTTCTCACAAAATGCTTTCTCTCCTGTGGACCAACTGGAAATAAATAACTGTGTGTGTGGGCGAGTGAGTGTTTGTGCATGTGTGTGTGATTGACGCAAGTGAATGTGTTGCCTGTGTGTGTTTTCATATTGCAAGCAGAGCTAAGGTAGAGCGATAAAAATAGAATTGTTCCAACAGTTTGCACTATGTCAACTGCATGTTTGAATAACTGTAGTGTATTTGAGATCACCATAGAGCATAAAGTTAATTTAGCACTTGTACAGGAGACTGGAGACTGGAGCAGTAAGACATATTGCTAGCACTGTATAATGTCACTGAGGAGTAAAAAAGTTAAAAGGCATTCCAGAGGGAACATATAGCAATATCATTATAATATAGAGCTTTGTAGAGCTTCAGTGATATTTAGAGTATTAAGCTCTTTCCTTACACACAGCCACGGGAAGTAGTCTGTGGGTAGGGGTGCTGCGATTTTTTTCGCCAAGTGGGGGCTATATTGGTCCACTAGTACAGGGCTATTAAAGGCCCAGTGGACTACTTTTGTAAAATAAATAAATAATTGCGGAATTATTTTAGATTTTTCAGGGGGTGCTGCAGCACCGTCAGCACCCCTACTTCCCGCGGCTATGCCTACACACATACCATACCGACTGGAATAAGAACTCTAGGTAAACCAAGTCTGTCACAATGATACTGTATAGCTACAGTAAATAAGACACTGTAATATTGTCACACTGTCCTATTTTTTCAGGATTTTCTAATCCATCTTTTACTTTTGGTACTGTAGAGATTGCTTTTTGTTTTCTGGCAGAGGATTACGATATAAGAAGGAGCTCAAAACAATATCCCCTTCAGATTCTTATTGTGGTGTGTGTTGCTCAACAGATTGTCATTGTGGTTGGCTACTCTGTGTTTTGCACTGGCCAAGATGGATGGAATTTTATCATGGACACTGTTGACCTTTTGTCTCTGTTAAAACCTTGTATTGCCTTTGATGATACCAATTGAAAAATATGCTTCTGCATTTCCTTATGCATGTTTCTATTAGTTACCATGGTGAACTGCTACTCTAGATCTGAGTAGTACAAGACCATGACCTGACAAGCAACAACCACAAAAATTTCCAAATTAACAGAGAATAAACAATGGACAGCCAGCTAGCACTACCATGGTGAATGGCACCGTGGTTTAGCTCAGATTAAACACAGGGAGATCTCATGGCTTTATTATATGCCATTACACCTCTAATGACTTGTTAATTTCCTGTGAGCTGGGCAGAGCGGGCACAGTCACCTGTGTGAGGCAGAGGGCTATCAGGCATTAGACCCCTGTACCTAAGCTGGCATGCCCCTGCGCACTGCCAGATCTCTGGCTGTGGGAAATCATGTCCACTTTGGAAGCGGTCGGACCAAAAAGCCACCATTCGTAATCCCCCTCGTCACTGTTATGCCTGTAGACTTCCACATGCTCCCCAACACCACAGGCCAGAGGTCAGGGACAGACATGGCAGTTTGGTGGCTCTGAACAAATGGGTGGCAGTGACACAGTGACACACATAATCTCACCCACCTACCCAGCCACACATGCTATTGCTGTTTGCCGGTAGTACTGTGACAGGGAGAGTGGTGTCCTTGGGTATTTTCTCTTCAATATCTGTGTGTCTGTGACTCTATTTCTCTGTCTTTCTGCCTGCCTGTCTGTATGTTCATTTGTCTGTCTATCTGTCTGTCTCTCTTTGTAGCTCCATCTCTCTGTGTTTATCTCTCGCACAGCACATCATATGTATCTTCTCCTTTGCTGTGTCTCTCTCTGTCACTTTAGTAGCTCTTTATACTTGTACCCGTATACGGGTTGAACATTTCAGATTTGGGCACTGGTAAACGCAAAAATTGGAACGCAGTGGCTGTACAGTAGCGTGCTATAAATTACTTCAGAGCTCAGGCCCTGTGCTTCACAGCGCTGTATGGGTTTTGTTTGACTGACACGTTCTGAACATGAGCACCGCACATGACAAGAAGTTGCCCACATCACTCCTGCATTTCTTGGTTGTCTGAGTGAGGGAAGGGCTGTAAATTAAAAGGACTCAATGTGTTCTGAAAGATGAGACGTTGATGATTATAATAAATACCTGTGTTTGATATAAGTTACAAGATGACATGGTGTCATACTTGGTTGTTCTGAACAGAATGAGCCTATGTTTGTCTATTGTGAAGAAGATTTGCCGTGGAACAAGCACCTGAATGCACTCATGACTCCTTTCTATGCGCACCAAAATTATGATATGTTTCTCTGAATTGCCTTGTGAAAGCCTAACACTGTAAGATCATATTTTATAACTTAGCTAGTCATGTTGGCAATAGAACAACTTTCAAATGATGCCCACCTGATGCAGATTGCTATTTAAAACGGGCCATTTTTGGATAGCGTAAAAAACAACATTAATTGTGTGATGGCGGGGATGCAGGGTTGTGTTCCAAACAAAACAACTACACGTGTGCTTGCTTTAGTTCATCAACGGCACAGCTAGGAGAGATTTTAAAAAACACCTTATAGTTGAAGACTCTTCTTTGAGTCATAAAAGTGCATTGAAATTACGTAGGAACTGTGCAGACTTCGGAGAGGTGTGTGGCCACTTGGAGACAGTTAGTCCTCTCACTCAAACCCTTGTCATTTTTGGGCCTTATGTTGCACCTATCCCATATTTTCCACGAATATCTTATCATGTTACTGAATGTATCCAGAGTATTTTCACATTTCGTTATTAACAAATGTGGCAAAAAGTACATTAAATCTAAAATGAACATGAAAGCAATAGCGTAATGTTTGGATTCAGTTGTGTGTCCGGTGAACTGTTGTGTCCTCAACTTTGGTCTAATAATTTTCCCATAATCTTCCCTTTCAATTGCTACTATGCTTATGCATATGCATTTCATATTTCTTCTGTAAGAAACATTAAAATGTTGCCCTATCTATATAGGCTAATTCCCACGAGTGTAAAGTGTTAAGGCCTTGCTATCTGGCAGTAATTATCATTCGATAGCATCAGACAACAATGTAGCAACAGCCTAAAATGCTGCTAACCTTTTTCCTTCCCGCCCTGATTATTCAAAATAGAAACGTGCTGCTTTATTTCATCTTCCCACCCTCGACACAATCTGTGTGTATCATGGTCTGAGATCTGTATCGCATTACCTCTTCCCTGAAGCATTAAATACATCTCTCTCTTTCTCTCTCTCTCTCTCTCTTTCATCATTCACCTTGCTTTGTATGGTTTTTTTTTATTCCATCATGACCAAATATCCATTTGCTGTATACAGAGCTTATTCACAAGTTGCCAATATCCAAATAACAAATTGGACAATGGCCCAAACATCCCAGTAGATCTTTTGGAGATCGATTCCACAATGGGATTGAGTTAAGCTTTGAATGACTGGCGGATCTCTTTCATTCTGTCTCTCCTGAAATGCATAACCATTCATCTGAATTCCATCTGTACCATTTTCCCACAGTCCACAGCACAACAAAGCAGCAACATATCCAAGCAGAAGTAATGTGACTGCACACCAAGGACAGAACGGATGAAATGTCTCCTTTTCAAACTCTCTCCTTTTCAAAGTAATGGTTCTATCATGATTTATATTGCAACAATATGACAGCGCTAATATTACTTTTGCAGGGTCACAACAATAAGAAATTGAGGTAATACAGTTTCTGTAAGGAAAGGAAAAGATTGGGTTATTGTGGTAATAACATTGAGCAACAGAGGAGACCTTTGCTTTATGTTAGATATGTGGACTTTAAAGCATCCCTCTTTCTCTTTTTCTCTATGTACAACTAACCAAACCCAGTTCTGATATCCATCAGAAGTACTGCCAGTGTGTTTTCCATAGTAGGACAGCCTCAGTCACAAGCCATAAGCTTATGACTACATCCACTTTCAGTGAAGTGCTCAGGCTTTATTCTGATCAGGCTATTGATGGCAGTGTCTTCTTCTTATCTGCCCATTATAGGGAGGAGGCCATCATGTCCACCTACTTTGACACAGTAGATGATCTCCTGACGTCTTTCGGCCCGGTCCGAGACTGTTCCAAGGACAACGGGGGCTGCCGGAAAAACTTCAAGTGTGTGTCGGACCGCAGAGTCGACTCAACAGGCTGTATGGTGAGTTACTGTCACCTCTGTAAAACCTCTAGAAATAAATGTAATTCACACATACATTCTTAGTATGACACAATGAGCATTGTTGTATAATGAAGAGCTATATGTGAGTGTAATTTCTCAGCTAGAGGATTCCATATCTTCATAAGTGCCCGTAATTTAGAGGATTTATGTGATTCAGTTTGACTTGATTGAGTTAACATGCTTTAGGCAATTGAAGATCTGCTAATTAACACGTACACATTGATACAGAGGAAAGGTTATAGGCGGCAGTCAATTCCCACCACATTCTGAAGAGTGTTAGGCGTTCCATGATTATGATGATAATGTTCTTGGGACATGTTTCTAAATCTGTGATTGGCAAAAGTGTGAACGTTCACACCACCTGCTTGCATATGGAAAGCAAGTCAAACAAGTGTAAAACGAAGTTGTCATGATCCCAAGCTTACTCAAATAATGTGTATCCCAAAAAAGATTGTCTGAAACGGAATGTTCAGTAGTAGCTACATTGCCACACCCAGAAATGTTAAAGGTTATAGGCTGTCATACTGTAGCCTACACTCTTAGAAGGGTTCCAAAAGGGTTCTTCAGCTGTCCACAGAGGATAACCCTTTTTGATAACAGGTAGAACCCATTTTGGTTCCAGGTAGAACCCATTTTGGTTCCAGGTAGAACCATGTTGGGTTCCATGTAGAACTCTCTGTGGAAAGGGTTCTACATGAAACCCAAAGGGGTTCTACCTGTAAACAAAATAATTCTACCTGGAACCAAAAATGGTTCTTCAAAGGGCTCTCCTATGGGGACAGCCGAAGAACCCTTTTAGGTTCTAGATAGCACATTTTTTTTCTAAGAGTGTAGTGTAGGAAACATATTCCAGTTTGATTTAATATGCAATACAGTACATCTTTGTGTGAGGGAGGTTGGTTGTTGGCATATTTACAAGGAGAGGAGAGATGGAGGAGAGACGGGGTAGGTCCAATGCCAGAGGTATGACGGGAGTTTGGACGGGCTCGAGTCATAAACTAATTAAATGAATGGGCCAGTTGGGTAGCTGTGTGATGGATGGCTTGATCATTAGGGGATAGGGTGCAGCTGTAATTTGACTGGCCTCTAGGCTGTATGTCACTAAGAATGAGAGCCAAACACTGATACTACAATTTCTACTGCTTTTTTATTCTCCATGCATTTTAACTGGGACTGTTAAAATAATTGCTGAATCGAGAGAGATTTGCTCAACAGCCCAACTCTTGCTGTGCTACTCTGAGAGCCAGCTTAAATGGGATTTTGACTCACACAACTATCAGAGAGAAATTGTTTTACCCACAAATGTCATTTATTGCTCAATATTGCCATGTACCACTCAGAGGTCTTTCACATGAGGATTCACCAAAAAAGTGGACAATAGTGTTCTTATAGTGCAACATTGTGTTAACCTGTTGTAGCTTACTTTACATACTGTACCTCCAATTTGTAAAGACATGGAAACGTACATATTTATTCTACAGCCATTACACTAAGTGGACCATTCACACGGGAAACTGTTGAGCATGAAACACCCAGTAGCGTTACAGTTTTTGACACACTCAAACCAGTGCGCCTGGCACCTTCTACGATACCGTGTTCAAAGGCACTTAAATATTTTGTCCTGCCCATCCACCATCTGAATGGTACACATACACAATCCATTTATCAATTGTCTCAAGGCTTAACAATCCTTCTTTAACCTGTCCCCTCCCCTTTATCTACACTGATTGACATCAATAAAGGATCATAGCTTTCACCTGGATTCACCTGGTCAGTCTATGTCATGAAAAGAGCAGGTGTTCCTAATGTTTTGTACACTCAGTGTACAACACTAATTTAAAGTATTGAGCACAGCTGTATTTCAGGTAATATATACGCGGGGTTGGATCCATATCATTACATTTCCATAATGTTTCAAATGTTTATCTCTTAAGAGGGCTAGGTAGATTCACTGCATACAACTCAGGGTTAACCCCCATGTCTAATTCCATACATGGTTACCATGACAACCGCCCACGATTAAAAATCACGAGGGTCGTTCTCGGGAATCATATTCTGTATCATAAAAATATGCCATGCTGGAGAAAAAGGCATCTTTAGTCACCAGGACTTATAAATGGTGATATTGTGCTTGTTCTTTGCTTGTTTTATCATGCAAGGTGAGTACATTAGATAAAACCTCATGCCCTAAGCTCCTGTGGCTGAAACCACAAGTTCATAAATACAGTGCCTTCGAAAAGTATTCAGACCCCTTGACTTTTTCCACATTTTGTTATGTTACAGCCTTATTCTAATCTGGATTAAATAAATAAAAATCCTCAGCTATCTACACACAATACCCCATAATGACAAAGTGAAAACCAGTTTTTATAAATGTTTGCAGATTTGTAAAATAAAAAAAAACTGAAATACCTTATTTACATAAGTATTCAGACCCTTTGCTATGAGAATCAAAATTAAGCTCAGGTGCATCCTGTTTCCATTGATCATCCTTGAGATGTTTCTACAACTTGATTGGAGTCCACCTGTGGTAAATTCAATTGATTGGACATGATTTGGAAAGGCACACACCTGTCTATATAAGGTCCCACAGTTGACAGTGCATGTCAGACTAAAAACCAAGCCATGAGGTCGAAGGAATTGTCCGTAGAGCTCCGAGACAGGATTGTGTCGAGGCACAGATCTGGGGAAGGGTACCAAAACATTTCTGCAACATTGAAGGTCCCGAAGAACACAGTGGCCTCCATCATTCTTAAATGGGAGAACTTTGGAACCACCAAGACTCTTCACTCAGGACCTCAGGCTGGGGCGAAGGTTCACCTTCCAACAGGACAATGACCCTAAGCACACAGCCAAGACAACACAGGAGTGGCTTCGGGAAAAGTGTGACTGAATGTCCTTGAGTGGCCCAGCCAGAGCCCGGACTTGAACGCGATCGAACATCACTGGAGAGACCTGAAAATAGCTGTGCAGCAACGCTCCCCATCCAACCTGACAGAGGTTGAGAGGATCTGCAGAGAAGAATGGGAGAAACTCTCCAAATACAGGTGTGCCAAGCTTGTAGCGTCATACCCAAGAAGACTCGAGGCTGTAATTGCTGCCAAAGGTGCTTCAACAAAGTACTGAGTAAAGGGTCTGAATACTTATGTAAATGTGATATTTAAAAAAATATATAAATTAGCAAAAATTTCTAAAAACCTGTTTTTGCTTTGTCATTATGGGGTATTGTGTGTAGATTGATGAGTAGAATTTAGAATAAGGCTGTAACGTAACAAAATGTGGAAAAGGTCAAGGGGTCTGAATGCTTTCCGAAGGCACTGTATGTAGTAACAAATAGCCATTTCCATGCGGAGGGCAAGAGTTATCTGCTTTAACAATGGAAAATAACAATGACAAATATTAGTTGGCACTAGCGTGCACTATGTAGTGTTATTCATGATAAGTCACGTTTTGCTTTAACATCATTCTCTGGATATACAAGGTAACTGCCAAAATAAATGAAACACCAACATACAGTGTCTCGTGGGCCACAACAAGCCAGAACAACTTCAATGCACCTTGGCATAGATTCTACAAGTTTTTGGAACTTTTTTCCACAAGAAATTCCATCATTTGGTGTTTTGTTGATGGTGATGGAAAATGCTGTCTCAGGTGCCGCTCCAGAATCTCCCATAAGTGTTCAACTTGGTTGAGATCTGGTAACTGAGATGGCCATGGCATATGACTTTAATATTTTTCATGCTCATCAAACCATTCAGTGACCCCTCGGGCATTGTCATCCTATGGGGGCATAGCCATGGTAGCCAAAATAATGGCCTGCCCAGCATTTTTATAAGCATAATGTGATTTTAATTGCTTAATTAACTCAGGAACCACACCTGTGTGGAAGCACCTATTTTCAGTAAACTTTGTATCCCTCATTTACTCAAGTTTTTCATTATTTTGGCAGTTACCTGTGCACCTTAACCATATGGCTCAAATACTTAATGTTTATTATTATGGAACGGAATGTGCACTATGTACAGGTACATCAATTGAGTTATGACGGTGCTTTAAATTATCTCGGTTACGTGTTCTTTTCTGATTATTTTCTGAAACACATACTCCCATGTGTTATTTTTATTCCACAGTCTTTTCAATATGATCACTCTTTTCCCCATTTACCGCTTTTCATTCAAACATTCAAAGTGAGATGTGTGCTACAAGTCAACTCTACTAAGAAAGACCTTGCTCTCAATGTGTGATGATCCCTTCAGAAACTGGGCTAGCTTTTCATTTCATGTGTTGTTTCTTACCTTTAGGTTGACATTGAATTATGGCTTCATCTTTTAATGGGATTAAACTATAGCACTTTTTCCAAACAGCAAAGACGCAAGACAGAGAGACAAATGTCAGTTAGCCCATCAGAGAGAACAGGAGGTATTATTTTTGACATAATTTGTCTTATGCCATATGGTTTTCATCAATATGAAGACAGTTTTAGCATTGACTTAAGAGGTATGACATTAACATCAGAGGGGAGAGGAGCATTTTAATAAAAGTCAAGGAAAATAGTTTTGATTGACCACAAAGAAAGCACATTTTGTGGGCGACATAGCAAAGTAAGATGCAATATGGGTACTCAACCAAGCTATGCAATTTGTTGTTTAAATACAGTAGGCATTTATTTACTAAATCTACTGTATATTGTTATTGTATTTATAGGTACTTTTAACAACCCATAACACAACATTTTAAGACTTCATTGGGAGTCCTTGTCATCTCCAAATTACTTAGGCAATTGCTACAAAGAGATGAGTACTCTGCTAAAACAGTCATATTTGGACTATTTTTGTGAAAACTAATCCTTTTAAGTGTACACTCCACCTCTCTGTCTAAGATGTTATTACTGAGAGAGTGGATGAGAAGCAGATAGGTAAACCTCTTAAAATGGCCAATTTCAAGGGTTCAGGGTGGGAAATGGTATAGTCGGTGGCTTTGGAAGACACACACAGAAAATAATAACCATAACAGGGGAAGTGGTGGAAAGGCAGGAGAAGAGGAGCTTGAGATCAGATGACCCTGTTTCATTTAACAGAATGAACCACGCTAGAATGCCATTTCTAAATTGTCTTACATGTCTGCTACTGCTGCTGTCGATTATTCAAATACCTTGCAACAGGCCACATTTGTGTCTAAATGAGAATTATAAAAATGCCTGTTAAAGTATTATGGATCTTTCCCTGGTCTCTTTATATTTGCAATTAACATTCATGCCAAGCAAACAATTATCAATCTTTTGCTTAAAAATCACTTACCATGTGCAACTCTCTATTTCTTACCGTCCGGCTTTGGTTCCTTCAATAGCCTTTGAGTGCTTTGTCTACAATACATCAAGTTGTTTTCCAATGGTGCTCAGTATACATAATATTGTCTGATGACCACCTGAGGAAATATGATTATCTTACTTTCTACATTTTTACATTTTTTTTAGCAGACACTCTTATCCAGAGCGACTTACAGGACTGAGTGGATACATTTTCATACTTTTTTTCCGTACTGGACCCCGTGGGAATCAAACGCACAACCCTGGCATTACAAGCGCCATGCTCTACCAACTGAGCCACACGGGCCGTCTCCTTAAGTATTTCTCCAGTGGCCATGATATTTCAGTGTAATAAACCCACAGCAGCTATGCACCATTAGCACTGTAATGTAGCGAGGCCTCACAGGTGAACCAACCAACACTGGTTTACATGTTTTATTTATTGACATGCTTTCATTTGCCCAAAGCACCGTCTTGACATATCACTGGTTCTGTTCTGACACGATAACTGACTGCCCCATTAAGGCCCACATGGTTTATCGTAAACCTTGTATATGACACAACACACTAGTGTCAACCTGTGGAAATAGCTAGAATGTCCAATAACCAGCATGTTTGATTGCATTGCACTTTTAGTGTGAGGACACATACCAATGTTTAGTCATGGTTTCAGTTCACTGTCAGAAGTGTGACTTTTTTGAGTTGTGTATTTAGTGTAGCCTGTATTCTTATCACACAAAAGCGAACTGCAGACATGAGAGAAACTGTCACCATGCCAATTGAAACCAATATGCCTGGATTTCAAGGAATTAACATATAATGTATCAGATTAATGGGAAAGGCTAATCTCATCTGGTGTACATGTCCCTACACTCCAATGATAATGATCAAGTATTCCTACAGTACATCTGAAATATATTATGAAATAAAAGAGAACAAGCGATAGACTGAAAGTGTATTAATTAACAGACTATTGACTGAGGTGCAATAAACTGAGTTCTAGCTTTGGCTTGATAAGGATGAATCTGGTTCCCATATGTGAAATTCTAATTAATTTTATTGCATAATTTAGGTCTCATTAGGAACGTTGCTGAATGGCCGCTGTTCCACCTTGCTAATTTGTTGCTAGCATGTTAATTAAATTATTCAGTCCCTATTCAAGCAAGTTGGCTATGTGATCCCACTGCCTCTCTGCCCACTGCCGTGTGCACTTTTTAAAGCATCAGGTAGAGTCAACTTGGTTGCTATTGCTATACATGAAAAGGTAGCATGTTGTTTCAGACTTTTCTTTATTCATGTTTGTAGGAGTGTATTGGTTTTTGAGAACTGCAGTTTATTCCTCCAAAATGAGTCATAACCTAACCAATTCACACAGAATCTTGAACATTGCCTCCTGCATTGTGCCTCATCCTGATATATGGATTTAGATGAAACTGCTCTATAACAGAGCCATCTTGGTCCTACTCAATATGTTCCTGTCTTCGTTTGGACAGCAATGAGTTTGATAGAGATTCATGTTGTGTTTTAACAGGAATTGAAGGTCTTGTCTTTCTTAGATTATAAATCAAATAAATCCTTGTTTTTTATAGAATCTTAACAACTACATTTTAGTAGACGCTCTTATCCAGAGCGACTTACAGGAGCAATTAGGGTTAAGTGCCTTGCTTAAGGGCACATCAACAGATTTTTCACCTAGTCGGCTCAGGGATTAGAACCAGCAACCATTCGGTTACTGGCACAACGCTCTTACCCACTAAGCTACCTGCCGCCCTTAATGTAATTTTATGATTTCTCTCCCCAACAATGTTCCCCTTAATATACAGGGGTGGAAGGAAAGAATTACAAATACATTTAGTAGATGCTCTTATCCAAAACGACTTACAGGAGCAATTAGGGTTAAGTGCCTTGCTCAAGGACACATCGGCATATTTTTCACCTAGTCAGCTCAGGGATTCGAACCAGCGACCTTTCGGTTACTGGCCTGCCGCCCGTACAAATACTCTCGTTAAGGGGCCTCCCGAGTGGCGCAGTGGTCTAAGGCATTGCATCGCAGTGCTAGTTGTGCCACTAGAGATACTGGTTCGAGTCCAGGATCTGTCACAGCCGGCCGCGACCAGGAGACCCATGGGGCGGTGCACAATTGGCCCAGCGTCGTCCAGGGTAGGGGAGGGTTTGGCCGGCAGGGATGTTCTTGTCCCATCGTGCACTAGCGACTCCTTTGGCGGGCCGGGCGCAGTGCACGCTGACTCGATCGCCAGGTGTTTCCTCCGACACATTGGTGCGGCTGGCTTTCGGGTTAAGCTTTAAACAGCTTGGAAAATTCCAGAAAATGATGTCATGGCTTTAGAAGCTTCTGATAGGCTAATTGACATCATTTGAGTCAATTGGAGGTATACCTGGGAATGTATTTCAAGGCCTACCTTCAAACTCATTGCCTCTTTGCTTGACATCATGGGGAAATCAAAAGAAATCAGCCAATGCCTCAGAATTTGTTTTTTAGACCTCCACAAGTCTGGTTCATCCTTGGGAGCAATTTCCAAACGCCTGAAGGTACCACATTCATCTGTAAAAACAATAGTACGCAAGTATGAACACCATGGGACCACGCAGCCATCAAACCGCTCAGGAAGGAGACGCTTTCTGTGTCCTAGAGATTAACGTACTTTGGTGCGAAAAGTGCAAATCAATCCCAGAACAGGGGATTGGAGGAAACAGATACAAAAGTATCTATATCCACATTAAAATCAGTCCTATATTGACATAACCTGAAAGGCCGCTCAGCAAGGAAGAAGCCACTGCTCCAAAACAGCCATAAAAAAGCAAGACTATGGTTTGCAACTGCACATGGGACAAAGATCATACTTTTTGGAGAAATGTCTTCTGGTCTGATGAAAAAAAATTAGAACTGTTAGGCCATAATGACCATCGTGATGTTTGGAGGAAAAAGGGGGTTCCTTGCAAGCCAAAAAACACCATCCGAACCATGAAGCATGGGGGTGGCAGCATCATGCTGTGGGGGTTCTTTGCTGCAGGAGGGACTGGTGCACTTCACAAAACAGTTGGCATCATGAGGAAGGAAAATTATGTGGATATATTGAAGCAACATCTCAAGACATCAGTCAGGAAGTTAAAGCTTGGTCGCAAATGGTTCTTCCAAATGGACAATGACCCCAAGCATACTTCCAAAGTTGTGGCAAAATGGCTTAAGGACAACAAAGTCAAGGTATTGGAGTGGCCATCACAAAGCCCTGACCTCAATCGTATAGAAAATTTGTGGGCAGAACTTAAAAAGTGTGTGCGAGCAAGGAGGCCTACAAACCTGACTCAGTTACACCAGCTCTGTAAGGAGGAATGGGCCAAGATTCACCCAACTTATTGTGGGAAGCTTGTGGAAGGCTACTTGAAACATTTGACCTAAGTGAAACAATTTAAAGGCAATACTACCAAATACTAATTGAGTGTATGTCAACTTCTGACCCACTGGGAATGTGATGAAATAAATCATTCTATCTACTATTATTCTGACATTTCACATTCTTAAAATAAAAAGGTGAGCCTAACTGACCTAAGATAGGGAATTTTTACTAGGATTAAATGTCAGGAATTGTGAAAAACTGAGTTTAAATGTATTTGGCAAAGGTGTATGTAAACTTCCGAGTTCAACTGTAGCTTATTCAAGCCTATCTCAAAATATAACAGCTCTTTACCTGACTCGCTTTTCAATGATGTCTAGAAATGCACATGTTTAGTGCTCTTGTAGGAAGTGATCACTCCCCTATTGCTGACTACAAATGATCTATAATTGGGCTAATAACTCACTAACTATCAAAGGATATGAACAAAATATGCATGTGGCTACATGCAGCTCTCGCGTTGATCTCAAACAATCGTATCTACTCATGGCCATTCATGCTGTAATCACAGTCCAGTTTAAAGTAAATGGCACAGATCCATATATGGCAATGGTCTATTTGCATATACAGTGGGGAAAAAAAGTATTTAGTCAGCCACCAATTGTGCAAGTTCTCCCACTTAAAAAGATGAGAGAGGCCTGTAATTTTCATCATAGGTACACGTCCACTATGACAGACAAATTGAGAAAAAATTAATCCAGAAAATCACATTGTAGGATTTATAATGAATTTATTTGCAAATTATGGTGGAAAATAAGTATTTGGTCACCTACAAACAAGCAAGATTTCTGGCTCTCACAGACCAGTAACTTCTTCTTTAAGAGGCTCCTCTGTCCTCCACTCCATACCTGTATTAATGGCACCTGTTTGAACTTGTTATCAGTATAAAAGACACCTGTCCACAACCTCAAACAGTCACACTCCAAACTCCACTATGGCCAAGACCAAAGAGCTGTCAAAGGACACCAGAAACAAAATTGTAGACCTGCACCAGGCTGGGAAGACTGAATCTGCAATAGGTAAGCAGCTTGGTTTGAAGAAATCAACTGTGGGAGCAATTATTAGGAAATGGAAGACATACAAGACCACTGATAATCTCGCTCGATCTGGGGCTCCACGCAAGATCTCACCCGTGGGGTCAAAATGATCACAAGAACGGTGAGCAAAAATCCCAGAACCACACGGGGGGACCTAGTGAATGACCTGCAGAGAGCTGGGACCAAAGTAACAAAGCCTACCATCAGTAACACACTACGCCGCCAGGGACTCAAATCCTGCAGTGCCAGACGTGTCCCCCTGCTTAAGCCAGTACATGTCCAGGCCCGTCTGAAGTTTGCTAGAGTGCATTTGGATGATCCAGAAGAGGATTGGGAGAATGTCATATGGTCAGATGAAACCAAAATAGAACTTTTTGGTAAAAACTCAACTCGTCGTGTTTGGAGGACAAAGAATGCTGAGTTGCATCCAAAGAGCAGCATACCTACTGTGAAGCATGGGGGTGGAAACATCATGCTTTGGGGCTGTTTTTCTGCAAAGGGACCAGGACGACTGATCCGTGTAAAGGAAAGAATGAATGGGGCCATGTATCATGAGACTTTGAGTGAAAACCTCCTTCCATCAGCAAGGGCATTGAAGATGAAACGTGGCTGGGTCTTTCAGCATGACAATGATCCCAAACACACCGCCCGGGCAACGAAGGAGTGGCTTCGTAAGAAGCATTTCAAGGTCCTGGTGTCACGAATGCTGTAGGTGGGTGTAGTGGTGGAATCAAACGCAGGACACCGAAGTATAGTCCAAAAGACTTTAGTAAATTTCCAACAAGGAAAAATACGAACTGACTTGCCCGAAGGCGAAATTACGCACGAAGGCGAACAAAACAAAAGGCGCACTCAACAGGTGCGAATAAACGCTCCAACGCAGTGGAGGGAAGCTCAACCGAGCGAAATAGCAAAAACACAAGCCCTACACACGACAGACCTAAATCAATAACACACAACACTAGACAAACACAACGAGAAACTTATAGGACACTAATTACGCTAAACGAGAAACAGGTGTCACAACAAACAGACAAAAGCAAACGAACATGAAACATACAACGGTGGCAGCTAGTATTCCGGAGACAACGAACGCCGAAGCCTGCCCGAACAAGGAAGAGAGGCAGCCTCGGCCGAAACCGTGACACCTGGAGTGGCCTAGCCAGTCTCCAGATCTCAACCCCATAGAAAATCTTTGGAAGGAGTTGAAAGTCCGTGTTGCCCAGCGACAGCCCCAAAACATCACTGCTCTAGAGGAGATCTGCATGGAGGAATGGGCCAAAATACCAGCAACAGTGTGTGAAAACCTTGTGAAGACTTACAGAAAACGTTTGACCGCTGTCATTGCAAACAAAGGGTATATAACAAAGTATTGAGAAACTTTTGTTATTGACCAAATACTTATTTTCCACCATAATTTGCAAATAAATAATTAAAAATCCTACAATGTGATTTTCTGGATATTTTTTTCTAATTTTGTCTGTCATAGTTGACGTGTACCTATGATGAAAATTACAGGCCTCTCTCATCTTTTTAAGTGGGAGAACTTGCACAATTGGTTGCTGACTAAATACTTTTTTCCCCCACTGTAGGCCTACTGAAGCTCTGATTGTTTATGTTTCACCAGTCTGTGTAGATTACAGTCTGAGTAGTGTGTGTTAATGCAATAGAATCCTAATCCAATGCGTTCTGCCTACAACAAAATATCTTGCATAGTTCCTTTTGTTTCGGTATGTTGCATTGAAAGTAGATAATATTGCGTTGATTCCATCACAATTGCCACAGTAAAGGGAAAGGTTGATAGTGTAAACAGGGAAAACTCTAGAACAGTGGTCACCAACCTTTTCTGAGTCAAGATCACTTTGAGTCAAAATGCAAGCCGAGATCTACCGCTCAGATTTTTTTTTTTTTACATGACTTAAAAAACATAAGCCTATGCAACATTAACCAATTAAAAACAGTACTGTAGCAATGAAGTTTGTGCAGTAAGCTATAGGCCCAATACATTATCACCGCATATTGGCTTTGCTTGAATTGCCCTGCCAATGCATTGTTGTTCATGCCATTTAGTTTTTTGGTTATTTATATTGTACCCCCTTTTTCTCCCCAATTTTGTTATATTCAATTGGTAGTTACGATCTTGTCTCATCACTGCAACTCCCCAACAGACTCGGGAAAGGCGAAGGTCAAGAGCCATGCGTCCCCCGAAACATGACCTGCCAAGCCGCACTGCTTCTGGACACACCGCTCGCTTAACCCGGAAGCCAGCCGCACCAATGTGTTGGAGGAAACACCGTCCAACTGACGACTGAGACAAGGAAAATCCCCCCGGCCAAACCCTCCCCTAACCCGGACGACGCTGGGCCAATTGTGTGCCACCCCATGGGGCTCACAGTCACAGCCGGCTGTGAAACAGCCTGGGATCGAACCCGAGACTGCAGTGGCACCTCAGCACTGCGATGCAGTGCCTTAGACCGCTGTGCCACTCGGGAGGCCCATTCAGAACATTATTTTAAATTATATTTCAAAATGTTAGGTTGTTGTGTTACTTGTGAAGCACAGCTGAGTGAGCATACATTGAAATAATTAGCTTTTTATTTTACTTTGCCTGCATCTGATGGTCAGTCTCAGTGGAGGGAGAGAGCAGCAGACTGAGGGTCCGCCTCTCAACATCCCTCCGCTCTCCCTTTCCTCCACTGATACTGACCAAAAAGGGACACCGTCTTCCTTATTTCTGCCTCATGCACAAATTCATGTTGTTACTCCTATGAACAAAGAAAGGGAAATATTCCTCGATATTAACAAAGACAAAAGCCGCTAATAATAACAACAACGCATGCCTATAGATACACTTTCCTACTCATTCATTACTGCTGCAGTGCTTGTTGTAGCACTGAGTGGAAATAGGAAGAACGCACATTTTATGGCTTATAAAGGTGTTGAATAGAAAGTGTTGTTAGTGCTTAGTAAGAACTTAAACATTAACTCACTCATAAAAACAGCATCTATTTGCTGTATTCATTGACAGTGTTTCTCTAGTTAAGGTTTGAAACGTTTTGAAATCTCACAGTATCACTTTTGCTGTAGCTTTCTTTTATGCCTGCTATGTTACTGCAGACATGGTCATCTGAGCCATCCGATTGGCCAGCGATATGCCTATAGTGCACTTGATTTGCTCTCTGGGCCCGCCGGGAAGGACAAGTTTTTACCTTCAGAGACATGAAATGGCAACAGTTTGCCTACCCGGCGTGCAGGGCAGCTGAATCGGATGCACCTATCGCCAAAGGTCTGAGACGAATAAAAAAAATAGGAACAGAAGGCTTTATCGTTGGGTTTTTTACAGAAATGTTTTGCGATCGACTAGGAATGCCTTGGAGATCGACCAGTGGATCGCAATCGACCGGTTGGTGACCACAGCTCTAAAAAGTTTAGTGAAGTTCATTCTTGTGCTTCTCTGTGGGCTGATATTTCTGCCCAGTCCGGGGAGCTGCTGGCAGTCTCAGGGCTACTTAGAGGGAACATTGTCTATGATTCATTTCATTTAGTCAGTTCTACCACCTCAACATTGCCCATTTTAAACAGGGTTAAATCAAGTTGTAGTAAAGTTCAGCTTCAGTCCACAGGGGGGAACTGTGTCATTGTCAGAAGATGTATATGCTTCAGTCAGAAAAATTTTCTCTAATCTCTTCCTTCTCAGCTAGCTAGCCAGACAGTAGCTACAGAAGTGGCTAGCCAGCCAAGCTAGCTACAGAAATGAAACCTATCAAATATACTCGCTTGAAATAAACATTTTTCCTAATATCATGACTTATTCCAACATCCTTAGTTTGCCCATTAATTGAATATACTGTTTAATAACTCTGAATGACATCCAATAGCTTAAGGATGCTGAGCGCTAACGCTAGCTTATTAGCATTAGCCAAAACTTATGCTGAGAAAGACTAGCTAGTTAGCTACCACCAACCTGTGACTAACTCTACTGCTGCTGCTGCACTTTGACTTTCTGGCTGTTCTGCCCTCTCCACATCATTCACTGTTGGCTGTTCATGCTCAACCTGCTTGCTTTTTTTGCCTCTCTTTTGGAAGAAGTTCCAAATATCCATATTTGCTCTGTGCTATACTGCAGACTCCGACCGAGTGACAGGTGTTTTGCTGAATGATGACATTAACATCTAACCGGTGCTGTAGGGGTGGGGGAGGGATCAAGGAACTTGAGTGGTCCACTGCGTTGTGAAATCTTGACCAATCCCAGCAGCTACCACGTCACTCAAGGGGCTTTTTGCAGTGCCTACTACTGGGTTTCCACTAGATAACACAGCCACAAAGTCAGACTCAACAGCCACAAAGTCAAAATTGGCTTCAAAAATTAGCTTTTTAATTGGTTAGGGTTAGGCATAATGTTAGCAGTGTGGTTAGGGTTAGGTTTAACATCACATTTTAGCTGCCTGTTGACGTCTAGTACTGTCTTTTTGCTCGCTAGGGCCATGTACTTTAAGTTCTGCCTGTCTTCCCAGTTGCCTACTTGGAGACTTTAACCTCCCGACGTCTGCTTTCAATTAATTTATTTCCAACTCTTTCTTTCCCCTCCTTGCCTCTTTTGACCTCACCCTTTCCCAGTCTCCTCCCACTCACAAGGCAGGCAATACCCCAGATGGTTATGTGCCATCGCAATCTTCACTTTCTCTCTCCCACTACTCTCGCCTCTTCTATACTATCATCTCTCCCTTCTGCTAAATCCTTCTCCTTCCTGTCTCCTGATTCTGCCTCTTCGACCCTACTCTCCTCCCTTTCTGCATCCTATGACTCGCACTGTTCCCTTTCCTCCCGGCCGGCTCAGCCCTCCCATCCTGCCCTCCCATATACAGTGAGGGAAAAAAGTATTTGATCCCCTGCTGATTTTGTACATTTGCCCACTGACAAAGGAATGATCAGTCTATAATTTGAATGGTAGGTTTATTTGAACAGTGAGAGACAGAATAACAACAATAACATCCAGAAAAACGCATGTCAAAAATGTTATAAATTGATTTGCATTTTAATGAGGGAAATAAGTATTTGACCCTCTCTCATTCAGAAAGATTTCTGGCTCCCAGGTGTCTTTTATACAGGTAACGAGCTGAGATTAGGAGCACACTCTTAAAGGGAGTGCTCCTAATCTCAGCTTGTTACCTGTATAAAAGACACCTGTCCACATAAGCAATCAATCAATCAGATTCCAAACTCTCCACCATGGCCAAGACCAAAGAGCTCTCCAAGGATGTCAGGGACAAGATTGTAGACCTACACAAGGCTGGAATGGGCTACAAGACCATCGCCAAGCAGCTTGGTGAGAAGGTGACAACAGTTGGTGCGATTATTCACAAATGGAAGAAACACAAAATAACTGTCAATCTCCCTCAGCCTGGGGCTCCATGCAAGATCTCACCTCGTGGAGTTGCAATGATCATGAGAACGGTGAGGAATCAGCCCAGAACTACTTGGATCTTGTCAATGATCTCAAGGCAGCTGGGACCATAGTCACCAAGAAAACAATTGGTAACACACTACGCCGTGAAGGACTGAAATCCTGCAGTGCCAGCAAGGTCCCCCTGCTCAAGAAAGCACATATACAGGGCCGTCTGAAGTTTGCCAATGAACATCTGAATGATTCAGAGGAGAACTGGGTGAAAGTGTTGTGGTCAGATGAGACCAAAATCGAGCTCTTTGGCATCAACTCAACTCGCCGTGTTTGGAGGAGGAGGAATACTGCCTATGACCCCAAGAACATCATGGAGGTGGAAACATTATGCTTTGGGGGTGTTTTTCTGCTAAGGGGACAGGACAACTTCACCGCATCAAAGGGATGATGGACAGGCCATGTACCATCAAATCTTGGGTGAGAACCTCCTTCCCTCAGCCAGGGCATTGAAAATGGGTCGTGGATGGGTTTTCCAGCATGACAATGACCCAAAACACACGGCCAAGGCAACAAAAGAGTGGCTCAAGAAGAAGAACATTAAGGTCCTGGAGTGGCCTAGCCAGTCTCCAGACCTTAATCCCATAGAAAATCTGTGGAGGGAGCTGAAGGTTCGAGTTGCCAAACGTCAGGCTCGAAACCTTAATGACTTGGAAAAGATCTGCAAAGAGGAGTGGAACAAAATCCCTCCTGAGATGTGTGCAAACCTGGTGGCCAACTACAAGAAATGTCTGACCTCTGTGATTGCCAACAAGGGTTTTGCCACCAAGTACTAAGTCATGTTTTGCAGCGTGGTCAAATACTTATTTCCCTCATTAAAATGCAAATCAATTAATAACATTTTTGACATGCGTTTTTCTTGATTTTTTGATGTTATTCTGTCTCTCACTGTTCAAATAAACCTACCATTAAAATGATAGACTTATCATGTCTTTGTCAGTGGGCAAACGTACAAAATCAGCAGGGGATCAAATACTTTTTTCCCTCACTGTATATATACGTATATACATACACTGAGTGTACAAAACATTAAGAACACATTCCTATTATTTAATTTTGTCCTCAGAACAGCCTCAATTTGTCGGGGGAAGGACTCTACAAGGTGACGAAAGCATTCCACAGGGATGCTGGCCCATGTTTTTGTGTGTGTTTTCCCATGTATATATTATATAATTAATGGATTATGTCTTAAATGCCCATAAAAGTACATAAATATTGTTCAAAACAAGCTGTTCAGTTACTACTCTGCCCCTCAGTGACTGCCAGCAGCAGCAGCTCCACGCACGGGTGCATAGGCCATACGAACATTGCTTCGATTGCTTTGTGAGCTATGAGGGGGAACTGCCCCAATGAAATCGCAGAATTTCAAAACATAAATTATAACAGCACAAAGTAAATGGACCGTCCTGGGGCGCTCAAATCTGCATTCAGTCAGAACTTCTGTGTCTGCTGTAGTCTCCCTCCCAATAAGTCTCTCGCGACCAGATGGCTCTACTTCCGCACGTGAGACTAGATCTGCTCTGTCAGGTACAGATGGTGCTAAAGCAAAAATCTAATTCTAATTAACTTGTAAATAAATAATAATCAGTTATGGGAGGCTGGGACCTGATAAAACGGACATCTACATCCAACAAGAGTCGAAGGACAGAAGGATACACCTGCTAGAAACTTCTCATTGCGGATCTGGTAGGCCAAAAAAGCATGACGGTGACTGGCCAATTGTATTGTTTCCCACCATGGTGTTCATCAGGTTCTACTGTAGGTGACAGGGCAACATTCTGGGTCTGCTGTAGTCTCCCTCCCAATGAGTCTCTCGCGCCAGACGGCTTACTTCTACATGTGAGACTAGATCTGCTCTGTCAGGTACAGATGGTGCTAAAGCAAAAAGCTAATTGTGATGAATTTGTAAATGAATAATCATAACAGTCTTGGGAGCCTGGGACTTGATATACACTAGCTAGAACCTTCTCATTGTGGATCTGGTAGGCCTAAAAAGCATGACAGTGGCTGGCCAATTTTACTGTTTCCCCCCATGGTGTTCATCAGGTTCTACTGTAGGGGATAGGGCGACATGTTGTGTGGACTAAAACAGCATAAAATCGGGTGTATCACAAAGCATGCTCAAATTACTAATTTTGAGAAACATTGAGAAATAGTTTGGTCGATTTTTTGGTCAAATTAACAAGTTATATACCTTTGATAAGCAGCTAGCTAGCTATAGCTATCTGGTTGTTTGCTAGCTAGTTAGCTCCCATGCCAATTTCAAGTCTTTCTAAACTAATATCTGACTAACTCAGAAATATGAAGTTATTTCAGAATTAAAGTTAACTAGCTAGCGCATCATAATTTGTGACATTATGTTCGCTAGCTATCCCCAGTTACATAATGTGTTTTCACTTATTGCATCTACATGTTTGTTGCGTTCTCCCTGGTTCACTCATTCGTTCATTAAATGGCTGCTCGTTCTAAATAATATAATATAATATGTTCAAAAGAGTGTCAGCATGTGCAGCAGTAGTCATTCGGTTTTTGACATGCAATAGTGAAATAGGTGTATTTATGCTGTTGTTCAAATGCACCGATCGCTTTATATATCTTCTCAAAGAAACTTCTGGTAGTTCGAAAACTTGGCATCAAATTTCTGTCATGCTGACTTGTTAAAAACACCAACCACCCCGCATCCCGGGTATTCAGCCAATCAGCGGCCGCCACTGGAACCAACCAACACTGGTTTACATGTTCTTTGCTCTTTATTTATTTACATGATTTTATTTGGTTCTGTTCTGACACTATTACTGACTACTCCATTAAGGCCCACATGGTTTATCGTAAACCTTGTATATGACACAACACACTGGTGTCAACCTGTGGAAATAGCTAGAATGTCCAATAACCAGCATGTTTGATTGCATTGCCGTTTTAGTGTGATGACGCAACCCAATGTTTTTTCATGGTTTCAGTTCACTGTCAGAAGTGTGAGTTTTGTAGTTTAGCCTATGTTCTTATGACACAAAAGTGAACAGCAGACATGAGAGAATCTAAACTGTCACCATGCCAATCGAAACCAATATGGCTGGATTTCAAGGAATGAATACTATATCAGAGTAATGGGAAAGCTAATCTCGTCTTGTGTACATTTTCCTCCACTCCAAAGATAATTATCAAGTAGTCCTGCTGTACATCTTAAATATATTATGAAATAAAAGAGAACAAGCTATAGACTCAAAATGCATTAACAGACTATTGACTGAGGTGCAATAAACTGAGTTCTAGTGTTGGCTTGATTAAGATCAAACTGGTTCCCATATGTGAAATTCTAATAAATGTTCTTGCATAATTCAGATCTCATTCAGAACATTGCTGAATGGCTGCTGTTCCACCTTGCTAATTTGTTGCTAGCTTGTTAATTAGATTATTCAGTCCTTATTCAAGCAACTTGGTTATGTGATCCAACTCCCTCTCTGCACTTGTAGGTGTGTGCACTTTTTAAAGCACCAGATAGAGTCAACTTGGTTGCTATTGCTATACATGAAAATGTAGCATGTTGTTGTCAAGCTGTTTCATACTTTTCTTCATTCATATATGTAGGAGTGTATTGGTTTTTGAGAACTGCAGCTTATTATTCCAAAGTAAGTCGTAACCTTACCGATTCACACAAAATATTGAGCATGACCTCCTGCATTGTGCCTCATCCTGATATCCTGGATTTAGATGAAACTGCTCTATAACAGAGCCATGGTCCTACTCAATATGTTCCTGTCTTCGTTTGGACAGCAATGAGTTTTATAGAGATTCATGTTGTGTTTAAACAGGAATTGAAGGTCATGTCTTTCTTAGATTATAAAAAAATTAAAATAATAATTACCAACAGATCTTAAACCTAATCTAAAGATTTTTCTCCCCAACAAAGCTGAATGGTCCCCTTAAAAGATAATTAACCGTTTGAGCATAAATTGTAAATTGATTCTAAGAATGCCCTTTAAGACGCTGAAAAGGTGGCAGTCAAATTGATGATTAAAAAATAACAACTCAATTTGTTCAAAGGTTACGGCGGCCGTTTCAACTGCTGCTCACGCTGGAAGCTAATTATTCGCCTACTCTCTAGGAAGTAATAGGCTGCTATTTGGTACCAGCGGTCAAATGCAATCACTAGATAGAACAATTAATATAATAGTTATACAATCCACGTGTTCCTAGCAATAACTATATGTTTTTAATTTAGCAAAGAAAGGCTACCAATCTCTTTCAAGGCTGTTTGATTTACATGTATTATTTTTCTCTCCAGTTTGGGCATTATGGAGCAATCAACATGCAACTGTGTGTGTGTGTGTGTGTGTGTGTCAGTGTCAGTGTCAGTGTCAGTGTCAGTGTCAGTGTCAGTGTCAGTGTCAGTGTCAGTGTCAGTGTCAGTGTCAGTGTCAGTGTCAGTGTCAGTGTCAGTGTCAGTGTCAGTGTCAGTGTCAGTGTCAGTGTCAGTGTCAGTGTCAGTGTCAGTGTCAGTGTCAGTGTCAGTGTCAGTGTCCGTGTCCGTGTCCGTGTCCGTGTCCGTGTCCGTGTCCGTGTCCGTGTCCGTGTCCGTGTCCGTGTCCGTGTCCGTGTCCGTGTCCGTGTCCGTGTCCGTGTCAGTGTCTGTGCGCGCGCACATATATGAGTGCTTTCATATGGGCAGACGAGTGTGTGTGTGAATGGCAGGTATCTACTCTGATAGCATAGAGAGATGATGATTAAAATTGGGAAAATGGGTCGTCCCATGTCATTTCAGCAAGCCATGACACCCATCCTCTCAGATTGTTCTGAAATGGTTTCTGCAGTTAGAAACATAAAAGATTAGCATGATTTTGTCTAAATATAATTAGATCGCTGAGAAATTAAGCTAACTGATTGCACCCAAATTGGCAATTTATATTTATAGGATTCATATAATATCCAATAAATATAGTACCTAAAATCAGATTTGGACCAAACTTTTGTCTAACAATGAGTAAAACACGAGGAATCCCCCAAAATGGTCAAAAGCCACCCCAGGATAACCCACACCCCACAACCCCCGCCAAACCCACCCCAACAGCGAGTGTACAGTATCAGTTCTCTATGTCTGACAAGTAGTATGGAGCTGCAGCTTGGAGTATTGTCTCTTCATCCTATATAATGTATTCTCAGGGAATTTGGTGATGTTTTTTTTTTCCCCTGTTAAGAGAAATTAGTCATTGAAGTTGTTAGGTTTATGTCCTATCCTTCATCCATATTACCAGGTTCTGACCACTAGATTGTAATGTTGCTACTAGTAGGTGATATTTTTTTTAAAGAATCACCCCCTCAATGTTAAAGGGATAGTTCACCCAAATTACAAAATTACATTGGTTTCCTTACCCTGTAAGGATTTTTGTGTGCGGCTGCTCGACCATGGAAACCCATTTCATGAATCTCCCGACGAACAGTTATTGTGCTGACATTGCTACCAGAGGCACTCCGCAGTCCTGTTATGTGAGCTTGTGTGGCTTATCACTTCGCTTCTGAGCCGATGTTGCTCCTAGACATTTCCACTTCACAATAACAGCACTTACAGTTGACCGGGGCAACTCTAGCAGGACAGAAGTGTGGTCTTCTGTAGCTCAGCTGGTAGAGCACGGCGCTTGTAACGCCAAGGTAGTGGGTTCGATCCCCGGGACCACCCATACACAAAACATGTATGCACGCATGACTGTAAGTTGCTTTGGATAAAAGTGTCTGCTAAATGGTATATTATATTATTATTATTATTAAGTTTGATGAACTGACGTGTTGGAAAGGTGGCATCCTGTGACGGCCATTCTACTGCCAATGTTTGTCAAATGGAGATTGCATGGCTGTGTGATCGATTGTATACACCTGTCAGCAATGGGTGTGGCTGAAATAGCGGAATCCACTAACTTGAAGGGGTGTCCACATACTTCTGTATATTTAGTACTTTAGGATGATTTGGACATGAAGCATGAAAATGCTAATATAGGTACCATTGCATTGGATTTGTGCCACAAATGCTAAAAAGTTAGCATTTGAAATAGTGGACAACAAAACCAAAGCATGAATTGCTGTCATATCTTGTCCATAGACTGCTTACAGGCTAAAGAAACCAATTTGTCATTTTGTAATTTGGGTGGGGCTTTAAAAACACCTGGAACAGCACCATCTAGTGGTCCAAACCTGGTAATATCAGTATGTGGGCTTGGACATAAACCTAACAACTTCAATGACTAATTTATTTTAACAGGGGAAAAAATATCACCAAATTCACTGAGAATACATTATATAGGATGAAGAAACAATACTTCGAGCCAGAGTTCCATACTACTTGATACAATATACTGGTTGTTGGGTTGGGATTGGTGTGGGGGGTCCGTGGGTGGCTTTTGACCATTTCTTTGGACTAACTCATTGTTAGAAAAGAGTTTGGTCCAAATCGGATGTTAGGTACTATATTTATTTACATTTACATTTTAGTCATTTAGCAGACGCTCTTATCCAGAGCGACTTACAGTTAGTGAATCCTATAAAACAAAATGGCCAATTTGGGTGCAATCAATTAGCTTTCTCTGAGATCAAATTATATTTCATCAAAATAATGTTGCAGGAATGCTAGTCTTATGTTTCTAACAATATAAACAATTTCATAATAATCTGAGATGGTGGGTGTTGAAGTCCTCTTTCTTGTGCTTTTTGAGGTGGAACGACCCAAATGAAATGTTTATTTTCCTCGTCTGTCTGTGAAGACAGAGTCTGGCTGTGAATGAAATATAAATGAAGCAGGACTAATAAGATTGTGTTGTCCCAGACTATCCCACATGGAGCCCCAGGGCATATGTGTGGACCAGCGGGCAATGTTATTAAAAGTTTCCACAGACTCTGCTGCCTCTCTCTATTCCCTCCACCGTCAGCATTCAAACTGACTTCCAACAAACTCCCTAGCAGAGTGTTGATTTGCAAAGCGGATCTATATCAAAGGCCTGGAGAGCTGTGTTCAACCTGTGATGTCAAAACTTAAAAGAAAGAAAGAAAGTATCACAACCATCTTGTTCAATTTCCTCCCATCCTGAGTCTGGACTTTGGGCCGTGAGTCTCCAGCT
Source organism: Coregonus lavaretus (assembly GCF_964263955.1). Classification (NCBI taxonomy): domain Eukaryota; kingdom Metazoa; phylum Chordata; class Actinopteri; order Salmoniformes; family Salmonidae; genus Coregonus; species Coregonus lavaretus. Next base: position 50,788,152 of record NC_139991.1, read on the forward strand.
AGGAGGCTGTTAGTTTCCCCACCACTCGTTTGTACTTCCAGGAAATGGAAATTGTCTATTAATTGGTATTCTGAATTAAAGCTGGTGGAGAAAGCTCTGCCTGGACCTATGTGATTAATGCAAATGTGTGCCAATGATAAAAACGTACCTTGCACAGCATGTCTCAGAAGGTCAGAGTTGTGGTGGTATTATTTTCTCTTTTACTCTTTTAGGTCTGCTTTACAACACCCCATGTCAAAAAGGAGCGAGACATACAATGGTGTTGCCCGCCACGCTGGGGCTTGAATTCCATTAAGTGACTCATTTCTTTACCCTGTTTTGAACTCAGAAGACCTATTTAATGCATTATGGAAATACATTCCCCATGAAGTCTATGCAGAGGTTTTGAAGTCACCGCTCATGTTTTTTCTTTCCCTTTATTGTTTCCTGTAAGCGAGGGAAATGTGGGTTCTCGTTCTAATTGCTGTATATAAGAAGATTACTGGAAGCATATGCTTGTAAAGGGAGCAAGGGACTCAACTTGTTCTCTACAGCAGGCCTACACAAAACCGCTCTGCAAATACATGTGTGAATTGAATAGTCCTGCATCAATGTCCCCTATCGCTCACTCAATGCACAGATAATCTGAGAGATACAAATTATATGTGGAACCATCGCTGTAACTGCATTTCCATTACTACATGTTTAGCTGATGTTGCACATAAACACACCATAGAACCAGAGGCACAATGCTCTGTAACTTGAGTGCTGTTCCGTCACAGTTTAAGGCTGAGTTAAGGCAGACTTTTCCTCTTCTGACAGACAGGAATGAGAGCTAGCCTGCCTGGGGGTGTGAGTCGGTAGAGTGCCAGCCATGACACAGTCAAAGACCAAGCTAACATTTAAATTGGCATGGTTCGCTCCAAGGAAGCACGCATTGATCTGTGCTGAAGTGCACACACACCTCCACACTCTTGACGTGCTCAATAGTCTCGCTGGGGAGGCCAGGAGAAGTTCACGCGACTCTGTCAACTCTGTGGTTGTGTTGGTAGAACTTCAACGGTTACAGCTGAAGTATTCATCCGAGAGCTAAGAGGCTCAGTTAGTTCTGCTGCATTCATTGTAGCTACAGATACAGTGACCATCTTCTTAATGGGTGTAGTCAAGGGAAGAGCAGATGGCATAATTTTATCGGCACATCACTCCTCTGTTCACTTTTCCTTTTGGGACATCTTCGGGAATGTTGTTTGGGATGCAGTATGGCACTGATGCATCATTGATTTCAGACCCATCTTAGACTTTTATTCAGGCTGTCAAATTGAAATTATTTTCAAAGTCTTGGTTCGCTAGTTATGCATTGCTAAGCACTTTTTCCATTATATAATACCCCTTTAGAATGTGGAGCACACTTTGAAAGTCAATAATGAAATCATTAGTTCTGAGCAAGAAGCAAAAACTGTGCTCTGTTGCCCTTACTTAGTATGATATTGAAGAGACATCTGGGGGAAAACATTACCTCCTACCCCTCCCCATGAGCTCTGCCTTTTTCCTCATCCCCCTTATCACCGCTTGTCCCCACGGTCCCACGTTCTGGAAAGATGCACATCACAACTTTTCCTGCCCCACTGAACAGCTCCACTCATTAATTTCAATGCATTATAATTTCCTGCAAATACCTTTTCATAATTCACACCTCATTTCGCTCACACTGGTGGTTAAATGGGGGGATCGAGCGTGTCATTTATAGTACCGGGGGGGAATGCTATTTTGGGGACACACATGGCACACCACAGAGACAGTCTGCGTGAAGTGTTTACATGAAGTCCTCTCCATGACACTGAGGCTGGAATTAAATCAAACATTTACGTCATTTAGCAGACACTCTTATCCAGAGCGACTTACAAATTGGTGCATTCACCTTATGATAGCCAGTGGGACAACCACTTTACATTTTTATTTCTAGAGTATATTTTAAATTTTCATTTGTTATATATATATATATATATATATATATATATATATATATATATACACACACACAGTGGGGAGAACAAGTATTTGATACACTGCCAATTTTGCAGGTTTTCCTACTTACAAAGCATGTAGAGGTCTGTAATTTTTATCATAGGTACACTTCAACCGTGAGAGACGGAATCTAAAACAAAAATCCAGAAAATCACATTGTATGATTTTTAAGTAATTAATTTTCATTTTATTGCATGACATAAGTATTTGATACATCAGAAAAGCAGAACTTAATATTTGGTACAGAAACCTTTGTTTGCAATTACAGAGATCATACCTTTCCTGTAGGTCTTGACCAGGTTTGCACACACTGCAGCAGGGATTTTGGCCCACTCCTCCATACAGACCTTCTCCAGATCCTTCAGGTTTCAGGGCTGTCTCTGGGCAATACGGACTTTCAGCTCCCTCCAAAGATTTTCTATTGGGTTCAGGTCTGGAGACTGGCTAGGCCACTCCAGGACCTTGAGATGCTTCTTACGGAGCCACTCCTTAGTTGCCCTGGCTGTGTGTTTCGGGTCGTTGTCATGCTGGAAGACCCAGTCACGACCCACCTTCAATGCTCTTACTGAGGGAAGGAGGTTGTTGGCCAAGATCTCGCGATACATGGCCCCATCCATCCTCCCCTCAATACGATGCTGTCGTCCTGTCCCCTTTGCAGAAAAGCATCCCCAAAGAATGATGTTTCCACCTCCATGCTTCACGGCTGGGATGGTCTTCTTGGGGTTGTACTCATCCTTCTTCTTCCTCCAAACACGGCGAGTGGAGTTTAGACCAAAAAGCTATATTTTTGTCTCATCAGACCACATTACCTTCTCCCATTCCTCCTCTGGATCATCCAGATGGTCATTGGCAAACTTCAGACGGGCCTGGACATGCGCTGGCTTGAGCAGGGGGACCTTGCGTGCGCTGCAGGATTTTAATCCATGACGGCGTAGTGTGTTACTAATGGTTTTCTTTGAGACTGTGGTCCCAGCTCTCTTCAGGTCATTGACCAGGTCCTGCCGTGTAATTCTGGGCTGATCCCTCACCTTCCTCATGATCATTGATGCCCCACGAGGTGAGATCTTGCATGGAGCCCCAGACCGAGGATGATTGACCGTCATCTTGAACTTCTTCCATTTTCTAATAATTGCGCCAACAGTTGTTGCCTTCTCACCAAGCTGCTTGCCTATTGTCCTGTAGCCCATCCCAGCCTTGTGCAGGTCTACCATTTTATCCCTGATGTCCTTACACAGCTCTCTGGTCTTGGCCATTGTGGAGAGGTTGGAGTCTGTTTGATTGAGTGTGTGGACAGGTGTCTTTTATACAGGTAACGAGTTCAAACAGGTGCAGTTAATACAGGTAATGAGTGGAGAACATGAGGGCTTCTTAAATAAAAACTAACAGGTCTGTGAGAGCCGGAATTCTTACTGGTTGGTAGGTGATCAAATACTTATGTCATGCAATAAAATGCAAATTAATTACTTAAAAATCATACAATGTGATTTTCTGGATTTTTGTTTTAGATTCCGTCTCTCACATTTGAAGTGTACCTATGATAAAAATTACAGACCTCTACATGTAAGTAGGAAAAGCTGCAAAATCGTCAGTGTATCAAATACTTGTTCTCCCCACTGTATGTGTATATATATATATATATATATATATATATATATATATATATATATATATATATATATATATATATATATATATATATATATATGTATGTTTTATATATATATTTTTTTTTTCTTCTGAAAATAGCATTGCTCCTGATTCAAGAAAATTGACCATTTTTGGTAACCTGCACACCTTGATCAAATTCCACCCAAACTCATGCTCCAAGGCAAACAGATTTCTATTCTGGGTGATGTCCTTAATATTAACTCAGGTCATGGTCTCTCCTGTCTGTAAGACACACATATTGGATCTCGCTGGGCTCAAAGGGCAGGGATAAGCCTTTATGCCGACTTTTATTAAAAATGTTCAAGTTGAAGTGTATTGTCTGAGTCGATCATTGTGCTTTATAGTGGCCATGACTCCATCGGCCATAACAAAAGGCTTATTATTTTGCTTGGTTTAGTAGTTTAGTCCTACAAAAACACACATTTTCATACTATTTTGAATAAAATAAGATGCTGCATTGTCACCACAGGACTTTCTATTATCCTGAATATCTGTCTTTTGAAAAGGGAAGGCCACACACATCATTTAACCTCCCTGATCCCTGAAATAAAAAAGGATGCGTCGCAATAGCATGTAAAAGCATTGATTAATCAAGGGTCGCCACGCAGTGAGAAGGACAATTAAATCAGTGCTTTTGTTTGATATCATAATCACAGTATAATCAAGGAGTCAAGGCAGATCTGCCATCCCCTGCTGGGCTGTGTTTTATGTGTTCACTGATAATATCGTGTCAGAGTAAAATAAAAAGAGAAGCAATTCAATTGGGCTCAGTCACAGCCCGACTGCACATTAAAGCGATGGAAAAAGTATTAAATCCAGAGACTTTATTCCCGACTGGCAGAGCGGTGCTGGATTAGATATCCTGCGAAAGATTGGTGTTTCAATTACCTTCCCCTCTAATAGTTTAATGAATGCGGGAGCGACATTATTGTACTTAGAACCATGATATTATTTCCTATCTGTAGGGACTAGATGAAGATGGAGGGAGAATAACAAAGTGTCCTTTATTGAATTGAGGTCTAGCCATACTTTCTCCCTTCTTGTCCAATAGCTCTTTGTTCTGTGTGTGTGTGTGTGTGTGTGTGTGTGTGTGTGTGTGTGTGTGTGTGTGTGTGTGTGTGTGTGTGTGTGTGTGCGCGCACACGTGTTTCTGCGTGTGAGTCATTGCCATTTGACCATCTGGCATTACATATTTTAAGAGAAGTTGCGGACAAATCCAATTAATATTTAATTCCAGAAAAAGGCTTAGCAGTTTTTGAGAAACCTGACGACACCAAGAGATAAAATAAACCAAAACAAGACAGTACAGTCTAAATCCCTGTAGTCATCGCTGTCTTTGGTTGACACCATTCGTTAGCTAAAGACAGCTGTGTCATTTCACTTTGAAGATTAAGCATTGGAGAAATTAAAATAGACAATGTAACAGCTGGAAGAGACTTCACGTCTCTCTGAGGGGATTGTTTGTCCTCCGTTTTTTGGCACTCTTGGCACTCTCCTATGGATTTCCATGGGCATACATCTCTTTCACCTCCAAATCGGATCAAGCTGTCAAATAATACACATTTTGATGTCTATCATCAGACAAAATGATTTACCCTGTTAGTACTCTTACAATACAGAAGTGTGTGTCCTGTATTGTTCTCAAAGTATATTCTACCTGGTGTCTGTTACTTAAACATCCTAGTACATCGCCATCCATTATCAACCCACTAGTTCTCTCCTATATTTCCTCTATCTTGCCCTATCATTGCTAACTCCCTTGTGTTTCCACCCAGCTCCTTTCTCACCATATGGTATAAGGTGACACATGGGGGTCAACGACAGCTATCACCTTCCTGACCATTACTTCATATGCCGGGCGCTAAGATGTAATTTAAAAAATAAAGCATTTTAATGCATCTGTCATCCTAGGCCCCAGTCATTAAGGAAAATGATCTTAGTAAATTGCACAGAGCCTGATTAAAACTTGGGGTGTTGAAAGGTGATTAGAAAAAAACGAATGGCTTACGGTCACGTGATGTGGTGTATTGGGTCTCGGAGGCATGTGTGTGTGTTCTCTAAGTTTCCATATTTACCCCCTTTGGGCTCATCATAGATCAGGATATAGCACTGTGCCGTCATTTATGGGGCAGCCGTTGGGCGTTTACTGTTGCCGTTTAGGAATGCTGGGTAATTGTTTTGCCATGTTTTATTTGTTTTCTTAATCTGCCTCATTTTATTTGTTTTCTTAATCTGCCTCATCGACACCGTGTCTATTGCCCGCACTCCAAATGCTGATCAATATCGCAGCCTAACAGGCTTGTATACAGTAACAGCACTTCTAAGGCTCTCCAGTGTGAGTGAGTCAGCTCTCCGTCTACCCTCTTCTATCCTCCACTCCTACACTTCTCCTCCTACTCACACTCCCTCTCCCCCTCCATTTCTTTCTACACCGTCTGAGTGCTTCATTTCTTCTCCCCCCCTTCTCCACTCTGCATCGCCATACAGTTCACAGGAGTCACAGATGAGACCCAGTATCGATTAGCTGAGCAGCAGTGCACTGCTGCGTGTAATCCTCTATAGGAATGTAATGGACGGAACCGTGATAAGATAAGGTCTGCTTGGATCCCTATAGAACCTGCAGCGAAGTTGAGGTGCTGTTGGAGCTTAGTGAGGAGCAATACGATCCTGGCAGCATGGAAATTATACATTCCGATCAGACCCATGTGGCCAATGAGAAGATGAAGAAGCCTGCATGATGTTATGAGCAATATGTTACTGTATAGATGCCATAACGACAAGTTCTAACAGTCAAGATCCAGATTGATACTGTGGATGACAGACCCCCATGGGAGCAGTACAGTATTGATTGGTTAAGCTGCAGTAGACTTTGGTGTGTGTGTGTGTGTGTGATGTCACAGGGTTAATATTAGCCATAGCCTGATACAGTATGAGCTCATTGCCCTAGCGCACCAGGATTCAGTGCACGTTTCCAACAAACCCTGAGAATGTGTTTATCAGCCTTGGATCTTATCAGTCTACAGTCTTCTTATCACAGGAACACACCATAGCTACAGGGCTACTGCATCTGCAATACAGTTCTATCGCTACACTAAATGTATCTTTATCATGGCCTTATTGCAGATAGCTATGAGTAATCGTCACAAGGCTTTCAACATACAGTGAGGGAAAAAAGAATTTGATCCCCTGCTGATTTTGTACGTTTGCCCACTGACAAAGAAATTATCAGTCTATATTTTTAATGGTAGGTTTATTTTAACAGTGAGAGACAGAATTACAAACAAAAAAATCCAGAAAAACGCATGTCAAAAATGTTATAAATTGATTTGCATTTTAATGAGGGAAATAAGTATTTGACCCCCTCTCAATCAGAAAGATTTCTGGCTCCCAGGTGTATTTTATACAGGTAACGAGCTGAGATTAGGAGCACACTCTTAAAGGGAGTGCTCCTAATATCAGCTTGTTACCTGTATAAAAGACACCTGTCCAAAGAAGCAATCAATCAATCAGATTCCAAACTCTCCACCATGGCCAAGACCAAAGAGCTCTCCAAGGATGTCAGGGACAAGATTGTAGACCTACACAAGGCTGGAATGGGCTACAAGACCATCGCCAAGCAGCTCGGTGAGAAGGTGACAACAGTTGGTGTGATTATTCGCAAATGGAAGAAACACAAAATAACTGTCAATCTCCCTCGGCCTGGGGCTCCATGCAAGATCTCACCTCGTGGAGTTGCAATGATCATAAGAACGGTGAGGAATCAGCCCAGAACTACACGGGAGGATCTTGTCAATGATCTCAAGGCAGCTGGGACCATGGTCACCAAGAAAACAATTGGTAACACACTACGCCGTGAAGGACTGAAATCCTGCAGCGCCCGCAAGGTCCCCCTGCTCAAGAAAGCACATATACAGGGCCGTCTGAAGTTTGCCAATGAACATCTGAATGATTCTGAGAACTGGGTGAAAGTGTTGTGGTCAGATAAGACCAAAATCGAGCTCTTTGGCATCAACTCAACTCGCCGTGTTTGGAGGAGGAGGAATGCTGCCTATGACCCCAAGAACACCATCCCCACCGTCAAACATGGAGGTGGAAACATTATGCTTCGGGGGTGTTTTTCTGCTAAGGGGACAGGACAACTTCACCGCATCAAAGGGATGATGGACGGGCCATGTACCGTCAAATCTTGGGTGAGAACCTCCTTCCCTCAGCCAGGGCATTGAAAATGGGTTGTGGATTCCAGCAGGACAATGACCCAAAACACACGGCTAAGGCAACAAAGGAGTGGCTCAAGAAGAAGCACATTAAGGTCCTGGAGTGGCCTAGCCAGTCTCCAGACCTTAATCCCATAGAAAATCTGTGGAGGGAGCTGAAGGTTCGAGTTGCCAAACGTCAGCCTCGAAACCTTAATGACTTGGAGAAGATCCGCAAAGAGGAGTGGGACAAAATCCCTCCTGAGATGTGTGCAAACCTGGTGGCCAACTACAAGAAACGTCTGACCTCTGTGATTGCCAACAAGGGTTTTGCAGAGGGGTCAAATACTTATTTCCCTCATTAAAATGCAAATCAATTCATAACATTTTTGACATACATTTTTCTGGATGTTTTTGTTGTTATTCTGTCTCTCACTGTTCAAATAAACCTACCATTAAAATTATAGACTGATCATGTCTTTGTCAGTGGGCAAACGTACAAAATCAGCAGGGGATCAAATACTTTTTTCCCTCACTGTAAAAGGGGACATGAGAAAGATTAAGCCTACTTCCTGGAATAGGTAATTGATTGTTCAAAAATATCTCACTCCCTGAAATTGACCAATTTCAATGAGAGACATGTCATTGTAAGGCTCTATATTAAACTCTACACTATTCTATACTAAAATCATACAATATGTAAAATGCCTATTTTTATCAGAGCTGGCCATATAGCCTAGGCCTATGGTATCTCCTCACATGTTCAGTCTTTCGGCCACTTAGCAGCCATGAGATGTCGTTGAAAGGGTGATGTCACTCTGAATGCTATCCCACAATTCTCAGGGGTAACACTCCACTCTGGCCTTCCAGACATCTAGCCATCCATCAGGATAGAATTATCTGTCAGCTGGTATTATGTTTGACATCAACATCACTCTGCTGTTATTATGGCTGCCCATCATCCAAATAAGATAAACCCTAGATATGTCTGAACAACAACAACAATAACAGCCGCCACTACAATCACAGAGCAGAGATGTTACTGGGTTGTTTAGATTTTCATCAAATAAGAGGTATTTGGGGAGTTTGCATGCAGTAATACAAATGTCCACGCATATTCAGTGTGTTTTTGAAGATTTGAAAAGGGTTTTTATTTGTGATTGTGTACAGTAGGGGTTGTATCAGATTGGTTTTGGATTACATAAAAGGACGGTGGTCCTGTCAAAATCACATACGATAGCAGACAACCTATTGTTCTGTCCGTTTCTGTTGTGTAATGGTCACAACATGAGTGTAGGCCTACACTAAACGGGTGCAATTGGCAGTGGGTTAAAACATGCCTGAAATGACTGCTACATTTAGGATGAACCTACTTCTGAAAGCTTGTCAGAGGTTGGATTGTGCAGTCATCTAATTACTAAAACGTCAGAGACTGTCTGGTAGTACCACCGTGTGATAGCAACACTGTCAGGTTATCACAACACCAACTCCCTAAGCTCTGCTCTGCTCTAGCAGAGTTTTCAAATCACTCTACTAATCTGGAGTAAACACACACCATATAGGCCTCAAGTCATTTTAAATAAGTCACTTTTTATCAGGCCAATTTTGGGGGATTATATCTAAGTACTACCGTTTGCTGATTTGAATGGTATTTTGAAGCGCTGTGTGCACTTATGCTGCATACTTGTACTGTGTGCAATATGCCTTATCCAAGTGAGAGTCTCTATAATTGACCTGCAGTTTATCCATGTGGTTGAGATTAATTTGGAGAGCTCTGTTCTGACTGCTTTCCCTGATTAGCCAATCAACACTTCATCAGATCCCTACTGACTCTTGAGGGGAACCCTGGGAGATGGAGTTCTTCATCACTTCCTCAATTATGTAATTAAAGCGGACCATCTCTCTGTCTGTCTTCTGGTAATTGCTTGGTCCTGATCTGCATAAATACACTACATGACCAAAAGTATGTGGACACCTGCTAGTCGAACATCTCATTCCAAAATCATGGGCATTAATATGGAGTTGGTCCCCTCTTTGCTGCTATAACAGCCTCCACTCTTCTGGGAAGGCTTTCCACTAGATGTTGAAACATTAGTGAGGTCGGGCACTGATGTTGGGCGATTAGGCCTGGCTCGCAGTCGGCATGGGGTTGAGGTCAGGGCTCTGTGCAGGCCAGTCAAGTTCTTCCATACCGATATCGACAAACCATTTCTATATGGACCTCACTTTGTGCATGGGGGCAGTGTCATACTAAAACAGGAAAGGGCCTTCCCCAAACCGTTGCCACAAAGTTGGAAGCACAGAATTGTCTAGAATGTCATTATATGCTGTAGCGTTAAGATTTCCCTTCACTGGAACTAAGGGGCACGAACCATGAAAAACAGCCCCAGACCATTATTCCTACTCCACCAAACTTTGCAGTTGACACTATGCATTGGGGCAGGTAGCGTTCTCCTGGCATCCACCAAACCCAGATTAGTCAGTCGGACTGCCGACGAACAGTTCTTATGCTTCCAGAGGCAGTTTGGAAGTCAGAAGTGAATGTTGCAACCGAGGACAGACGATTTTTATGAGCTATGCGTTCAGCACTCGGTGGTCCTGTTCTGTGAGCTTGTGTCGCCTACCACTTCGCGACTGAGCCATTTTTGCTCCTAGACATTTCCACTTCACAATAACAGCACTTACAGCTGACCGGGCAGCTCTAGCAGGGCAGAAATTTTACAAACTGACTTGTTGGAAAGGTAGCATCCTATGCCGGTGCCACGTTGAAAGTCACTGAGCTCTTCAGTAAGACCATTCTACTGCCAATGTTTGTCTATGGAGATTGCATGGCTGTGTGCTCGATTTTATACACCTGTCAGCAAAGGGTGTGGCTGAAATAGCCAAATCCACTAATTTCAAGGGGTGTCCACATACTTTTGTATATACAGTGTTTGTTGACCCTTAGTCTCTCTCTCTCTCTCTCTCTCTCTCTCTCTCTCTCTCTCTCTCTCTCTCTCTCTCTCTCTCTCTCTCTCTCTCTCTCTCTCTCTCTCTCTCTCTCTCTCTCTCTCTCTCTCTCTCTGTTTCTCTCCCTCTGCTGTCCAGTGTCCCGACGGGCTGCGGCCGATGAAGGATGGCTCGGGTTGCTATGACTACTCAAAGGGCACGGACTGCACGGATGGCTTCAACGGGGGCTGTGAGCAGCTGTGTCTCCAACAGCTGGTGCCATTACCGGACAACCCCAGCTCCAGCAACGTCCTCATGTTATGTGGGTGAGTCAGCCAGTGGCAGGACACATACAGCATCAGGGAAGAAGCCCCTTAGAGGTCGCTCTTTCCTGGGCAACCTGGGTCCAACAATATGTTCAGTGGGTGAGAATTGCTCTTTGCAATAGGTTGTCTAAATCAGCTGCTATTCAACTGTAAGATGGTAGAAAGACAGCTATAGCCTTTCACCTAAACAGATGGGCAAAAATACTGTTAGAAACAACTGTTACACATGTCAACTGTGAGATAGATCCTAATTTACACATCTCAACTGTGAGATTGATCCTCATTTACACATGTCAATTGTGAGATTGATCCTCATTTACACATCTCAACTGTGAGATTGATTCTCATTTTCACCTCTTAATTGGCAGTTTATGAATGGTCTATAGAACATTGATATGGAATTCTACTATAGGCTACTTCACAAGTCTGCCAGTGTGTCTCTGTACGTTTCATTAGCATTAAATAAATGTGTGCTTTGTGGATCTCAGCCATTTCTGAAGTAGAACATGCTGAATGGGCAAATCCAACCACAGTTTGCCTTTAACGCAGACAAGTCTGGGTTGAAATGTTTGCTGTGCTTACACAAGGGCTTTCATTTGAAATATTAGACAGCTAAACAATACTTATTTCTGCAATCTATTAGTTCTGTGAGCTGGGTACACATTCTCTACTGGGAAATTAGGATATTGTGTGCGTGAGTACTGTCCATAATACTAATGTCTCTGCCTCTGCATTATGTGCTTGTTACACATAAACTCCCCTCCCCAACCCAGGTGTGTGCAGGAGTACAAGCTGGGGGCAGACGGTCGCTCCTGTCTCCTCCAGACAGAGAACTGTGAGGGGCCAAAGTGCCAGAGGCAGGACATTCGCTTCAATGACACCCTGTTTGGGGAGATGCTGCACGGCTACAACAACAAGAGCCAGCAAGTCAACCTGGGACAGGTCTTCCAGATGACCTTCCGGTAAGTTCTCCCCCAGAGGAGGATATGTCATCCATATTACTGTTGTGTACCTGTGGTACCTTCACAGGGGATGTTATCCAAGCCATATCACTTTGTGACATCTGGCTTTGGCTTGTCGCTTTTGGGATCCAGCTAGGTGGCAGGAGCTTTCCCAAGAGTTTTATGGCACCTGTAGTGGTATTGGGCTGCCTCTTGGTGGCATGTTGCTTTGACTATTTTGACCTGTACTTTACACCACTTGGTTTTTAGACAGGGTGGCATGACAGAGAGGCTAAAGCAGAAACAGGCTGGTGCCCAGACTTTTTCGCTGATTAAGTAACTCTATGGACCCTTTGTGTCATTTTTGTCCTATTCTGTATGGTTCAAGTCAGCATAAAAAACCACCAAAAACAATGCATCCAAGTTGGATCCTTGGGACATTTGTTCTCATCAGTCTCCGCTACACAATAAGAATCCCAATGAGAACTTGGCGGTTCGAATTCACAGGATGTATTCCAGAGAGAAATCTCAGGGTAAGTGTCAACATGAATAAAAGCAGCGTTTTATTTTATCAGTACTGGTGAGTGAGATATCTACACGGTGGACAATCCTATGTGCAGCTCTGACATAGCACAGCACAGCGCTGATGTTCCTCCATTAGAGGATGAGTGTTGAGATTCACAGAGAATCCCCCAGTGCTGCGACAGACAGCACTGTCAGCCCTATCAAAGCCCCAGTGTCTGGCTGATAATAAAGACAAATGTTAGCTGCAGGGGGACGCTGCCATAATCAAAGACAACGAGGCAGGGACTGTCTGCCTGTCTGAAGCACATTCACACCAATGCGTGTGTGTAGATGAACATGCATGCATACAGATGCATGTGCACACACACTGTTGCTCGCCAACACATGTGCGCGCACACACACACACACACATACACACACTTACTGTGGTCCTCTGTAGCTCAATTGGTAGAGCATGGCGCTTGTAATGCCAGGGTAGTGGGTTCGATCCCCGGGACCACCCATACGTAAAAATGTATGCCACATGAATGTAAGTCGCTTTGGATAAAAGCGTCTGCTAAATGGCATATTATTATTATTATATTATTATTACTCTTATTCACTGCTCTACCCATTCTCTGACTTGTAACATGCCAAGAAAGTGCCTTTCAATCAAGCACTGTTGATGAGCACTGTCCAGTGATGATAACATGGATGATAATGGTAGTCTAAGCAGTCCAGAAGATTTGTTTCCACCATCAGGTCAACCCAAGCTGCTTCTCCTGACTCTCATCGATCTGACTGAATTGTTCTATGGATTATATGGCCGCTCTCATCTCTTCCAATTATGATCATGGGATAACCCACACAGTCTGAACAGCTTTCTCCCACTCTATAAATATTTAGTGTATTACTGTATTAGTCCAAGCAGAGGAGAGAGTCCACGTTGACTAATTTCTTGTTAGATTTTTTTTGTTCTGAATGACTGTGATCAAGAGGACTCATTATGTTCATAACAAACTAACTCAAAAGGGTAAACTAGGATGGCTATTATTGTATGATATAATAAGTTATTATACAAATGTCACAATAGCAAAGCCAAGCTGAAGTGTGAAAGTTCATAATTATGTCCAGAGGCTATTGTTTGTTGCATGTAGCAGTATGCACATGTTGAAAAGTTCTGACACACTGTTCTTTTCATCCCCATTAACCCCTGGATAAATATAAGTGTTTTGTCTTAATAATTTTCTGTCATGTTGTCATTTTTTCCTTTAAAGCTGGAATCCTTAATGGTGAAACTGCTGCTGTAACCTAGACTCAGGGGTAGACATAATTTAGTAAATGTAAATCTGTCTCTCTTCATTTAGTATGATATGTTACGAATTGCATTTTTTTGTGGCTAACATTAGATAGATGGCTTATGCTAACATTAGCTAGGTGGCTAGTCACATACACATGGTTAGCAGATGTTATTGCGAGTGTAGCGAAATGCTTGTGCTTCTAGTTCCGACAGTGCAGTAATATCTAGCAAGTAGGCGTTAAGGTTAGGGTTAAGGTAAGGAGTTCGATTAAAATGATTAAGGTTAGGGTTAGGGTTAGCAAACATGCTAAGTAGTTGCAAAGTAGCTAAAAAGTAGTAAGTAGTTGCAAAGTTGCTAATTAGCTAAAATGCTAAAGTTGTCCGTGGTGAGATTTGAACACGCAACCTTTGGGTTGCTAGATGTTAGATGTTGTTATATGCCTACCCATTCACCCCGACCAACCTCCTGTGATGCGTGATGCTCCCCACCTCTGCTTCGTCAACAAAACCAAAACAATAACAACGGCTGTGGGGCGGACAGTGGCGCTGATTCCATCTTTAAAGATGGTGTCAGAGGAAGGCCCTCAAAATTGTCAAAGACTCCAGTCACCCTAGTCATAGACTGTTCTCTCTGCTACCGCACGGCAAGCGGTACCGGAGTGCCAAGTCTAGGTCCAAAAGACTTCTCAACAGCTTCTACCCCCAAGCCATAAGACTCCTGAACAGCTAATCATGGCTACCCGGACTATTTGCACTGCCCCCCCACCCCATACTTTTTACGCTGCTGCTACTCTGTTAAGTATTTATGCATAGTCACTTTAACTCTACCCACATGTACATATTACCTCAACTACCTCAACTAGCCGGTGCCCCCGCACATTGACTATGCAACGGTACCCCCCTGTATATATAGCCTCCCTACTGTCACTTTATTCTATTGTATATATAGCCTCCCTACTGTCACTTTATTTTTACTTCTGCTCTTTTTTTCTCAACACTTTTTTGTTGTTGTTTTATTCTTACTTTTTTGTTTAAAATAAATGCACTGTTGGTTAAGGGCTGTAAGTAAGCATTTCACTGTAATGTCTGCACCTGTTGTATTCGGCGCATGTGACCAATAAAATTTGATTTGATTTGATTTGATTTAAAGCTGCAATATGTAACTTTTTTAAAGTTCAAAAGCTACAATATGTCGCTAGTGGTCATCCAATGTGATGCAACAGTAACAATATTGCGCCTCTAGTCTGCCTGAGAACCGCTGTATTCATTGGTTTTCATTTTCCCTGTCGGGTCGGATTTTCCCGCCAGATTTTGTGCTGCGCATAATGAGTGTCGTTGGTGACTTTAAAACAGTTACAGAGCTTAATGGCTGTGATAGGAGAACACTGAGAATGGATCAACAACATTGTAGTTACTCCACAATACTAACCTAATTGACAGAGTGAAAAGAAGCAAGCCTGTGCATCCTGTTTGCAATAAGGCACTAAAGTAACACTGCAACAAATGTCGCAAAGCAATGAACCTTTTGTCCTGAATACAAAGTGTTAAGTTTGGGGCAAATCCAATACAACACATTACTGAGTACCACTCTCCACATTTTCAAGCATAGTGGTGGGCGCATCGTGTTATGGGTATGCTTATAATAGTTAAGGACCGGGGAGTTTTTCAGGATAAAACATTTCCAGGATAGAGCTAAGCCCAGGCAAAATTCTAGAGGAAAACCTGGTTCAGTCTGCTTTCCACCAGACAGAGATGAATTAGTCTTTCAGCAGTACAGTAACCTAAAACACACTGCTTACCAAGAAGACAGTGAATGTCCCTGAGTGGCCGAGTTACAATTTTAACTTAAATCTGCTTGAAAATCTATGGCAAGACCTGAAAATGGTTGTCTAGCAATTATCAACAACCAATTTGACAGAGCTTGAAGACTTAAAAAAATTATAATAGGCAAATGTTGCACAATCCAGGTGTGGTAAGCTCCAAGAGACTTACCCCAAAAGACTCACAGCTGTAATCACTGCCAAAGGTGATTCTAACCTGTATTGGTTCAGGGGGTTGAATAATTATCTGATCAAGATATATTAGTGTCTTATTTAGCATACATTTTCCAACATTTTTTGAGTTTTTCTTCCACTTTGACATTACAAAGTATGTTGTGTAGATTGTTCACAAAAAAATGACAATTAAATCAATTTTAATCGCACTTAGTAACACAACAAAATGTGGAAAAAGTAAAGGGGTGTAAAAACTTTCTGAAGGCACTGTAGCTAGGGCTGTGGCGGTCACAAAATGTTGTCAGCTGGTGATTGTCAAGTAAATAACTGTCAGTCTCACTGTAATTGACCGTTAATTAACCTAAACACATGTAGCATCTCCTGGCTTCCACACAGAGCTTACAAGCCACTGATGCAGACCTGTGAAACATCTACATTTTAAAAAGTCTAATAAATCCATGTAATATAGCCTAAACCTTTACAATAAATCAATTATTTATTTTAGACAGGTCTAAAGAAACATGATATGAAGAAAATGTAGTTCAGAAGAACATAATAGCATTGAGTTGTCCTTATGTTACAGTGGCTTACAAAAGTATTCACCCCCTTGGTATTTGTTCCTATTTTGTTGCCTTACAACCTGGAATTAAAATTGATTTTTATTTGTATTTCATGTAATGGACATACACAAAATAGTCCAAATTGGTGAAGTGAAATGAAAAAAGTAACTTGTTTCAAAAAATTCTAAAAAATAAGTAACGGAAAAGTGGTGCGTGCCTACAGTGAGGGAAAAAAGTATTTGATCCCCTGCTGATTTTGTACGTTTGCCCACTGACAAAGAAATGATCAGTCTATAATTTTAATGGTAGGTTTATTTGAACAGTGAGAGACAGAATAACAACAAAAAAATCCAGAAAAACGCATGTCAAAAATTTTATAAATTGATTTGCATTTTAATTAGGAAAATAAGTATTTGACCCCTCTGCAAAACATGACTTAGTACTTGGTGGCAAAACCCTTGTTGGCAATCTCAGAGGTCAGACATTTCTTGTAGTTGACCACCAGGTTTGCACACATCTCAGGAGGGATTTTGTCCCACTCCTCTTTGCAGATCTTCTCCAAGTCATTATGGTTACGAGGCTGATGTTTGGCAACTCAAACCTTCAGCTCCCTCCACAGATTTTCTATGGGATTAAGTTCTGGAGATTGGCTAGGCCACTGTAACCATTATAATTTTTTTTAAAGAATATGGCACCCCAACAAACCTGCCAAGAGAGGGCCGCCCACCAAAACTCACGGACCAGGCAAGGAGGGCATTAATCAGACAGGCAACAAAGAGACCAAAGATAACCCTGAAGGAGCTGCAAAGCTCCACAGAGGAGATTGGAGTATCTATCCTTAGGACCACTTTAAGCCGTACACTCCACAGAGCTGGGCTTTACGGAAGAGTGCCAGAAAAAAGCCATTGCTTAAAGAAAAAATAAGCAAACACGTTTGGTGTTAGCCAAAAGGCATGTTGGAGACTCCCCAAACATATGGAAGAAGGTACTCTGGTCAGATGAGACTAAAATTGAGCTTTTTGGCCATCAAGGAAAACGCTATGTCTGGCGCAAACCCAACACCTCTCACCACCCCGAGAACACCATCTCTACATTGAAGCATGGTGGTGGCAGCATCATGCTGTGGAGATGTTTTTCATCGGCAGGGACTGGGAAACTGGTCAGAATTGAAGGCATGATGGATGGCGCTAAATACAGGGAAATTCTTGAGGGAAACCTGTTTCAGTCTTCCAGAGAATTGAGACTGGGACAGAGGTTCACCTTCCAGCAGGACAATGACCCTAAGCATACTGCTAAAGCAACACTAGAGTGGTTTAAGGAGAAACATTTAAATGTATTGGAATGGCCTAGTCAAAGCCCAGACCTCAATCCAATTGAGATTATGTGGTATGACTTAAATATTGCTGTACACCAGCAGAACCCATCCAACTTGAAGGAGCTGGAGCAGTTTTGCCTTGAAGAATGGGCAAAAATCCCAGTGGCTAGATTTGCCAAGCTTATAGAGACATACTCCAAGAGACTTGCAGCTCTAATTGCTGCAAAAGGTGGCTCTACAAAGTATTGACTTTGGGGGGGTGAAAAGTTATGCACGCTCAAGTTTTCTGTTTTTTTGTCTTATTTCTTGTTTGTTTCACACCCAAAAATATTTTGCATCTTCAAAGTGGTAGGCATGTTGTGTAAATCAAATGATACAAAGCCCCAAAAAATCAATTTACATTCCAGGTTGTAAGGCAACAAAATAGGAAAAATGCCAAGGGGGGGTGAATACTGTCGCAAGCCACTGTATGTCCATTACATGAAATCCAAATAAAAATAAATTTAAATTATAGGTTGTAATGCAACAAAATAGGAAAATCGCCAAAGGGGCTGAATACTTTTGCAAGGCACTGTAGGTCCTGATCTGGCAGCTATGCCATATGGCTGTGGGCTACACTAGTTCATTTGGCAGACAAGATTTGCTTAGAATTCCGTGGCATTATTTTATAGTATTTTATAGTATGAAGAATACATTTGAACAAAGCTGATTTAAAATATAAAGGATATTTTCTCCAAACGATTTGACGGAGTGCACACATGCGGCTATTCTGTGTTGAGCGGTTATCGAAGAAACAGGTACTCCTATATGCTTAATTTAGAGTTATTAATGTAACTTTACTTGTTCTACAAACGTTGAGCTATATGTTTTGATTTTTAATACATTGTAAGGCTGCATGATGTAACTCTGATGATTTGAAAAAAGTCGCTTGAAAGGCATGAGCTCTGCTTTGTTTTTTGCGCAGGCTGTACACACTTCGTCAGTCTCTCATTCACAATTTGAGAAGCACTTGATAATGCCTCCAATTTCCCGGCGGCATCCCCTTTGTGTGGCCATAATGCATCCTAAAGAAATCCATGCCTTTTGCAGCCCTTCTCCCGCTCTGAAGCACCTCTTATCTCACTCACACGGCTCTTATCTCACTCACATCGGGGACCCAACTGCGTGCGTCCTTATCCAATTCCGAGGTGCATATTGAAGATATTGGAAGAACTGTCCACATTTACTTTTCGGCCAATAAGATGAGTAACTCTAACGAACAGCAAAAGCACTAGCCTATGTCAATCTACTATCCCCCATAGTACAAAAGTTGATCTATTCTATTCTGTGCGAGAAATAAATATTCCAAGCATAGTCTGGGACAGTTGTGGGATGCGATAGATCCCAAATTAGTACAACCACTAGCATCAAAAAAACCTTTTATGCAATGATGCTGACACAGCAGATCAGAATGTTTAGCTTAAAATGTTGATAAACTATTAGGCTATTTCTTCACATTATAAGTGCAGCAATGCGCACACGGCAGTAGGCTTTAAGTGTGAATGTTCCATTAGTGGGAAAACACCATTATCAAAAGTGACCACAAATGTGATTATGCATGTAATGCTTTTATTATAAAGGTGCATTTTTATGGTGAAAATGATCTTCCCCAAACTTGAAACTCAAGCGCTGCTTATGTATGTCAGTTAGGCTCTACGCCCTTTGTAAAGCAGATTAATGTGCTTCATTTTAAGAAGTTATTTGGCCACTTTAGTATGGGCTAGGCTACATGAGGTGTGTGACTATGATTAGAAAAAGTCACAAAAAAGGCATTGTTTCTTGCCTTAAGCTGGGCATCATTCACAAGTGATAATATATCATTCACAAGTGATAGGCTAATATTGTCACCCATCAGACTATTCTTGATTTAATCTTGTCTTTACATATACTAAATAAGAAATGTGTGAAATTTGTTTTTTTATTTAGAATGGACCATTATCATGCACCTGTCTGGAAACAGGGGCAGGGGAAAAAATACATGTCATCTCTGCACTTAAATAGTGAATGGAGGATGCTTTTCCTGTGCTTAATTTTCATGCCAGCCAGGTAGGCTATATTCCTGTTGTAAAATATTTGCTTAATATTACGAAAGTTGAGAAATAAATATAGTAAGCCTATAAAAAGCTGATGGTATCCTCCTCTTTTTAATAGAGGCCATCAGTCTGTTTTCTCGCGCAATTGCATAGCCTATAGAAATGTTCTGCAACATGAGCTCATGGGCTTTCATGAAGTGTTTGATTATATTTTCGAAAACATTTGCATTGATGTCAGAGTGATTAGAGGGACAATAGAGTGCTGAGTACCAGGCAGTTAGCAAGTTTGGTAGGCTACTAATGACCATCAGCAGCATCAGAGCTTGGAGAAGCCTAATTACTGTATCTAAAGGGTCACGTGGAATGTGACTGCCTTCATGACTCATGACCGTAATACGGTCACCGCAACAGCCCTAACTGTAGCTCAATTTTGTGTATTTTATTCCTCTTGTGTTTTTACTTTTGTTTTTATTATAATTATTTAACTTTGCATCGTTGGGAAGGGTTCATAAGCAAGCATTTCACTGTAAAGTCTACACCCATTGTATTCGGCACGTGACAAATAACATTTGATTGGATTTAGATTTTTTTTTCCGTCAGTGCGTATGTGCTTTTTGTTGTTTTTCATTCTGTTCCCTAAGTCAAGAATACCTTGACAATGTGGGTGGCTAAGAACCTGAAAGAGGAAGAAAAGGCTTCTCTTCCTCAAGCGTCAACATAATTTTCTCAGTTGGGTAAAAGGAGAGTGGTTGAGCAATAACTTATTCTGAATACCTCTGTTGCAATTTGTGCTATGCTTTTATCCTCCTCAAAGTGATGCATTTTTTTTGAGACAACAAAAGATTTCTCCCTGCTGTGTATGATTGCCACCGCCAAAGGTATTTAAATAGCACAGCTTTCCTCTAAGCGTCTACTTTCTATTTCTTAGAGACTTAGATCGGGGAGAGAGTTAGAATAAAATAAGCATACAAGGTGATGCGAGGTCACTAACTGGGTTTCCATCCAACCCTTTCATGCGAGTAAAAATAAGTTGGATACAATTTTTTAGGACAGGTCTGATGGAAACAGAACATTTGTCGGTGAACTTTCCAAATGTCGACAAAACAAAATACGCTAGACAAGGTTGGATCTTTTTGTGTCTGTAAAATGAATTATGTGAGAAATGGCAATGGAAACGCCTTTATGCACAAATGTTCATAAAATATCAATCATATCGAAGTAAACTTGGAGTCACACGATGATATGTTGTGTGGTCCTCCCACTATAACTCTGGAAAGCATGCAGTTTATTAGGCTACAGATTAAATACATTATTATGAACTTCACAGGGTGGTGAAAGTGCATGGTGATTAGTTTGATGCTCCTTTCCAATAAATATTGAAGGTCTTATTCTGGTGATATGATGATTGATGCTTGGCTGCCTTTTGAAAAATACAAATAATCTCGCTCTTTTGTCCATAAAAATCTCATCATGTAGGCTATACCCGAACTGTATCTGCGAACTGTTGGCTAGTGTGCACATGCCAAGACCAGAGTGGGCACATTCGCTATATAACACAACACGTTTTGTGACAAAACCATCAGTAGAGTTGTAGATGCAATGGAAACCCATTTAGCTTATATATTTTTTTCGGTACGTGGGAATTTCACCGCAAAAGTAATTTTTATGTACACCACATCATCGCACACAGCCAAGTCAATTTGATGGAAATACATCTCTGGTGGGAAAATGCGCATCGTTTTTAAGCAGATTTTAGAAGATTTCAGAAAATCTGTTGTCAGTTGGATCGAAACCTAGCTAATGACACAATGCACTCTAGCATAGTCTTTACATTGTTGTCTATATTACTTCTGGGCTCTGAGCACTTTCCTCCATTCAAGTGCAAATGTTGGCAGGTAGCCTAGCAGTTGGAGTGTTGGGCCAGTAACCCTAATTGCTCCATGGGAGATCAGCTTTAATATTGCAGACAGATTGTAGGGTCTAATCCCCCTTATTTTCTATTTGTTATTTTCTCTACTCTATAATGCCGTTTTGCGATTTCCTTTTGCAATACATCCCTCCGTTTTACTATGACGTCTTACAAGGGTCCTGAACCTCCCTATTTGTAAAATGTATATCGATATTGCCCTAAAAATAAATGTATAAAACATGGACACCGTTGATAATGGCAGAACCTGGCTGTGACCCAACTCTCCAAGGGTGTCTCAGGGGGAGTTGAGATATGCAAAAAAAAAAAAAAACATTTCCAATTCACACATGCATACTAATACACACTTATTCACATGTGGACATGTGTGAAATAGGACAAATATAAGCTCCCACCAAATGATCTTATTATCTTAGCATTCTTCAAAAATGTCTTGAGTTAGCAGTACTCACCAGTAAATGCACTGTATGTGGAACATATTGTGGATAGCTATTGTTATATTGCTATATGACTGTTTTCACCTACACTCACCGGACAGTTTATTTAGAAGGGGGTAGCTGCATCCCAATATGGCGACCAGAGTATGGGCGAGTGGGTTTGTCGAAAGGAAAGTTGTGGGCGTGTGGAAAGGAGTTGGTGTGTTGAAAGGAAAGCAGTGGGCATGCGGAAAGGAGTGGGGGTGTCGAAAGTGCTCTGCTATAGGTTAGACTGTTTTGATTGAGCTATGTTTTTTTTCTTCCGTTTCTTACCAGGCCCCGAGGATGAGTCTGAGTTATATTTCACTGCTAGTTTTACACAAATAATTTTACATTCAGTTAAAAATGACAATTGTTTGTTATTAAAAGTATTGACGATGGCTGTACTGTTTCTTAATGTGTTGTATGCGTGTGCTTACTGTGACTGTCACCCTGATATTGACACTGTGTCCCAGTGTTTTTGCCATTCATGCCCTCCCCATTGAGTAGTATAGTCGTGGTCAAAAGTTTTGAGAATGACACAAATACTAATTTTCACAAAGTCTGCTGCCTCAGTTTTGATGATGGCAATTTGCATATACTCCAGAATGTCATGAAGAGTGATCAGATTAATTGCAATTAATTGCAAAGTCCCTCTTTGCCATGAAAATGAACTTAATCCCAAAAAACATTTCCACTGCATTTCAGCCCTGCCACAAAAGGACCAGCTGCCATCATGTCAGTGATTCTCTCGTTATCACAGGTGAGAGTGTTGACGAGGACAAGGCTGTAAATCACTCTGTCATGCTGATTGAGTTAGAATAACAGACTGGAAGCTTTAAAAGGAGGGTGGTGCTTGAAATCATTGTTCTTCCTCTGTTAACCATGATTACCTGCAAGGAAACATGTGCCGTCTTCATTGCTTTGCACAAAAAGGGCTTCACATGCAAGGATATTGCTGCTAGTAAGATTGCACCTAAATCAACCATTTATCGGATCATCAAGAACTTCAAAGAGAGAGGTTCAATTGTTGTGAAGAAGGCGTCAGGGCGCCCAAGAAAGTCCAGCAAGTGCCAGGACCGTCTCCTAAAGTTGATTCAGCTGCGGGATCGGAGCACCACCAGTGCAGAGCTTGCTCAGGAATGGCAGCAGGCAGGTGTGAGTGCATCTGGTCGCACAGTGAGGCAAAGACTTTTGGAGGATGGCGTGGTGTCAAGAAGGACAGCAAAGAAGCCACTTCTCTCCAGGAAAAACATCAGGGATAGCCTGATATTCTGCAAAAGGTACAGGGATTGGACAGCTGAGGACTGGGGTAAAGTCATTTTCTCTGATGAATCACCTTTCCGATTGTTTGGGGCATCCGGAAAACACCTTGTCTGGAGAAGACAAGGTGAGCGCTACCATCAGTCCTGTGTCATGCCAACAGTAAAGCATCCTGAGACCATTCATGTGTGGGGTTGCTTCTCAGCCAAGGGAGTGGGCTCACTATAAAGAATGGTACCAACACATCCTCCGAGAGCAACTTCTCCCAACCATCCAAGAACAGTTTGGTGACGACCAATGCCTTTTCCAGCATGATGGAGCACCTTGCCATAAGGCAAAAGTGATAACTAAGTGGCTCGGGGAACAAAACATCAACATTTTGGGTCCATGGCCAGGAAACTCCCCAGACCTTAATCCCATTGAGAACTTGTGGTCGATCCTCAAGAGGCAGGTGGACAAACAAAACCCACAAATTCTGACAAACTCCAAGCATTGATTATGCAAGAATGGGCTGCCATCAGTCAGGATGTGGCCAGGAAGTTAATTGACAGCATGCCAGGGCGGATTGCAGAGGTCTTGAAAAAGAAGGGTTTGCATAAACTTAATGTAATGGTCAATAAAATCATTTGACACTTATGGAATGCTTGTAATTATACTTCAGTATACCATAGTAACATCTGACAAAAATATCTCATAACACTGAAGCAGCAAACTTTGTGAAGACCAATACTTGTGTCATTCTCAAAACTTTTGACCACGACTGTAGACTGTATGTATGTATCAAGGTGACATCTAGATGGTTATCAATATTAGTTATTTCTTGTGTAGGCTGCTATCGTACTTGAAATAAAATCATGTGAGAGGAAAAAAGTGCCTCATTAGCTACCACCAGCGACACCACCGTGATACCCGGTAAGATGCAAGTTGGCAGGCACGTCGATACAACACCAATGTACTGGTTGCCGGCATAACTCATCATGCATCCCAATCAGCCGCGCAAAACAGTCTTGAGTGGCAACAAGTCTGCCCAATTAGCTGATTCACTTTCCATACACTCACTCCTTTCGACACACCCACTCGCCCATATGCCGGTCGCCATATTGGGCTGCAGCTACCCATACTTGTGTTTTATTAGGTACACCCATCTAGTACCGGTCGGACCCCCCTTTGCCTCCAGAACAGCCTGATTTCTTCTGGGAATTCTAGTGTCGGAAACGTACCACAGGGATGTTGGTCCATGCTGATGCAATGGCATCACGCAGTTGCTGCAGATTGGACGGCGGTACATTCATGCTACGAACAGCCCGTTCCATCTCATCCCAAAGATGCTCTATTGGGTTGAGGTCTGGGGATTGCGCAGGCCACTCAAGTAAACTGAACTCGCTGTCATGTTCCAGGCAATGTTTTTCCACTCTTCACACTGTCGTGAAAAACCCAGGAGGGTGGCCGTTTCTGAGATACTGGATCCAGTGTTCCTGGCACCTACGATCATACCACGCTTAGGTCACTCGTTTTGCACATTCTAATGTTCAATCGAACAGTAACTGAATGCCTCTGTTTGTCTGCCTTCTTTTTAAAAAGTATTCTTTATTTAATCAGGGAAAACCCATTGAGACCATTGTCTCATTCCTAAGGGGGGTCCTGATCACAACAATACCACAACCAATACAATGTAAAACAGCAATCAATACAAAACCCAACATTTATGAAAAACTGTTACAGTCCTCAGCTACAAGGCCCTCAATTAACACCTTAAACTGCTCAAGCGGCACCAGAACATCTAATTGTAATGAGTTCTGCAAATTGTTCCAGCAGTGAGGCATATTAAAAATAAAAGCGGATTTCCCTAATTTGGTGGAGACCCGAGGAACCTCAAGAGTTAACCAACCCTGTGAACGGGTTTGGTAACTCATGTTTTTATACTTCAACAACGAAGTTAGGTAAGTTGGAAGCTTGTGTAGTAGAGCTTTGTAAACAAGAAGGGAATAGTGAGGACCAGCCAACAGTTTGATACAGGATGCAATGATGAGTATTACAACTGTCACCTGTGATAAAGCGAAGGGCGCTATGGTAGACGGCATCCGAAGGTTTAAGAGTAGTGGCTGCTGTATTCTGGTAAACTGTGTCACCACAGTCAAGAACTGTCAGGAAAGTTGACTGTACAATCTGTTTCCTGCTGTTTAGGGAGAGGCAAGATCTATTTATAAAAAAAAAGAGGCCACTTTAAATCTCAGCTTTTTAACTAGCTTTTCAAACGTTAAATCCTTGTCAATCCAAAAGCCCAGATATTTATAGGTGTGAACCCGATCAATGGGAGAACCATTCAATTAATAAATATGTAGTCCATCTGAAACATTTTTGCGAGAATTAGCAAACAACATATATTTAGTCTTGCCCACATTCAGTACAACTTTTTAACCAGGGCATTTTGTAAGGCAACAAAGTCAGATTGCAGCTCTAACAACGCCTGGTCTACAGTTGGGGCAATGGCATACATAACAGCATTGTCTGCTAACCACTTGCACGAAGCCTGATCCAAGCCTATTTCAGTCAACCTTTGAAGGTGATGGTCAACAGTGTCAAAGGCCTTTGAAAGGTCTATAAATAAGAAAAATATTTTTATGATCTAAGCAATTTAACACATCATCTAAAAGAAGTGTAGCAGCTGAAACTTTGCTATGTCCAGGTCTAAAACCGAATTAGTGCACATTAAGAATAGAGTAGATAAAAAAAGTTATTAGCTGACAGTCAAAAACTTTGGAAAGGCAAGATAATATGGAGATTGGACGGTAGTTATCTAAAATCAGAAGTATCTCCTCCTTTATGTAGGGGGAGGACATGTGCCACTTTCCAGATCTTATGGATAACACCAGAAACAATTGTCAAATTAAAGATATAGATCAACAGTTCTGCAATAAGTGGGGCAGATAGCTGCAGTAAGAAGGGATCAAGTGAATTAGCCCATATGTTTTTTTTTACATAAATCTTTAGCAAAGCACTTAGTACATCATAGACATCAAATAGTTGAAATGAAAATAACGTTTTTTAAGTCTATTAGTGCATCATTCTCTACAATCTGTTCTGAGGTGACTAGAGGACCCTCTAGTGGAATGAGAATAATTTTCATAGACTATCCTTTCAACAGGTGGCCAGCTGAAGCAAAATGGTTATTAAAAGCACCACAAATGTCCATTTTGTCTAGTATGGGACCAGAGGCTGTCAGAACCTGCTGGGGAAATGAGGGGGTGGAGTTTTGCTTCAAAGATTTGACCACTTTCCAGAAGTTAACTGGATTACCACCACTATCCGATACACAATTCAAGAAATATGTTAATTTTGCTTTTCTAACCAGATGTCTGAAGGACTGCCAATCAGACATAGAATCAGTCAGTCTAGCCTTAGCCCAAGCTACATTTATTTCCTGTACTTTCACAGACAACTCATGCGTGATCCAAGGATTAGATCTGTCTTTCACCCTTAGCATTTTATGCGGAGTTAAACAGTGAAATAAAACAATTAAGGGCCTGATCCGAGTCAGTGATAGTTGGCACAACCCACCAGTCACTCAACCTCAGCTCAGACAAAACATTTTGCTCATTAAAATAAAAGAAATGTCTCTTTGTAATAATGCATGAGCGAGATTTAGGTATCTTAACATCTCTTATGCAGGCAAGGGGACAATGGTCACTGAAATCATTGGCAAATATCCCATTGGCTGTAAACTTATGAGGGATATTTGTTAGAATAATATCTAAGACAGTAGATTTTTCAGGATGTTTAAAGTTGAGGCGAGTTGGTTTAGTTATCAGCTGAGTTAGATTTACAGAGCTCAGTACAAATATCTTTCAGCCCATCAGATACTGGCATCAACCAATCCAGATTAAGATCACCCACTATAAACAATTTGGATTAAGCATAGTTAGAGAGCAGGACAGACAATTTGTTAAGAGCACATAAGGAGGCCGAGGGAGGGCGATAAATTCCCACTAGTGTCAAAGGGGCATTATTACCAAGGCCCACATTTAGGACTAGACATTCAAATTGCTTAGGGACAGAGGTGGTAATGGATACAGAAACATTTAATTTGCTCTATGGCAACACCCCGTCCTCTGCCAACTCTATCAGATCTAAAAACAGTATTACCAGTCAGAGACACATCAGAGTCTGGTATAGACTTCTTTAACCAGAATGTCTGCGTTGGTTTGAGAAGCCAGAGTTATATAACAAGCCACGGCCATGTACCTAATAAACTGGCCGGTGAGTGTATATATTGTCATCACTTCTCTATTTACTATCACTACTACTACTACTACTACTGTTACTACTACTACTACTACTACTACTACTACTACTACTACTACTACTACTACTACTACTACTATTACTACTACTACTACTACTACTGTTACTACTACTACTACTACTGTTACTACTACTACTACTACTACTACTACTACTACTACTACTACTACTACTACTACTACTACTACTACTACTAATGTTACTACTACTACTGTTACTACTACTACTACTACTACTACTACTACTACTACTGTTACTACTACTACTACTACTACTATTACTACTACTACTACTACTACTACTACTACTACTACTACTACTTTTACTACTACTACTGTTACTACTACTACTACTACTACTACTACTACTACTACTACTACTACTACTACTGCTACTACTACTACTACTACTGTTACTACTACTACTACTACTACTACTACTACTACTACTACTACTACTACTACTACTACTACTAATGTTACTACTACTAATGTTACTACTACTACTACTACTACTACTACTACTACTGTTACTACTACTACTACTACTATTACTACTACTACTACTACTACTACTACTACTACTAATTTTACTACTACTACTGTTACTACTACTACTACTACTACTACTACTACTACTACTACTACTACTGCTACTACTACTACTACTACTGTTACTACTACTACTACTACTACTACTACTACTACTACTACTACTACTACTACTACAACTACAACTACTACAACTACTAGCACATACAGTAATGCCACTGTTAGCTTATTGATAATAATAGAGTTATAAAGGTCATGTTGAACCGAAACCCAAGCACCCAGTAGTCTCAGCAGCAGTGTATGGAGGTGCCTGGGGGAAGCCTGGCAGACATTCTCATCCATTCCCCCTCACAGCACCAGCAGGCCTGCTTTGTCACCAGGATGCTCTTAAGTGGAGATAGAACCAGAATTGACTTTGACAGATTCATCTTCATCCAGTGAGAATGGGTGTACCAGCGAGCCACTTAGGGATGACGGGGCAAGTTATCTCCTTTAAGATGGCCGCCGGTGAGGACTGGTATCGGTCATGCTTTGCTCTGTAGATGCCATTTGAATACAACAGACTGATCTGTTGGGTGTGACAGAGTACAACAGCAGCATCAACCAGTGTGTTTTCATTTGGATGAAAACATGTTGTACTGCCCTAAGGGTCACACTAATTTAGGGTGCAGTGTTGCTTCACTGTCTACAGTATCTAGACAAAGTTATAATTCAGAAAAAGAGCACCAGATACCCAATTTGTCCAATTTGTTGTAAATCTATTTAAGCTGTTATCTTTTATTCAAATGGTATATTAACTTAAGTTTCAATGTCATATTTTGAGACTGTTTGAACTTCAAATGAAGAATTGTTGATTTCGGTTGGCAAAAAGAGATAAGTTAATATTTCACTTGACATTTGCCTTTAGTGTATTAATTATCATGGATTTAAGGATTGAAAGAAAGACACCAAAGAAAATGATCCATTTATTTCCCAAAGACTGTTTGTTTTATTATATGTCATCTCTTCAAAGTTGTTTTAATCCTCATCAAGGCTGTTCGGTCTTTTGTTTCTAGAATAATACAAAGTGTCTCAACATTCTTCTTTCTTTTTCTGCGCCTTGAAGGATCCACTCCAGTTATAGACATATTTATAATTTCTCTCTAGAATGATGGTAATGAACATTCTAGCTATGTCCTCCAAATTCCCCCTATAGTATATTTGATGTGTAGATTCCGATCCCACCGCTATCCCACCCCTACACCTTATCCCCCTCCTCACTCCCCTGCATCAATAGCCCAGAGTGAAATGTGGGAGATAGAAGGGAATTCTATTATTTAGCCCTGGGCGATCACAGGTAGTGTTTTATATTAAATATTGCCTCTGATTTATGATGGTGTTTGGTAAACATTGATATTTAAATTGCTCTCGCTTTACCACACTCCTGTGTGCATGCATTTGCAATTAGATTTGGATTTGTAAATCGGCTTCATGCAATTATTGCCGTAATACAATTGTTTGTAAACATATGCCCCGGAAATCAGTGTATATGTATTGGAAATGTTATGACTATTATAAAATGACTTTAATATACAACAATTCTCTGACCTGCAAATAAACACTGATCTGAGCATATAAAAGTTTGCTGTCAGATTGAATCTCATTCACCGCCGTGGACATGAAAATATGAGTCTGAGCTAGCAGTAGCTGATATGCCCTAATATACAGTGGGGAAAAAAAGTATTTAGTCAGCCACCAATTGTGCAAGTTCTCCCACTTAAAAAGATGAGAGAGGCCTGTAATTTTCATCATAGGTACACGTCAACTATGACAGACAAAATGAGAAAAGAAAATCCAGAAAATCACATTTTTAATGAATTTATTTGCAAATTATGGTGGAAAATAAGTATTTGGTCAATAACAAAAGTTTCTCAATACTTTGTTATATACCCTTTGTTGGCAATGACATAGGTCAAACGTTTTCTGTAAGTCTTCACAAGGTTTTCACACACTGTTGCTGGTATTTTGGCCCATTCCTCCATGCAGATCTCCTCTAGAGCAGTGATGTTTTGGGGCTGTCGCTGGGCAACACAGACTTTCAACTCCCTCCAAAGATTTTCTATGGGGTTGAGATCTGGAGACTGGCTAGGCCACTCCAGGACCTTGAAATGCTTCTTACGAAGCCACTCCTTCGTTGCCCGGGCGGTGTGTTTGGTATCATTGTCATACTGAAAGACCCAGCCACGTTTCATCTTCAATGCCCTTGCTGATGGAAGGAGGTTTTCACTCAAAATCTCACGATACATGGCCCCATTCATTCTTTCCTTTACACGGATCAGTCGTCCTGGTCCCTTTGCAGAAAAACAGCCCCAAAGCATGATGTTTCCACCCCCATGCTTCACAGTAGGTATGGTGTTCTTTGGATCCAACTCAGCATTCTTTGTCCTCCAAACACGATGAGTTGAGTTTTTACCAAAAAGTTATATTTTGGTTTCATCTGACCATATAACATTCTCCCAATCCTCTTCTGGGTCATCCAAATGCACTCTAGCAAACTTCAGACGGGCCTGGAGATGTACTGGCTTAAGCAGGTGGACACGTCTGACACTGCAGGATTTGAGTCTCTGGCGGCGTAGTGTGTTACTGATGGTAGGCTTTGTTACTTTGGTCCCAGCTCTC
Source organism: Coregonus lavaretus (assembly GCF_964263955.1). Taxonomy (NCBI): domain Eukaryota; kingdom Metazoa; phylum Chordata; class Actinopteri; order Salmoniformes; family Salmonidae; genus Coregonus; species Coregonus lavaretus. The sequence goes on from NC_139991.1 coordinate 50,819,113, forward strand.
TGCAGGTCATTCACTAGGTCCCCCCATGTGGTTCTGGGATTTTTGCTCACCGTTCTTGTGATCATTTTGACCCCACGGGGTGAGATCTTGCGTGGAGCCCCAGATCGAGGGAGATTATCAGTGGTCTTGTATGTCTTCCATTTCCTAATAATTGCTCCCACAGTTGATTTCTTCAAACCAAGCTGCTTACCTATTGCAGATTCAGTCTTCCCAGCCTGGTGCAGGTCTACAATTTTGTTTCTGGTGTCCTTTGACAGCTCTTTGGTCTTGGCCATAGTGGAGTTTGGAGTGTGACTGTTTGAGGTTGTGGACAGGTGTATTTTATACTGATAACAAGTTCAAACATGTGCCATTAATACAGGTAACGAGTGGAGGACAGAGGAGCCTCTTAAAGAAGAAGTTACAGGTCTATGAGAGCCAGAAATCTTGCTTGTTT
>NC_139991.1:50819748-50892248 GCF_964263955.1 Coregonus lavaretus
TCAGCTCTCAGGGTCTGAGTCCCATTTTTAACGCACCGCAAAACCCAACCATGTCTTTTGAATGGATTGAACAGCCGGTTCATTTTCATCTTACACCCCTTTCTAAAAATTGACAGACCACTTTATTTTACCTCTTGTTTTCCTCAGTTCTGGCGACAGATTTGTGCTCAATCCTTCACACCCTTCATATGCCAGTCTCTTGCCATGGCTGTTTTATGTTTTTGTTTATCATGGCGCTCCTGCTTTATATTCTCTGTATCATATCAACTCATATGGAAAGAGAGAATTACTTTATTTTCAGTAATTAGCCCAGTTGGTCAGAAGCACAGGCCTGTGCAGTAGTCTGATAAAACACCAGAGCCTACAGGAACCACTAAATCAATATGAGTCTGGAGACAGCAGGAGAATGTGGCGTATAAATTAACTGTTGTGCCTGTTAAGCGTTATGCTAGCCATCCAAAACAGCCTTAACCCTTTCGGGGTACTAGCTGCTGAGGGTTGTGGGTGACTCTCAGGGCTACTGCTAGCCCCAGAATGGTGCCTTAGTTCATTAATGTACTGCAGGAATTGGAGTCTGAGAGGGTTTTCAATTGGCTTGTTTCATGTAACCTAGAGTCGTAACTGACCTCTCACTCTAAAGAGAATAACTGACGTTTATCGAGTTAAATTAGTTAAACCACCTGCTTTAGAATCACACATCAATTAATGTTTGATGCTAGTAGACAAATTATAGTTTACTAGCTACAATTTCCATACACTCTGCTATTGGGTATAATGATATACATAATCCCACGTTAATTAGTACCTTCACACTGAGAGGCGGTATATTATGTGGCATAATCACGTTTAATCACACCCTAAGATGTCACTCTGCTCAATCTGTAATGAAACAAGCACCCCAACCAGCTCTTAGCTGTCTTGGCCCATTACTAGTGATCAAAAGCATGGCAGTTAGCGTGTGACTTGGGAGTTGTGCAGTGACTTACAAAGACTGCATTAGGATGCATAACAACTCAGCACTCATTGGCTGCCTGATTCACCAGATGAGATTAGGCAATTTTTCTGGGCAATTCAACTCAAATGCTTCCATACAATAAATAAATTGAAAGTACTTTGAAATGCCTACGGACCCTTACCACATATGTCCCAGTTCTTGCAAATTTACTTTTTTGAAAAGCTACACAGCATGTCCTTCTCTATTCCTCTTGTCTCCATTGAACATACAATAAGGACAAGCGGCACTCTAAGATCTGAATTAGTAGTGACCTCTATTGAACAAAAGAATAGTGCTGTAAAGTACTTCAGTAAAAATACTTAAGTAGTTTTTTGGGGTATCTGTACATTCCTTTACTTTTATATTTTTACTCCATCCATTTTCCCTGACACCCAAAAGTACTCGTGACATTTCTTATGCTTAGGAGGACAGGAAAATGGTCCACTTCACGCACTTATCAAGAGAACATTCCAGGTCATCCTACTACCTCTGATCTGGTGGACTCACTAAACACACATGCTTTGTTTGGAAATGGTGTCTGAGTGCTGGAGTGTGCCCCTGGCTATCTGTAAAAAAGAAGAAAAAAAAAGAAAAATGGTGCCGTCTGGTTTGCTTAATATAAGCAATTTGAAATGATTTATACTTTTACTTTTACTTTTGATACTTAAGTATATTTTAGCAAATACGTTTATTTCTTATGCTTAAGTATATTTAAAACAAAATACTTTGACTTTTACTCAAGTAGTATTTTACTGGGTGACTTTCACTTTTACTTGAGTCATTTTCTATTAAGGTATCTTGACTTTTACTCAAGTATGAGAATTTAGTACTTTTTCCACCACTGCAATATAAGTACTTCTTCTTTCACTTTGATTTTTTGCCCACTGCAACGCTGCTCTCCTTGCCCGTTAACTTGTCTGTCTGTTTAGAAGCTGCAATTAACTACAGCATATAGGCTACAACGAGAGCATGCTGATGTTAGCTAGGTTACCACTTGTTTCATTTCCATTTCTCTCCCCTCTTCCTCTATTTCTCAGAGAGAATGAATGCGCCAAGGCGCTCCTCATTGCTTTAAGTGTAATGAAGAGGCAGTGTGTCGGGACGGAGGACACTAACTACCGGTCATGGATCTCTGGCCCCCCTCATGGCTGATTTCACATCCATCTGTGTGAGTGTGTGTGTGTGCGTGTGTGTGTGTGTGTGTGTGTGTGTGTGTGTGTGTGTGTGTGTGTGTGTGTGTGTGTGTGTGTGTGTGTGTGTGTGTGTGTGTGTGTGTGTGTGTGTGTGAGTGTGTGAGTGTGTGAGTGTGTGAGTGAGTGAGTGAGCGAGCGAACGAGCGAGAGGAAAAGTGAGTCACGGAGAGGAGAGTGAAGGGGTGGAATAGGAGAATATAGGTCCACGTGAACTGAAGCTAATGTTGGCTGTAGAGTGCATCCGTTTGCGAGGGGGTGTGACGGAGAACGAGAGGAGAGGGTACGGTAGAACTTGAAGTATCCATGATGACGGCTGAGGTGCTTATTAGCATTTCTCACCCACAATATCATGTTTTATTATCCGACGTTGGTTGCTTTCCTCTACATGAGCTGATTTGTTGTATCAGTTTTATTGGGTTATCTGTAAAGAAAGTCTCAGTGGTTCTTTAGTTTTGGTCCCTTGGTTTCATGGTTTCCCATCAACATTGATTGTCATTTTGATTGTCATTTTGATCGCCTGATCCTCATAAACTACTGTTGTCATAAAAAAGTGATGTCTTCCCATCATAGAAAAAACAACCTCATCATAGGCTTCTCTCCACCAACAACTCACCTGCAGCACACACTTGATCAACTCTTGAGCTTAATCAATGATAGACTTAACATTGACAAGTTTCACTGATACGCTTAGATTAAATCATTCTTCACAGGTGTGGGAGTTAAATGGATTTTAATGAGAGTCTTACGCAAGGTAAACAGCCCTGATTGGTTCATTATGGCCCTGACTTCAGTATTCCTGACGCATTCTCCTAATAACTCTTTAATTCTTAATTTGTTTTCCTCTTTTATGAAGGTGATAAAGTGTAGAGTGTGCTGAGGCTCAGCATGGAATGGTACTCTGGGGTGACATTGCTGCTTCATCATTGTTATATCACGGCTGCTGGCCCTGTCTCATTACCCAATCATTCAAACAACAAGATATTAAAGCTATTACGCATATTACACAGCATTCGGATCCATCTCTCCATCACAAGACTCATAAATCTCATATGGTAAAGATTGTGGCAGTGGATTGTTCTCAAGGGCAAATTTGGGAAAGTGGGAAAGTTCTGGAAGCAGCAGGATGGAAAAAGAGGATGGACTTTGGAGCTAGTTCTTTCTGAATGCTCATTGCTCTCAATATTAGCGGAGCAGCCATGGGACCCATTATATGATCATTTCTGAGCGTGTGAGAGAAGACTGTCTGTACTATCATACAGTAATTGCATAATATATCTTTGAGCAGAAACTTTTCTTGTTCTGAGAAGTGATATTTCAAAAGCCAATAACACTGTCTTGTAGGCCTATATCATTATCGTCAAATGAAATGGATTGCCAGAGTATACAGTGCATTCGGAAAGTATTCAGACCCCTTCCCTTTTTCCACATTTTCTTACGTTACAGCCTTATTCTAAAATTGATTAAATAAATAAAAATCCTCATCAATCTACACACAATACCCCATAATGACAAAGCAAAAACAGTTTTTTTGAAATTCCTGCACATTTATTACAAATAAAAAACTGAAATACCTTATTTACACAAGTATTCAGACCCTTTGCTATGAGACTCGAAATTGAGCTCAGATGCATCCTGTTTCCATTGGTCATCCTTGAGATGTTTCTACAACTTCATTAGAGTCCACCTGTGGTAAATTCAATTGATTGGACATGATTTGGAAAGGCACACACCTGTCTATATGAGGTCCCACAGTTGACAGTTCATGTCAGTGCAAAAACCAAGCCATGAGGTCGAAGGAATTGTCCGTAGAGCTCCGAGACAGGATTGTGTCGAGGCACAGATCTGGGGAAGGGTACCAAAACATTTCTACAGCATTGAAGGTCCCCAAGAACACAGTGGCCTCCATCATTCATAGATGGAAGAGGTTTGCAACCACCAAGACTCTTCCTAGAGCTGGCCGCCCTGCCAAACTGAGCAATCGGGGGAGAAGGGCCTTGGTCAAGGAGGTGACCAAGAACCTGATGGTCACTCTGACAGAGCTCCAGAGTTCCTCTGTGGAGATGGGAGAACCTTCCAGAAGGACAACCATCTCTGCAGCACTCCACCAATCAGGACTTTATGGTAGAGTGGCCAGACGGAAGCCACTCCTCAGTAAAAGGCACATGACAGCCCGCTTGGAGTTTGCCAAAAGGCACCTAAAGACTCAGACCATGAGAAACAAGATTCTCTGGTCTGATGAAACCAAGATTGAACTCTTTGGCCTGAATGCCAAGCGTCACGTGGGGATGTTTTTCAGCGGCAGGGACTGGGAGACTAGTCAGGATAGAGGGAAAGATGAACGGAGCAAAGTACAGAGAGATCCTCGATGAAAACCTGCTCCAGAGCGCTCAGGAACTCAGACTGGGACGAAGGTTCACCTTCCAATAGGACAACAACCCTAAGCACACAGCCAAGACAATGCAGGAGTGGCTTTGGGACAAGTCTCTGAATGTCCTTGAGTGGCCCAGCCAGAGCCCGGACTTGAACTCGATCGAACATCTCTGGAGAGACCTGAAAATAGCTATGCCGCGACGCTCCTCAACCAACCAGCCTGAGAGGACCTGCACAGAAGAATGGGAGAAACTCCCCAAATATAGGTGTGCCAAGCTTGTAGCGTCATACCCAAGAAGACTCCAGGCTGTAATCGCTGCCAAAGGTGCTTCAACAAAGTACTGAGTAAAGGGTTTGTATACTTATGTAAATGTGATATTTCAGTTTTGTATATTTGATAAATTGGCTAACATTTCTAAAAACATGTTTTTGCTTCGTAATTATGGGGTATTGTGTGAGGTGAAAAAAATGATTTAATACATTTTAGAATAAGGCTGTAACATAACAAAATGTGGAAAAAGTCAAGGGGTTTGAACACTTTCCGAATGTTTATCAGATAAGACTTATCATTAAAAAATAAGAAATAGAAGAGGCAAGTAATAATAATATGCCATTTAGCAGACGCTTTTATCCAAAGCGACTTACAGTCATGTGTGCATAAATTTTTACGTATGGGTGGTCCCGGGGATTGAACCCACTACCCTGGCGTTACAAGCGCCATGCTCTACCAATTGAGCTATAGAGGACCACAAGTAAATACTTGATTTGTTTTATTTCTTTATTTTCCGTAATGTCTGCTAGCTATTTCATAGCGCTGAAATATTTCTACCACCAGAATGTCTGGCCAACAATCTGGCAACCCAGAGCTTATGTTATCTTCTTCACAAAAGCTTGTCTGTCTGGCTTGTGTTGTCTGGATGCCCATTTGGGTGCCCTGCCTGGATTGTGTCTGACTGAAAGGTCCAGACAGAACATCTTCTCCCCAGTGTTCCCTCAGTGTTCAGTCTGTGGCAGCTCCTAACAAGCCCTCTCTGCACTACCTTTTGTGCTTCTCTTCCTCTATGAAGGATAATAATTACCCCATTTAGGCCCACATCAAAACACCATTGCAATCCATGCTTTTTAAAGGCTCTGCACTGCAAAATATGTCACATTTCTGTGTGTGGGACTATGGATTCAGTGGGCTGTGTGTTTGAAATGGGTTTATCTTGTCTGATTAACACATACTCTACATACTGTAGCTGCTAGCAACTAGTCTCAGCCATAAGCAACTGAATTCTGGCAAATCAATGCTGGGTTTTACAGAGAATCTGTATTTCAGTGGAATGTTTTTTGTTTGTCAGTTTTTCCCACCCCTTAATGCAATATACTGCACTTTTGTTAGTTTCTGACAGTTTTTCTTATAGTTTTTCCTTACACCTCACAACATGGACTAGCCTAGACCAATTATGGTATTTCCAATAGGACCATACCTTTAAAGATTGAAACACCTTGGGAGAAGGCATCTGTTTTCAAGACAAAGCAACAGAGGTGGAGTTCATGTCTTCCTGTCTGTGAGGCAAAAACATGGTTCGTACAGGAACATGCTTGGTACAGGAAATATCTGTTGGAAAAATCTCTCTGGTAAGAATTCAGTTTCAGCTTGTCTGCGGTAGTACAGGCTGCCAAGTGGTTATTCCCACCGCCATTCGCTACTGTCTTACGGCCGGAGCCTTAGATCTTTAACACCAATCAGAGAAAGTGTCATAAAGAAGTTTGTTACATCATATCTGGCCATTTACAATCTGAGTGACAACCGCATTGAGCGAGAAGAGTGCGAGAGAGGGAGGGAGAGAGATAAATAAAGAGAGAGCGAGAGAGAGAGAGAGTGAGAGAGAGAGAACAATAACCAAAATGAGTATGTAATCACGGTTGAAGTTAGCGTATATATATAATCACGGTTGACGTTAGAGTATATATAATCATGATTGAAGTTAATGTATATATAATCACTGTTGAAGTTAGCATATATATAATCACGGTTGAAGTTAGCTTATATATAATCACAATTGAAGTTAGCGTATATATAATCACGGTTGAAATTAGCGTATATATAATCACGGTTGAAGTTAGCATATATATAATCACAGTTGAAGTTAGCTTATATATAATAACAATTGAAGTTAGCGTATATATAATCACGGTTGAAGTTAGCGTATATATAATCACGGTTGAAGTTAGCATATATAATCACAGTTGAAGTTAGCATATATATATATATAATCACGGTTAAAGTACAGTGAGGGTAAAAAGTATTTGATCCCCTGCTGATTTTGTACGTTTGCCCACTGACAAAGAAATGATCAGTCTATAATTTTAATGGTAGGTTTATTTGAACAGTGAGAGACAGAATAACAACAAAAAAATCCAGAAAACGCATGTCAAAAATGTTATAAATTGATTTGCATTTTAATGAGGGAAATAAGTATTTGACCCCTCTGCAAAACATGACTTAGTACTTGGTGGCAAAACCCTTGTTGGCAATCACAGAGGTTAGACGTTTCTTGTAGTTGGCCACCAGGTTTGCACACATCTCAGGAGGGATTTTGTCCCACTCCTCTTTGCAGATCTTCTCCAAGTCATTAAGGTTTCAAGGCTAACGTTTGGCAACTCAAACCTTCAGCTCCCTCCACAGATTTTCTATGAGATTAAGGTCTGGAGACTGGCTAGGCCACTCCAGGACCTTAATGTGCTTCTTCTTGTGCCACTCCTTTGTTGCCTTGGCCGTGTGTTTTGGGTCATTGTCATGCTGGAATACCCATCCACAACCCATTTTCGATGCCCTGGCTGAGGGAAGGAGGTTCTCACCCAAGATTTGATGGTACATGGCCCCATCCATCGTCCCTTTGATGTGGTGAAGTTGTCCTGTCCCCTTAGCAGAAAAACACCCTCGAAAGCATAATGTTTCCACCTCCATGTTTGACGGTGGGGATGGTGTTCTTGGGGTCATAGGCAGCATTCCTCCTCCTCCAAACACGGCATGTTGAGTTGATGCCAAAGAGCTCCATTTTGGTCTCATCTGACCACAACACTTTCACCCAGTTCTCCTCTGAATCATTCAGATGTTCATTGGCAAACTTCAGACGGGCATGTATATGTGCTTTCTTGAGCAGGGGGACCTTGCGGGCGCTGCAGGATATCAGTCCTTCACGCCGTAGTGTGTTACCAATTGTTTTCTTGGTGACTATGGTCCCAGCTGCCTTGAGATCATTGACAAGATCCTCCCGTGTAGTTCTGGGCTGATTCCTCACCGATCTCATGATCATTGCAACTCCACGAGGTGAGATCTTGCATGGAGCCCCAGGCCGAGGGAGATTGACAGCTATTTTGTGTTTCTTCCATTTGCGAATAATCGCACCAACTGTTGTCACCTTCTCACCAAGCTGCTTGGCGATGGTCTTGTAGCACATTCCAGCCTTGTGTAGGGCTACAATCTTGCCCCTGACATCCTCTGAGAGCTCTTTGGTCTTGGCCATGGTGGAGAGTTTGGAATCTGATTGATTGATTGCTTCTGTGGACAGGTGTCTTTTTTACAGGTAACAAACTGAGATTAGGAGCACTCCCTTTAAGAGTGTGCTCCTAATCTCAGCTCGTTACCTGTATAAAAGACACCTGGGAGTCTGAAATCTTTCTTATTGAGAGGGGGTCAAATACTTATTTCCCTCATTAAAATGCTAATCAACTTAGATCATTTTTGACATGCGTTTTTCTGGATTTTGTTGTTTTTATTCTGTCTCACTGTTCAAATAAACCTACCATTAAAATTATAGACTGATTATTTATTTGTCAGTGGGCAAACGTACAAAATCAGCAGGGGATCAAATACGTTTTTCCCTCACTGTATATAATCACGGTTTAAATTAGCATATATATATATTCACGGTTGAAGTTAGCATATATATAATCACGATTTAAGTTACCGTATATATAATCACAGTTGAAGTTAGTGAATATATAATCATGGTTGAAGTTAGCGTACATATAATCACGGTTTATTTATTTTTAATTTTTTACTAGGCAAGTCAGTTAAGAACAAATTCTAATTTACAATGACGGCTTACACCGGCCAAACCCGGACGACGCTGGGCCAATTGTGTGCCGCCCTATGGGACTCCCAATCATGGTCGGTTGTGATACAGCCTGGAATCAAACCAGGGGGTCTGTAGTGACGCCTCAAGCACTGAGATGCAGTTAGCGTGTGTATAATCACGGTTGAAGTTAGCGTATATATAATCACGGTTGAAGTTAGCGTATATGTAATCACTGTTGATTCTATCTGCTGCCATATTTCATCATCAGATGGAGTTGATCCAAGCCGTGACAGTCCCCTCTCTGTTCAAAGTGAAAACACACAGACAAAATAGGTTTTCTGCTGAGTTATTCTGAGGGGTTTGGATCAAAGCATCCTCCCTACTGTGAGACCCAGGGAACACGCACATTGTGATTAAGTGCGTTATTTAAGCAAGAATCACTTAACAACAGCACAACGTGGGTCTGGTCTCTGGTGCTTGCTTACAGTATGTAACATAGTTTCCCTGTCAGTATCTTGAACTTCAGTAGGGTATTGAAACAGTCTGTATCATGTTAATTATGGTCCTTATTGATCTCATGGTCCAATTTGCCAGGTTGGGAAAGAACTCTGCATTATAGCTATCCGTTTGGATATGCAGCAGATCTGGGTTCAGATAGTATTAAAAATATGTTTTGTGTTAGAAATATTATTAGTATACTTTGAGTGTTTGCTTGAGCCTGCCTGAAGTGCCAGATGGGTGGGGTTAACACTTTTGGGAGTATTCCATCAGTTCCATTGTGGCAGGCATGTTCAGCCAAGCACAGCTAAAGTATTTCAAAAATTTAAAATACTATTTTTAACCTGAGTCTGATTTGCATTTGGCTGCAATCAAGTATGCATGCTAAGTATGCATGTTGTTGACTTCACTGATGCCATAAAAGCTTAACATCACCCCGTACCACCTCACGTTCCATTGACTTCTCATGCAGTCAGGTTCTTCATGAGGTACAAGAGAGGAAAGTCGGGAGGATGTAACCAAACAGTAGATGACTCATAGGAGATATGTGTAAACTTGTACATAATCTAGTTAAACATTGCATTTCTACATTAGTACATATTTAAATATTCAAGCTTGCGCCCCGTATTGAGTCTCGTATTATTCATAAGCCTGGCTATTTAAATGAGGTTGTCAGTGTTAGGAGTCGCTTCGAACATATCTACACGAATAACACAAATACAAGCAGCCAGCTACAGAGGAGCAATTCCCGGAAGCTGAAGTGAACAGCAGAGAGAGAGTTTTCAGAGTCAGTGTGTGAGTAATATCCATTTTTGATTATGGTAATGCACCGTGGAATTATGTATGACAGCGGCGATGGTGTACTGTAGCCTAAGGAGCAAAGCAACAAATTGTGGTGTTGTGTTCCGGCTGCTAGGTAGGTGGGTGTGTGACAGGACTCAGGGCTCTCTCAGAAAGGGGATGTCTAAATTAGTACACACAGTTTGGGAGTGTTTATCCCTCAGTTACCGCTGTTGTTTAATTCAATGCAAGGTTGAGGCTGGCTAAAAGATATGCAATTCATTCTCCATATAAAAAGCACATCAATATAACCCCATCTTTTTCATGTGTTTTCAGAACTCGTGTCATTATGCTAAGAGTCAGACTGCAAGGCGATATTGTAATGTGATTCATTTAATATGCATGGCTCCTCCACTATGCTTCTTAGATTTCCCCCTACAGCAAAGGCCTTGGAAGACATGTGGTTAAATGGACTAGATGAGAGAATATAATAACCTGTGATATCTCTGATGGTTTCTATTGGGGCCTGAGTGCTGCTCTGATCCCCCTACCAGAACACGTGGTTTAATCAGAATTCACAACCAGGCTCAGTTGTTCACACAACCATTTGTTCAATGGCTACAGCTGTTGGCAGCCATAGTGATCATTGCCCTCATTCTGCTTTGAATAGTTGCCAGTGTGTGGTGAAGAGACGGAGCTCCTTCAGCACATAACATTGTAAGCCTGTAAGCATTTCATTCACTGTAAAGAAAGTGGTTATGATAAAATAATAATTTTAAGGGCCTCCCGAGTGGCGCAGCGGTCTAAGGCACTGCATCGGAGTGCTTGAGGCGTCACTACAGACCCGGGTTTTATCCCAGGCTTTGTCACAGCCAGCCGCGACCGGGAGACCCATGAGGCGGCGCACAATTGGCCCAGCGTCGTCCGGGTTAGGGGAGGGTTTGGCCGGCCGGGATGTCCTTGTTCCATCGCGCTCTTGCGACTCCTTGTGGCGGGCCGGGCTCATGCATGCTGACTTCCATTGCCAGTTGTACGGTGTTTCCTCCGACACATTGGTGCGGCTGGCAGGGTTGTGTTTCGGAGAAGCATTGCTCGCGACCTTCGCCTCTCCCAAGTCCGTACGGGAGATGCAGCGATGGGACAAGACTGTAACTACCCATTGGGGACAAAAAGGGACAAAAAGTACAATAATAAATAATAAGGAATTTAAGAGTTCATTAAAGGGTTAGGAATTTGACTTCAGAAGGGTTGGCACAGCTGGGGATATGGGGGAATACATTATTAGATATGTTTTAATAAAAACTTTATATATAATAAAATAGAAGTCATTAATGATTATAGAGTTTGAAGGACAGTGTTCTCAATGTGATCTCAGTTTGCCCAATCGCATGTCATTGGGCAAATTGCTGAAACCTTTTAGGCAGGGCCTAACCTAACGTAGCAGGCATAGTAAGAAGCCTGAGTGCAGCCCACACTTTCGTTTTTCAGGGGAAACGGAAGTTAGATTGAAAATACTGTATCCCTGCCAATGCCGCTAAGGGTGGGTAGGGGCTTATTATATACACAATACAGAGAAAGAGTAGCCTCTAGTGGCCGAGATTCACATTGCACCACGTTGAATCCCCCCTCCTTCTCCTATCCCTCTTTCTTCTCATTAATTCTGTATTAAAGCAGTGTATAAAGACGTGGTTTTGGATGATTATACACCCATGAGAGCACATCATCCTTCTCCTTGGCCAATATAATTTAGTAAGGGTGGATATTAGGATGCCGGAGCAACACAATTTGGCAATGGATCATTTCACCAATGCTTGGAGGACATCTTAAGAGGGGAATGACTGTAGTGTAATGGAGTTGGAAGATATAACTTACACACACAAACACATACACACACATATAATATGCATTTAAAAATGCTGCACATGATATCAAGGACATTTTCAGGGGTCTTAAACCAGTAGAAGACTTAACTGGTTTAAGGTTCCATGATAGAACTTAAAAGCCATACATATTTGTCAGAGTATATACACTGAGTGTACAAAACATTATGAACACCTTCCTAATATTGAGTTGCATCCCCTTTTGCCCTCAGAACAGACTCAATTTGTCGGGGCATGGACTCTACAAGGTGTCGAAAGCATTCCACAGGGATGCTGGCCCATGTTGACTCCAATGCTTCCCAGTTGTGTCAAGTTAGCTGGATGTCCTTTGGGTAGAGGACCATTCTTGATACACATGGGAAACTGTTGAGCGTGAAAAACCCAGCAGCGTTGCATTTCTTGACACACTCATACCGGTGTGCCTGGCACCTACTACCATACGCCGTTCAAAAGGCACTTAAATCTTTTGTCTTGCCCATTCACCCTCTGAATGGCACACATACACAATCCATGTCTTCTTTAACCTGTCTCCTCCCCTTCATCTACACTGATTGAATTGGATTTAAGTGACAACAATAAGGGATCATAGCTTTCACCTGGATTCCCTTGGTCAGTCTATGACATGGAAAGAGCAGGTGTTCCTAATGTTTCGTACACTCAGTGTATATCAATGTATATTTTACATGCAGATGAGGCTGGTGGGAAGAGCTATAGGAAGACAGGCTCATTGTATTGGCTGGAATGGAATAAATGGAACGGTATCAAACACATCAAAGATATGGAAACCACATTTGATACCGTTCCATTAATTCCATTCCAGCCATTACAATGAGCCTGTCCTCCTATAGCTCCTCCCACCAGCCTCCTCTGTTTAAATGTGATAAAGTAGACAGGTATGTCTGCATCTCTAAATTCTTACTATTATTCATCACCCTTTTCATAAACCCCATATTACTTAGTAATGAGCCATACATTCTCTCTTGGGGCACCATGCAGGTACTGAGAGGGAGTGAGTCTGCTGAATGTGTGTTTGCTCTTACATGACCCCTGTCCCTGACCACTGTGTGTGTGAGTGGCAGCAAGGAAAGGCCAAGGAGAAAGAGCGAGAGAGAAGGAGAACTGCATAGACAGTGTGTGCCTTTCAGTGTGTTTAATTGGTATACATACATTGTTTTCTTATTAAATCCCCCTCCCTGGATATAAAATCAATATGGACACACACACACACACACACACACACACACACACACACACACACACACAGAGTAGCTCTAGTGTGACTGAAGCTGGTATGGTTGCTCAGAGCTCAGAGGTGCCTGCCTGCCTGCCTATATTACCAACAGGCCCAGTAAAGTAGGGATGTGGGAGGAGAGGTAGAGAGAGGAGAAAGAGAGAGAGAGAGAGGAGACGAAGAAGAGAAAAGGAACAGCTCAGAGCCCAGACAGAGAAATAGAGGGAGAGTCACCAGGGAGCAGGCTGAGACAGCAGAGAGCATTCGCTGCACGCTAATCTCATCCGCTCCAAGAGCTTCTCTTCTGCGTTTAGCGAAGGGAACATGCAGGCTTTGGTGGGTGGTGGGAAATGGAATGTCTAGAACAGTACAGCTTCAGATACAGTATGCTATTGAAGTCTGAGGAGTCTTCTGTGTGTGTGTGTGTGTGTGTGTGTGTGTGTGTGTGTGTGTGTGTGTGTGTGTGTGTGTGTGTGTGTGTGTGTGTGTGTGTGTGTGTGAGCGTGCAAGAGCAAAAGGAAGCAATTCAGAGAGTAAAAAGAGTTACAGAAAAAACAAGAGAGAGAGAAATATATAAAGTTGTTGAAATTTCCACATCAACGCGTGGGCCTGCATATTTATAAACACTGCACATACAGATGTAGGATCTTAATTTGAGCCAGTTTGCTAAGGCAGGAAAATAATCCTGCAGCAACAGAAAATTTGAATTATTATGTGGATTATTATTCATTTACATTTTTGTAGGGGTGGATCCATTTTTCGTAAGGGAAAATCAAGTCTGAAATGTAAAAGTGGAAAATATAAACTTCAGAAGGTTTTTTATACCACACTACAAGTTTGACATTTCCTGCATTGCAGTACATTTCTCCGGCAACAGTGTGATCAATTTAAGATCCTCCATCTTGTCTCATTGCTACAACAACTTGTGTTCAACTCAACATGGAAGCCCTTATCTAAATAGAGAGAGTTTGGCCCATTTGGAGGCATGTAGGCTGGGCAGGACAGCTTAGTCTCAGCTCCCCTAATGAACACCCGGGGGTCTGAATGAAACATACAGGACGTAAACACACCATGCTCACCACAGTGGAACACATACAGACTACACTGTAAGCCTTGCAGGTGGCCAGCTGTGTGTGTGGGGGAAGAAGAGGAGAGGGGTGGGGTTTGTGTGAGTGTGTGTGTGTGTGAGCGTGCAAGAGCAAAAGGAAGCAATTCAGAGAGTAAAAAGAGTTACAGAAAAAACAAGAGAGAGAGAAATATATAAAGTTGTTGAAATTTCCACATCAACGCGTGGGCCTGCATATTTATAAACACTGCACATACAGATGTAGGATCTTAATTTGAGCCAGTTTGCTAAGGCAGGAAAATAATCCTGCAGCAACAGAAAATTTGAATTATTATGTGGATTATTATTCATTTACATTTTTGTAGGGGTGGATCCATTTTTCGTAAGGGAAAATCAAGTCTGAAATGTAAAAGTGGAAAATATAAACTTCAGAAGGTTTTTTATACCACACTACAAGTTTGACATTTCCTGCATTGCAGTACATTTCTCCGGCAACAGTGTGATCAATTTAAGATCCTCCATCTTGTCTCATTGCTACAACAACTTGTGTTCAACTCAACATGGAAGCCCTTATCTAAATAGAGAGAGTTTGGCCCATTTGGAGGCATGTAGGCTGGGCAGGACAGCTTAGTCTCAGCTCCCCTAATGAACACCCGGGGGTCTGAATGAAACATACAGGACGTAAACACACCATGCTCACCACAGTGGAACACATACAGACTACACTGTAAGCCTTGCAGGTGGCCAGCTGTGTGTGTGGGGGAAGAAGAGGAGAGGGGTGGGGTTTGTGTGAGTGTGTGTGTGGGTGGGTGTACATCCAATAATACCTCATTCAATACCACTGTCTGCTTTTTTATGCTGGGATTAAAGATTTTCTCAGCTGGCTAGTAATTGCTGCGCCTGCATTTCAGCTTGGAAACAGCTTTTCACCGACAATATTACTAAAACAACCTATTGTGCAGAGAGGGAAAGGAAGAGCTAGAGAGAAATTGGTAGTGTGTTTTGAAAGCTGGGTTAATTCTCCTCCTTAATCCACCATTATATTTTGTCCATGTTGGCGTCTCCTCCATCATGTTTAAAGATTCGACGAGAGCGAGCGAGAGCCTAATCTCACTAAAGTGGTCACCACTCCACTTCATCCACTTTCCTTGTGAGAGAATGACATCTTGAATATACGAGTGCCACTGTGAATCTCATTCCCATTCTTACCCCAATGTGCCACTTCTCTAATGTATTCAGTACAAAACAGTAACACGTTTCTCCAATAACGAGCAGCAAAAAGTCCTCTCGCTTTACTGCTGCTCTCCCAGCCAGAACACAAGTCCACTGCAAAGTAAATACAGGAATTAATAAGGTGCCTAGGTGGGCGACAAGGACAAAGTCTTGTTTGGGTGTGAAAAATCCATAACGCTTCATATTGTAGGGGCCGTGCCTCTCCGGGTTCTCGCCCTGTGCCGAGCTCCCAGCTCTCTGATTTAATTTGGTAATCGATATGGTTTCGGTGAGTAGCCGGTAATCGTTTTACAGCATCTCCTGTCCTCTGCTTTCCACTGCTCTCTGCCCTTGAGTTTCCTCTGCAGTCCTGGGGTAAAAGGAGGCGGTGATTGCCTCTAACGGGCTCTGCGGTTAGGGGGAAAGCTCTCCTGAAAGTCAACTAGAAGGGGAGATGGAGAGGGGGGTAGAGAGGGGAAGATACTCCTCTTCGCTCCACACACAGTAGACAGTACTCCATACAGAATACATGAAAGTGAGAGCGAAACAGAGAGCAAGAGACCGAGGGAAGAAATGAAAAAGTTAAGTAAAAGAGAAGCTGACCTCTATGAAAGAGGATTATAGTTGTCTTTCTGTGTGTCTATCTGTAATATTCAGCACAATAGCACAATATGGCCATGAGTATTGCATGAACTGCATCACAACACTCACTTGTGTTTTTCAGTCTGAAACTGGAAGGTCAGATTTAAAGAAGGGTCAATGCATTGGAGAAGTAGAAATAATAATTTATAGGTTAGAGAAGTAGACTGGATTGTGGCATTGGATTTACCTCTCCCTCCTTCCTTCTCTCTCACTCCTTTTCCAGCAGAGAGAGAAACAGAAGTGAAGTGGATTCCGTGGCGGAGCTTCTCTCCCTGCAGCTACAGTACCTGTCCTGTTCCCAGTCTGTATCTCTCTCTCCTTCCTTCCTTTAGAGGGTAGCCAACCGGCAAACTCTCTCACACTTCACCAGAGTCAGTCAATTCCCCCATACTACTGCAGCCAGGCAGTGGTCTCTTTTGGAGACTGCCCCTACTTATACCTCTACAGTATCACACTGCAATTGATCATCCTTATATGCTGTTGAGATACCTGATCCAACCAGCGAGTTGTAGTACCCTGAGTTTTTTTTGAACTGACCAGGAAAACCCCACAACATTCCCAAGCCATTTCATTTATCACTCTTAAACTGTATCTATTAGCTTCAACTGTGAACATTCAAATTATTTAAAGCCTCCGTAATCCTTCCAGCAGTCCTTGTCGTGCAAAGCAACATTATGTTGCTGCTTGATAACCCAGACATTGTCATGAGAGACATTGCCAGCTCTAGGCATAAGCGACATAAGCAGTTGCTTAGGGCCCCCGGCCGATATGGGGCCCCTGACCCACAGTCACTCAATTAGCCCATGTCAGCTAACATTTTCTGGATTGGTAAATTAGTCTAGCCAGCTATCTAAACTTGTAGTAATCATGGTCGAATTATCAACCGGGCACGAAGGGCACGTGCCCAGGGGCCCTGACCTCCAGTGGGCCCCCATTGATTTTGTTAGTCACTTTTACTCAGATATCATATTAACATGGCATGAGTCATTGCAAAATGTGTATAATTGCAGGAAATTAACAGTAACCGCACATTTGTCTCTCCGCCCCATGGCAAAATGTGTAGAATTGCAGCAAACTTGCTTTAAAACTTAAACATTTTCTCTGCACCCCATCAAAAGGGGGGCCACTAAAATGTTTTGCCTGCGAGCTGGGGGGGCCCCCCAACAAAATGACGCTTACGGCCCCCAAAAGGCTAGGGCTGGCCCTGATGAGAGAATATGAAGGTGTTGTTTAATCTGAAAATCTCTCTCCATCTCTACATGCAGTGTTCGTTGTCTTGCACTGTGTCTATGGCTATCAGGTCGCACCACCTGTCCCTCTCTGTTGGAGCGTCTGAAACACAGTGGAGAGAAGGGATGATGAATGATGAGATAAGCCACGTTGTCGCACCAGGCACTCTGATGGAGGAGATGAAAACCCAACAGTGTCTCACAGGGCTGACCTATCTCTCTCTCTCTCTCTCTCTCTCTCTCTCTCTCTCTCTCTCTCTCTCTCTCGCTCTCGCTCTCGCTCTCGCTCTCGCTCTCGCTCTCGCTCGCTCTCTCTCTCTCTCTCTCTCTCTCTCTCAGGGACAACAACTTCATCAAGGACTTCCCCCAGCTAGCAGATGGACTGATGGTTATACCGTTACCTGTGGAGGAGCAGTGTAGAGGAGTGCTGTCTGAGCCACTGTCCAATGTACAGCTCCTCACAGGTGTGTGTTTGTGTGTGTGTGTGCACATGTGCTAGCCTGCCTCATCCATCTTTGTATACTCATACCAGTGTGTACAGAAAATATCCTGTATGTAACCTATATTTCATAATCAAATATCCATATTTATTCTCATATGTTCCTTCCAAAGAATGTATAAGTATCTACTTTGTCCAGGATTTACAGTATTTTCCAATTACGGCTGAATTTCCTGTAAGCTCAATACTTAGAAATCCTGCAGCATTCTCTGCTCAGTAAATCCATAGAAGTGACATCAGAGTGCAGGGTCAGCTAGAATGACACTGCTCCCTGTGCACTGTATTGTGCTATTGTTCCTGACATCCCTACGTCTCTGCAGTAGGCACACACACACACATACACACATGCATATGAACATACACACACCTCTCCAGGCCCTCTAAAGGCTGACACCTGCACCTTCTTCACCCTATGTTCCCTTCCTATGTCCCCTGTGGGGGCCGAGACTACTCTGTCAGTTGGCTTGATACCGCACCTCAGGACTACTCCCTAATCCGTCCATTAGCTGAATTGGCTGCAGCACTTTGCTCTCCGTTGGCCTGTGACTAGTTCCCAGGAGTGTCTGCTACTCCTCTCCAAACACCACTGGGAATAAATAAGTGCTTTAGGTTTAAGGGAGGATTTAGTTGTTGTTGTTCTCTTCGCTCCTGTGTTCTAATGGCCCTGTGTTGTGCCAGACTCATATGAAAGTTTGGTAATGCAATTACGGAGGCAAGATTGCTCTTGCCTTAATGCTGGAAATTCAATTGGAGCTATTGCGGCCGTCCGCCAGTGATTGCACACTGGGTGGGAACTTTCGTACTAAGACAAATGGTGTTGTTGAAAACAACAGAATGTACACTGTACACGGACAGTGTTTGTGTGAGAGAGACAAAGCTAGCTAATACACTTCAGGCAGTTACAAATGTGCTTGTATAACTCAAACTTCGACACAAATGATCCATAGCTTTCAATGCATGATTAATGTGAAATGTTGAGTTATTTACTCAAATCTTATGAAAAAATGTGGGCCTACTGATATTGTGGAAGTTATTCATAACTATGTTTATGTGTGTATGTCCATTGCAGGTGATGCCAAGTTCAATGAGGCTATGGGCTACCCCATGGTTCAGCAGTGGAGAGTGAGGAGCAACCTGTACAAAGTCAAGCTCAGTGCCATCACCTTGTCTACAGGTATGGAGCAGACCTGGGTTCAAATACTATTTCAAATATCTTTCACATACATTTCGAAGTAAGTATTTAGATATTTTTTATTTGAAAGGACAAGTAGTTGAATGTTGGAATGTATTTGGAAATACACTTGGAAAGTATTGGTATGTACTGTATTTGAAAGTACTCAAATACACTGACTCAAATATATGCCATTTAGTAGACGCTTTTATCCAAAGCGACTTAGTCATGCATGCATACATGTGTGCATACATACATCAAATACACTCCCATGCATTTAACCCAAGTATTTGAAAATAATATTTGAAATAAGTAGGCTATTTATAGGAAATTATTTTAAAATACTTTCAAATAGAAGTAGTTGATTCAGGCCACATTATTTGAAAATACTTAAGTACACAGAAAATAAGTATTTACAGTGCCTTCAGAATGTATTCATACCCCTTGACTTATTCCACATTTTGTTGTGTTACAGCCTGAATTCAAAGTGGATTAAATACTTTTTTTTGTTCACCCATCTACAGACAATACCCCATAATGACAAAGTGAAAACATGTTTTTAAAAATGTTTGCAAATTTATTGAAAATGAAATACAGAAATATCTACATAAGTATTCACACCCCTGAGTCAATACATGTTAGAATCACCTTTGGCAGCGATTACAGCTGTGAATCTTTCTGGGTAAGTCTCTAAGAGCTTTGCACACCTGGATTGTAAAATGTTTGCAAATAATGATTTAAAAAAATTATTCAAGCTCTGTCAAGTTGGTTGTTGATCATTGCTAGACAGCCATTTTCAAGTCTTGCCATAGATTTTCAAGCCGATTTAAGTCAGAACTGTAACTAGGCCACTCAGGAACATTCAATGTTGTCTTGGTAAGCAACGCTGGTGTATATTTGGCCTTGTGTTTTAGGTTATTGTCCTGCTGAAAGGTGAATTTGTCTCCCAGTGTCTGTTAGAAAGCAGACTGAACCAGGTTTTCCTCTAGGATTTTGCCTGTGCTTAGTTCTATTCCGTTTCTTTTTATCCAGAAAAACTCCCCAGTCCTTGTCGATGACAAGCATACCCATAAAATCATGCTTGAAAATATGGAACGTGGTACTCAGTGATGTGTTGTTAGATTTGCCCCAAACATAACTATTTGTATTCAGGACATAAAGTTAATTACTTTGCCACATTTGTAGCAGTTTTACTTTAGTGCCTTATTGCAAACAGGATGCATGTTTTGGAATATGTTTTTTTCTGTACAGGCTTCCTTCTTTTCACTCTGTCATTTAGGTTACTATTATGGAGTAACTACAATGTTGTTGAGCCATCCTAAATGTTCTCCTATCACAACCAATAAACTCTGTAACTGTTTTAAAGTCACCATTGGCCTCATTGTGAAATCCCTGAGTGGTTTCGTTCCTCTCTGGCAACTGAGTTAGGAAAGAAGCCTGTATCTTTGTAGTGACTGGGTGTATTGATACACCATCCAAAGTGTAATTAATAACTTCACCATGCTCAAATGGATATTCAATGTCTGCTTTTTAAATGTTTTACCCATCTACCAATAGGTGCCCTTCTTTGCGAGGCACTGGAAAACCTCCCTGGTATTTGTGGTTGAATCTGTGTTTGAAAGTAACTGTTCAACTGAGGGACCTTACAGATACAGTGCCTTGCAAAAGTATTCATCCCCCTTGGCGTTTTTCCTATTTTGTTGCATTACAACCTGTAATTTAAAATGGATTTTTATTTGGATTTCATGTAAATGACATACACAAAATAGTTCAAATTGGTGAAGTGAAATGAAAAAAATAACTTGTTTCAAAAAAGTCTCAAAAATGAATAACGGAAAAGTGGTGCGTGCATATGTATTCACCCACTTTGCTATGAAGCCCCTAAATAAGATCTGGTGCAACCAATTACCTTCAGAAGTCACATAATTAGTTAAAGTCCACCTGTGTGAAATCTAAGTGTCACATGATCTGCCACATGATCTCAGTATATAGACTGATCATTTCTTTGTCAGTGGGCAAACGTATAAAATCAGCAGGGGATCAAAAACTTTTTTTTCCCCTCACTATATATATATAGTGAGGGGAAAAAAAAGTATTTGATCCCCTGCTGATTTTGTACGTTTGCCCACTGACAAAGAAATGATCAGTCTATAATTTTAATGGTAGGTTTATATGAACAGTGAGAGACAGGATAACAACAACAAAATCCAGAAAAACGCATGTAAAAAATGTTATAAATTGATTTGCATTTTAATGAGGGAAATAAGTATTTGACCCCCTCTCAATCAGAAAGATGTCTGGCTCCCAGGTGTCTTTTATACAGGTAACAAGCTGTGTGTTCACAGAAGCAATCAATCAAATAGATTCCAAACTCTCCACCATGGCCAAGACCAAAGAGCTCTCCAAGGATGTCAGGGACAAGATTGTAGACCTACACAAGGCTGGAATGGGCTACAAGACCATCGCCAAGCAGCTTGGTGAGAAGGTGACAACAGTTGGTGTGATTATTCGCAAATGGAAGAAACACAAAATAACTGTCAATCTCCCTCGGCCTGGGGCTCCATGCAAGATCTCACCTCGTGGAGTTGCAATGATCATGAGAACGGTGAGGAATCAGCCCAGAACTACACGGGAGGATCTTGTCAATGATCTCAAGGCAGCTGGGACCATAGTCACCAAGAAAACAATTGGTAACACACTACGCCGTGAAGGACTGAAATCCTGCAGCGCCCGCAAGGTCCCCCTGCTCAAGAAAGCACATATACAGGCCCGTCTGAAGTTTGCCAATGAACATCTGAATGATTCACAGGAGAACTGGGTGAAAGTGTTGTGGTCAGATGAGACCAAAATCGAGCTCTTTGTCATCAACTCAACTCTCCGTGTTTGGAGGAGGAGGAATGCTGCCTATGACCCCAAGAACACCATCCCCACCGTCAAACATGGAGGTGGAAACATTATGCTTTGGGGGTGTTTTTCTGCTAAGGGGACAGGACAACTTCACCGCATCAAAGGAACGATGGACGGGCCATGTACCGTCAAATCTTGGGTGAGAACCTCCTTCCCTCAGCCAGGGCATTGAAAATGGGTCGTGGATGGGTATTCCAGCATGACAATGACCCAAAACACACGGCCAAAGCAACAAAGGAGTGGCTCAAGAAGAAGCACATTAAGGTCCTGGAGTGGCCTAGCCAGTCTCCAGACCTTAATCCCATAGAACATCTGTGGAGGGAGCTGAAGGTTCGAGTTGCCAAACGTCAGCCTCGAAACCTTAATGACTTGGAGAAGATCTGCAAAGAGAAGTGGGACAAAATCCCTCCTGAGATGTGTGCAAACCTGGTGGCCAACTACAAGAAACGTCTGACCTCTGTGATTGCAAACAAGGGTTTTGCCATCAAGTACTAAGTCATGTTTTGCAGAGGGGTCAAATACTTATTTCCCTCATTAAAATACATTTTTTACATGCGTTTCTTCTGGATTTATTTGTTGTTATTCTGTCTCTCACTGTTCAAATAAACCTACCATTAAAATTATATACTGATCATGTCTTTGTCAGTGGGCAAACGTACAAAATCAGCAGGGGATCAACATTTTTTTTCCCTCACTGTATATATATATATACACACACACACACACACACACACACACACACACACACACACACACACCTGTTCTGAAAGGCCCCAGAGTCTGCAACACCACTAAAGCAAGTGGCACCACCAAGCAAGCAGCACCTCGAAGACCAAGGAGCTCTCCAAACAGGTCAGGGACAAAGTTGTGGAGAAGTACAGATCAGGGTTGGGTTATAAAAAAATTCAGAAACTTTTAACATCCCAAGGAGCACCATTAAAACCATTATTAAAAAATGGAAAGAATATGGCACCACAACAAACCTGCCAAGAGAGGGCCGCCCACCAAAACTCACGGACCAGGCAAGGAGGGCATTAATCAGAGAGGCAACAAAGAGACCAAAGATAACCCTGAAGGAGCTGCAAAGCTCCACAGCGGAGATTGGAGTATCTGTCCATAGGACCACTTTAAGCCGTACACTCCACAGAGCTGGGCTTTACGGCAGAGTGGCCAGAAAAAAGCCATTGCTTAAAGAAAAAAATGAGCAAACACGTTTGGTGTTCGCCAAAAGCCATGTGGGAGACTCCCCAAACATATGGAAGGTACTAAAATTGAGCTTTTTGGCCATCAAGGAAAACGCTATGTCTGGCGCAAACCCAACACCTCTCATCACCCCGAGAACACCATCCTCACAGTGAAGCATTGTGGTGGCAGCATCATACTGTGGGGATGTTTTTCCATCGGCAGGGACTGGGAAACTGGTCAGAATTGAAGGAATGATGGATGGCGCTAAATACAGGGAAATTATTTTCAGTCTTCCAGAGATTTGAGACTGGGACAGAGGTTCACCTTCCAGCAGGACAATGACCCTGAGCATACTGCTAAAGCAACACTTGAGTGGTTTAAGGGGAAACATTTAAATGTCTTGGAATGGCCTAGTCAAAGCCCAGACCTCAATCCAATTGAGAATCTGTGGTATGACTTAAAGATTGCTGTACACCAGCAGAACCCATCCAACTTGAAGGAGCTGGAGCAGTTTTACCTTGAAGAATGGACAAAAATCCCAGTGGCTAGATGTGCCAAGCTTATAGAGACATACCCCAATAGACTTGCAGCTGTAATTGCTGCAAAAGGTGGCTCTACAAAATATTTGCTTTTGGGGGGGGGGGGGGGGGGGGGGGGGCATGTTGTGTAAATCAAATGATACAAACCCCCAAAAAATCAATTTCAATTCCAGGTTGTAAGGCAACAAAATAGGAGAGATGCCAAGGGGGTGAATACTTTCGCAAGACACTGTAATTGTGTGGGGGGTACAGAGATGAGGTAGTCATTCAAAAATCATGTTAAACACTATTATTGCAACTTATTATGTGACTTGTTAAGCAAATGTTTACTCCTGAACTTATTTAGGGTTGCCATAACAAAGGGGTTGAAAACTTAGACTCAAGACATTCCAGCTTTTCATTTCTTATTAATTTGTAAAAATTTAGAAAAACATAATTCCACTTTGACATTATGGGGTATTGTGTGTAGGCCAGTGACCCAAAATGTCCATTTAATTCATTTTCAATTCAGGCTGCAATACAACAAAATCTGGAAAAAATCTAAGGGTGTGAATACTTTCTGAAGGTACCGTAAATAACAAATAATCAAATACACATGTATTTGAACCCAGGTCTGGTATGGAGTGTCAATTTACTGTCATGTTTCCTGGTGAGCCTATTTCACTAGTTTACTACTACTACACTATATCATATTGTACTGAAAACTCAGAGGGAAAACACATACAGGATAGCATTTACCGCAGTTACAAAGCCCCTTTTTTGCTTCAGCTATAACTACAATTCCATGTGTTCCACATTATTTCCCCTCCACACTTTCCTGGTTGTCAGGCTTCTCCAAGGTTCTGAAGACACTGACTGCAGAGAGCACCAGAGAGGAGCTGCTGTCCTTCATCCAGCAATACGGCAACCATTACGTGTCTGAGGCCCTTTACGGCTCCGAGCTCAGCTGCACCATCTACTTCCCCAGCAAGAAGGCCCAGCAGCAGCTCTGGCTGCAGTACCAGAAAGGTGAGCAGGAAACTACATATGATGCAGGTGTCTGAAATACTATTGTAATCAGTGACCAATTTAGACCCAGGGATCCAGTTGAGTGGACTATCAATATACTTAATTGGTCAATTAAATCCCAGAGAAAAGTGAAAAAATTGGGCTTATTCAATATGGTGCAATGTTCAGGACGCTGCAGATAGAAATACGATTCATAGCAGGACAGACATGATTCCTAGTTTTTAACTGGCCCTAGCCCCTGAGAATAGCCTCTCGGAAATACTTCAGTAGGATTTCATAATTAATTTAATTTCATAAACATTAGGCAAGACCTGAAAGAGCTTTTGTACTGTACTATGCAGCCCCACTGAGACCTTCAAAATGGAATTGGACAGAAAGGGTGAGGGCTGTGGATATCATGAAAAGAACGTTTCATATTTTACCAAATACATGGGTTCAAAGTATGTACTGTAAACACCGGAATACAAAGACACATGCCTTGAATCATTTCTTATGAAAATACATTCCTTTCCTGCACTGCAGATATTACCAAAGTATTTACCAAAGGTATAGTACAAAGTGTTATTACTTTTCTAAATGTTTACATTCCAACTAAGTCAGTGTTCTTCCTACAATGTAAATTCCTGCCTGGAAGATTCTCCACAGAGAATCTGAAACCACAACATGCACATCTTCATTCATGTTGGGTTTATTGCACTCAATAGATAATCAACATTACAAACATGAAATTGAGACTCACGTTACACAAAAACACATATCATGCGATAGTAACACATACTGTAAAGTCACTGCCTCCACCAAAGGCAAAACTTCTGAAAAGACACATGGGTTGGTTCAACACACGCATACAGAAACAGAACATCCAGAAGACCCAGTAGTATAAAATAACCCACAAACTCAGAGGAAATAGGCTATTACATGTAGGCTTAAAAAAATTAGGGCTGTCCGAGTTAATCAGTTAAAGGCCCAGTGCAGTCAAAATGCATTTTTTCCCTTTGTTTTGCATCATACTGTACAACAGCTGATGAATTATGTCCTGTGTTATTTCCTGATAGTTGCAGGTTGAAAATACAATCTACACAGGACCTTCTAATCAGCAGGTTTACATTGGCGGGAGTTTTGGCCATAGAGATGGAAAGAGGCCTCATCATTGTATCCATACCATTATGGCATCTGTGACAGCATGGGCATTGCCATTGAGGCTATCTCCATTTTGATGTAGTCTCCAACAGGGTCACAAGGAGGGATCAGCCAATGAAGTTGGAAGTCCCACCCAGTTGACAACATTAAAATGGTGTAAGTCCATGCTGCCCATGCTAAAACAGAATTTTGGCCACTAGAGGCCTCTATCATTCTCTGTGTGTCTGCTTTCCAATGGTGACATCACCTTGCGGAAATCCGTTAATATAGAGTCCCCCAAAAAATTAAAAGGTATATTTACCCATTTTAATGTAAATCTTACAGTAAGGTCCTTATTTGTTAACCAGAAATTACTTGATATATAGATATAAAAGGCTTGTTTGGGCCTTTAACCAGAGGTAACTTTTTGTAGTTTAATTGCACACTTTCTTTCTTTGCACGATTAAATCACATTGTTTGAAAGCGTTTAAAATACACTGAAAATATCCCAAATAAATAATCTACACAGCTAAAAAACAACATTGCAATGTCAAAACAAGTTGACATTGAGGTTAAAGAAAGTGTGCTTCATTCATTTACCAGATTCTGCTTACCGTTACTTTGGACAAAATCAAGACCGATATTCTTGTAATGCTTTTGGTATAAAACATCTTAATTACAGCTCAATTTGAGCAATTTCAAATGTTTGTGATTAATCCCAGCAAATCCTGAGATTAACTTTATTTCAAAAATTTATTAATTTCACATCCCTAAAATAAATACATCTCTCCTCCAGTTAAGTGGAGTGAACAATAAAATCACCATTCAAACAGAGAGCAAGTCTTGTTATTCATCACATTGAAACAAGGACACTTGATTTTTCTAGCATTTTATGCATTTTTATATTGTAAATAATGTAATAGTTCGTTTTGGAATATCTGTAGTGATATGTCAGTTATGCATGGAATAACTATAATGATCATTTGAGAAATAATTTTGTAGTGACAGACAGACTATTGCGGTGACAAGGTTAGCATGTTGCCTAACATGATACCCTGAATTTATTGAGAAATATTGGGATTTATAAACTTTGAACACGCCTTACATACGCATGTTTCCTGTTATAAATCAGACCCGTGTTGAAACTGCGCGTTGAACGAGCATCATAACTCCACCTGAAAAACACCCATCATTCACCTTTTATGGTGACAATAACACCCTTATTTGCTGTATACTTTGGAAGTATTGGAATTACGCCAAGGAAGTTTCTAAAGGAAATAGCAATGACGAACTTGATCAAATGTCTCTGGAGGTGTTGGTAGAATGTTTTAAACTTTTACAGTGACATTTTCTGTATCTGACAGTATCTGAAATAAATGAATAATTGCAAATTGTTATAAACCTGTAGATCATTTGACTTCAATATTACATTGTGTTTACTTTTTCCCAAACTTAAATATCAAATCAAATTGTATTTGTCGCTCTGCTGTAGCCGGCCGCAACCGGGAGACCAATGGGGCGGCGCACAATTGGCCCAGCGTCGTCCAGGGTAGGGGAGGGAATGGCCGGCAGGGAGGTAGCTCAGTTGGTAGAGCATGGTGTTTGCAACGCCAGGGTTGTGGGTTCGATTCCCAGGGGGGGCCAGTATGAAAATAAATAAAGAATAATGTATGTACTAACTGTAAGTCGCTCTGGATAAGAGCGTCTGCTAAATGACGCAAATGTAAATGTAAATATACGTGTTTAGCAGATGTTATTGCGGGTGTAGCGAAATACTTGTGCTTCTAGCTCCGACAGTGCAGTAATATCTAACAAGTAATATCTAACAATTTCACAACATATACCCAATACACACAAATCTAAGTAAGGAATGGAATTAAGAATATATACATATATGGATGAGCAATGACAGAGCGGCATGGACTAAGATACAGTAGAATAGTATACAATACAGTATATACAGTGGGGAGAACAAGTATTTGATACACTACCGATTTTGCAGGTTTTCCTACTTACAAAGCATGTAGAGGTCTGTAATTTTTTATCATAGGCACACTTCAACTGTGAGAGACGGAATCTAAAACAAAAATCCAGAAATTCACATTGTATGATTTTTAAGTAATTTATTTGCATTTTATTGCATGACATAAGTATTTGATACATCAGAAAAGCAGAACTTAATATTTGGTACAGAAACCTTTGTTTGCAATTACAGAGATCATACGTTTCCTGTAGGTCTTGACCAGGTTTGCACACACTGCAGCAGGCATTTTGGCCCACTCCTCCATACAGACCTTCTCCAGATCCTTCAGGTTTCGGGGCTGTCACTGGGCAATACAGACTTTCAGCTCCCTCCAAAGATTTTCTATTGGGTTCAGGTCTGGAGACTGGCTAGGCCACTCCAGGACCTTGAGATGCTTCTTACGGAGCCACTCCTTAGTTGCCCTGGCTGTGTGTTTCGGGTCGTTGTCATGCTGGAAGACCCAGCCACGACCCATCTTCAATGCTCTTACTGAGGGAAGGAGGTTGTTGGCAAAGATCTTGCGATACATGGCCCCATCCATCCTCCCCTCAATACGGTGCAGTCGTCCTGTCCCCTTTGCAGAAAAGCATCCCCAAAGAATTGTGTTTCCACCTCCATGCTTCACGGTTGGGATGGTGTTCTTGGGGTTGTACTCATCCTTCTTCTTCCTCCAAACACGGCGAGTGGAGTTTAGACCAAAAAGCTCTGTTTTTGTCTCATCAGACCACATGACCTTCTCCCATTCCTCCTCTGGATCATCCAGATGGTCATTGGCAAACTTCAGACGGGCCTGGACATGCGCTGGCTTGAGCAGGGAGACCTTGCGTGCGCTGCAGGATTTTAATCCATGACGGCGTAGTGTGTTACTAATGGTTTTCTTTGAGACTGTGGTCCCAGCTCTCTTCAGGTCATTGACCAGGTCCTGCCGTGTAGTTCTGGGCGGATCCCTCACCTTCCTCATGATCATTGATGCCCCACGAGGTGAGATCTTGCAAGGAGCCCCAGACCGAGGGTGATTGACCGTCATCTTGAACTTCTTCCATTTTCTAATAATTGCGCCAACAGTTGTTGCCTTCTCACCAAGCTGCTTGCCTATTGTCCTGTATTCCATCCCAGTCTTGTGCAGGTCTACAATTGTATCCCTGATGTCCTTACACAGCTCTCTGGTCTTGGCCATTGTGGAGAGGTTGGAGTCTGGTTGATTGAGTGTGTGGACAGGTGTCTTTTATACAGGTAACGAGTTCAAACAGGTGCAGTTAATACAGGTAATGAGTGGAGAACAGGAGGGCTTCTTAAAGAAAAACAAACAGGTCTGTGAGAGCCGGAATTCTTACTGGTTGGTAGGTGATCAAATACGTATGTCATGCAATAAAATGCAAATTAATTACTTAAAAATCATACAATGTGATTTTCTGGATTTTTGTTTTAGATTCAGTCTCTCGCAGTTGAAGTGTACCTATGATAAAAATTACAGACCTCTACATGCTTTGTAGTAGGAAAACCTGCAAAATTGGCAGTGTATCAAATACTTGTTCTCCCCACTGTACATTTGAGATGAGTAATGCAAGATATGTAAACATTATTAAAGTGACTAGTGTTCCATTTCTTAAAGTGGCCAGTGATTTCTAGTCTATGTCTATAGGCAGCAGCCTCTAATGTGCTAGTGATGGCTGTTTAACAGTCTGATGGCCTTGAGATAAAAGCTGTTTTTCAGTCTCTCGGTCCCAGCTTTGATGCACCTGTACTGACCTCACCTTCTGGATGATAGCGAGGTTAACAGGCAGTGGCTCGGGTGGTTGATGTCCTTGATTAACTTTTTGGCCTTCCTGTGACATCGGGTGCTATAGGTGTCCTGGAGGGCGGGTAGTTTGCCCCCGGTAATGCATTGGGCAGACCACACCACCCTCTGGAGAGCGCTGCGGTTGAGGCGGTGCAGTTGCCGTACCAGGCGGTGATACAGCCTGACAGGATTCTCTCAATTGTGCATCTGTAAAAGTTTGTGAGGGTTTTAGGTGCCAAGCCAAATTTCTTCAGCCTCCTGAGGTTGAAGAGGCTCTGTTTCGCCTTCTTCACCACACTGTCTGTGTGGGTGGACCATTTCAGTTTGTCAGTGATGTGTACGCCAAGGAACTTGAAGCTTTTTACCTTCTCTACTGCGGTCCCGTCGATGTGGATAGGGGGGTGCACCCTCTGCTGTTTCCTGAAGTCCACGATCATCTCCTTTGTTTTGTTGATGTTGAGTGAGAAGTTATTTTCCTGGCACCACACTCCCAGAGCACTCTCCTCCTCCCTGTAGGCTGTCTCGTCATTGTTTGTAATCAAGCCTACTACTGTTGTGTCGTCTGCAAACTTGATGATTGAGTTGGAGGCGTGTTTGGCCACGCAGTCATGGGTGAACAGGGAGTACAGGAGTGGGCTGAGCACGCACCCTTGTGGGGCCCAAGTGTTGAGGATCAGCGAAGAGGAGGTGTTGTTTCCTACCTTCACCACCTGGGGGCGGCCCGTCAGGAAGTCCAGGACCCAGTTGCACAGGCCGGGGTTCAGACCCAGGGCCTCGAGCTTAATGATGAGCTTGGAGGGTACTATGGTGTTGAATGCTGAGCTATATATAGTCAATGAACAGCATTCTTACATAGGTATTCCTCTTGTCCAGATGTGATAGGGAGGTGTGCAGTGTGATGGTGATTGCATCATCTGTGGATCTATTACATTTACATTTCAGTCATTTAGCAGACGCTCTTATCCAGAGCTTGGGGCGGTAAGCAAATTGAAGTGGGTCTAGGGTGACAGGTAAGGTAGAGGTGATATGATCCTTGACTAGTCTCTCAAAGCACTTCATATGCTGCACTGCCCACAAATTCTGAAACATTGAGTAAAAATGTAAAACTACAGTAGGCCTACTTACAGTGGTAGCCTACACATTTGACATTACAGTAGGCTGTTCAGATGTACAGTAGCCTAAAAAAAAATTCAATGGAAAAGGTGAAACATCTGTTCTAGCGTTAAACTGCACTCCGGATCACATAGAGCAAAATACTTGAAATAACTTATCTATTTACTACTGTGAAATGGGTCCAATTTAAAAAGAGATCAGACATAGGCAACAAGCTATTTCGCGAGTATGAAACCATCAGTCAGAAAAGGTGAGTTATTTATTCTACAACGATCATGGAAATGAAATAAATAATAGGAAATAGATGCCTACTTCTAACTATTTCAGAATACAAAAAATGGATTTACGCGCTTCTCGCTAACGGCAAACGATTGCACCTTATTATATTTAGGCCTACCCGTTTCTTTGTTAGGAATAAGCATGCCATATACCCTATTTGCACAAAATACTTGCCTACTTGCGTGCTTGCAATGCAATACTTCAACCACTAGAAACTGTGCGTACACATGGTTGAAAGTTATTTTCCCCCCACTAAATTGTTAAAGTTAGCCTTGAGGGAGGGTAAACTGATCCTAGAGCTGTGTGTCTACAGGCAACTGGACCTGAACCCCTCGGGGTACAACACAATACTTTTTATTGGATGGCTGGGTTATAATGATCAAGTCCATGATCCCATCCCTATAGATTTAAGTTAGAGAGGTTTTGGATTAGACATTCCTTCTAAATCGATAAGGCAATTCTTTTTTGCAATACATTTTCTTGTGATGCCATTAGGCTTAGTAATTGTCATAAATCTCATAGTGTACAGCTGTGACGATACCAGTATAAAATTTTAAAAAATCCAATGGCAAAAATACAAAAACGAAGCAGACCAAACTCTTTGGTCCTTTAACCTGCTGCATGAAAAATATTGTGTGCTATAGATTGGAAAATAAATACATATGACCCGATGACAACATAATGTTTGTTTCCAACAATAGGGCTGTTTTCCCAAATAAGTTAAATTTGCGTCGTATTTTGTGTCCTTGCCACGATACTAACGAGTATCGCAATACTGGTATCATCCCTGCCCTAATATTTTGTACAGTACAGCAGTTAAAATATAACAATTTCATGCATTGATTGACATACCAATTTCCCCCACCCCCAAGGTGACAACACTTAATGCCGTCTTTAGTGCTGTGTTCCATCAAATCAACGAGGCAGCTCGAATTGTAGATAGACACAGGCTTGGTTACAGTGTGCTCCTAGCTAGTCCCACTGACTGACTGGGGATCAGTGACTCGATTACGGGCTCATTATATGACCTGCTAAGCACAGACTAGAAACCAGATCATGGAGGAGCAAAAGTTGTTTGGAATGCAGCCATTTATATTAAAGTGACAGATCAACTGTTTCTCTCACACACACACACAACATTGGATTTGTAGTTTTTTAGCACCTAGCAGGTGGAGAAGCGTCTCCTCTGTAGGTACGAGTAAACTTTCACACAGTGGTCCCAGCAGTCCAGCACCATCAGCTGTCCTTTCTCAGTGACGGCCACGCCCACAGGGCACGTCAGTCCCTCCTGGATGAGCACGTTAAAGCCGCCCTCTTTGGGGAACTGCAGGATCTCCTTCCTGCCGCTGTCTGTCACGAGCAGGTCCCCGTTGGTATCCACGCACATGCCCGTGATGCAACGGAAGTCCTCCGTCTCCGAGAAGAAGTGGCTGAGTTGCTTGCCCAGCTGGCCGTCTGTCCCCACTGAGCAGATGGAGAAGCCCCCCTCCAGGTGGTGCTCGTTATGGCGGTTCTCAATGTTAAGGCCCAACCCTTGGGTGAAGTAGACGGTGCCCGATGCGTCGCACGTCACGAACTTGGGCCGCACGGCCGAGCACAGGCGGTTGTAGTTGACTACGCCCACATTGCGGTCCACGGCCAGGCACCAGAGCTTGCCGCCCTCCACATCCGACACCACAAACTGACCCGTGGGCATGGCGGCAATGCCCCAGGGTTTGATTAGCTGGTTCTTGTGGCAGGCCACGCAGTGGCCGTCGATGGTGTACACCTTGACCGAGTTGTCGTAGTTGTCAGTGACCCCGATAAGGCCCTGAGGAGTGATGGCGATGGACAGCGGGATGAGGTTGGGCAGGTCGGCGCCCAGGAAGCTCAGGACAAAGTTGTCGATGCTGCTGGGGTTGCGGCGGATCTCCCTCTGGAAGCCCTTGCGGTTGAAGATCTGGATGCGGTAGTTGCCCCGGTCGGCCACCAGGACCTCGCCCTGCGGGGTGACGCAGATACTAACCGGTAGGTTGAACATCCCCGGCAGGTTGCCCTTGCAGCCCATCTTCTTTACAAACTGGCAGTGCTGTGGCCCCGAGCTGGCCCTGGCCCCTGCACCACCGGGCGAGGAGGACTCCCCTTCATCCATGGACTTGGACTTAAAGCTGCCCGGTGATGCACACACAGCCTCTTCTACAGACATTACCATATCAATGTCTCTAAACAGTTCCAGTGGGGCCCCTGCAGCCCTGCACATGGCACCAACGCCAGCCCCGGCTCTAAACTCCAGCAGCCCCTCCTCATCAGTGTTGACAGTGCAGGGCTTGGTTGTGAGCTGGGCCACATCCAGGGCCTCGGGGTGTTCTGTCGTCACCAGCTCAGGGTCCTGAAGCTTGAGCAGCGTAGGTAAGTCCAGGCTGCTCCTCAGGTCCAGCTCCTCATCGTTTCCCCCTCCGTCCTCCTCCAGCAGGGCGATGTCGCTCTGCTTCACCCGCATGGTGAGGTAGTCGCATCGGGACACCACCTTCACCTCGGCCAGGTTCAGCAGGTATGTCTGCTCCTCCAGGATCTGCCCGTTCAGCTTCTCCACCTCAGCCATAGAGGCAGCGAAGGCCTGCCGCTGGTGCCCCAGCTCCTCCTGCAGACGCAGCTCAGCCTGGGCGTACTCCTGCTGCACAGCCCGGTACTTCACCCGCATGTTCTTTGTCACACTGTCAACCGTCGCCTTTTTCTGCTGGATGTGGTCCATGGCTTTGCGGAGGGACGCCAGTTTACCGCCCAGGTCCTTCCGGTGGTGCTCAGCGGCCACCCGGATGGGCTGGACGGCGTGACCCTGCTGCTGGTGGCCCTCACCCTTGCAGAGATCACAGAGCACAGTGCCGCAGTCAAGGCAGTACTGTCGGGGTAGGCGGTTGCGGCAGGACTTGCACATTAGGGCGCCGGCGGTCGTGCAGGAGCTGACGCAGTCCAGGATCTTGAGCACAGTGAGGTTGTCGGCCAGCTGGGAGATGCTGCTCATGCGGGAGACCCTGCTGCAGAAGGGACAGCGTACACCGTTGATGGTACTAGCCAGCAGCTTCTCCAGACACTGTCTGCACACGGTGTGGCCACATTGCAGGAGCTTGGGCCGCAGCTGCTCCTGGTTGTAAGTCTCCAGGCAGATGGGGCACTCCAGGACCTCCCGGAGCAGGTCCGGGTCCAGAGCTGGCGAAGCTGCCGCCATCGTGTTCAAACCTGAGAGGAGACAAATAAAAAAATAAAGTGCTTCACTACCCAAAGTATCAACAACTAGGGACGTCAAAGGTTCAGGCTGCGGCACAGTCAATACGGAAGCTCTAGTCTAGTGCCTGGTTACATTGTGTTTAGGAGCATTTTTTGGGTAAAAATCTGTGTGATTCATTTATCATTCTTAATTTAAATATTTTGACATTATGAATTATTTTATATTATGCCTATTTCCCTATGGTGGATAGAAAGTGTTACTACATTACACAGACTAACGTATTCACCACACAAGAATGACAGGAAATACACATCCTTTTTACCTCAGATTTATGATGTTAGTATTAAAAATGTTATAGTCATCAAGATCTCACAAAATTGATTGCTTAAATCAGATCATTATCTTTGGTTTAGTACCGGTGGTTTTTGTCAGTTTGTAGTGGGACATAGAACGCAGCTGTCATTTTCAGACCACGTAAACAATACAACAATTATTTAAACAATTATAATAAATTGGACGGTCCTCTCATAAACATCTTTGGCTCACATGAATTAATGGATTTGAGGGTTAGTCTATCATTTCAAATAAAACCCTATCCATCGCTATTTAGAAACTGATGTGAGGTGGTGATTCGTTGAAATTATCCAGTCAAAAAAGTGTTAGTGACGGGAAGTTCGGCTCTTTTTACTGACTCGGATCTTCAACCGGCGAACGATGAAAACTCGAAATAGTCATGATTCTACAAGCTTCTCATTCACCATAGGCTTATTGGAGCTGTCATTTGTGACTGAGACATGTAAAAGTGTGCTTTAAACAATGGACATTTGTTGATACCTAGGCATAGAAACACGATTATTTCTTAGAACATTTGAAATGAGGTCTAGTTGTGGCCGCAACTGGACTAGATTGTGAACGACTCTTGGCGGAATGCATTGCTTGACTGCCGTGAGGGTGATAAGCACAATATCGTTTGAATTGCAGCACCCCAAACAATTTGTTCTCGAGTTCGAGTTTGTTGAGCAAAGGCTGTGTATGTTTTGATTCTACAAAGCTGTGTCCATAATAATATTCAATAATCAATTAATTGCATTCATTCTTGCACCATGCAATTAATTATCAGTTCTAAACATGTATTCTTCCTTCTCTATGCTGCCTGATCTATTTTGCCTGTGCGCATATAGCCTTTGACAGACAGTTGGTTGGAGCATGTCTACCGAGTCACCGGAGGAGCGCATATTAATCCTGCTGTAGAAATTAATGCATCCAGGAGGTCAAATGAACGACAAAGAAAAATGAATCATGACTCTCGAGTCAGTAAAAAGAGTTTGAACTGCACATCACTATCATCTACCGAAATCCTTCTCTCACAGATATAAGTTGATAAATGATTACGACAGGTTCTCATCTATCGACAGATATATTGTATATAACCAAGTTCATTGAGGTTTGTCTGTAAGAAAATTGCAAACTGTACATGTCGCTGCAGTTATTGTTCCAGTTCCATTGATTTCAATACAATATCGATGAGTGATTAATTTGCGCGCAATACTGATTACAGTAGAACAAGCTATAAATAATTTCCAGTCTTGAGTGACCGCTTGGTAAATATTGGTGTGTGCGCAGTTTATAAAAAGGTACTATCCTAATTTAGCAAAATACAGATAATCTAAACAAGTGTGACACGTAAAGGTAGTGAGTATGTATTGGTCTTTTATGTATTGGTCTTCAAAATATCACGACTTATTTCAGCATATTGATTATGAATTTGGACATCTAGAACCGGGGTTGACACTCGGCCATAAATCAAAAAGCCATGACAAGGGGAAGCATCAAGTTTCATTTTCCATGTATGTTTTAGTAAATGTAAATAGTACTTTTAAACAGGATTCTACTTTATCAGGTAAAAACTACTGAATGAGCCCAAAAGGTGCTGATTTAAAGATTGGTGATATTAGTGAAATCGTGAAAATATGTTTGTCCTGGCTACAATTACATATGTTGAGTTAAATAAAGGTTAAATAAAAATAAAATAAATGTTTAGAAGGGGTTGCATTGCTAACAACAAGTTGATTAAAGATGTTTTGTCATGAATTCTCATTAAAATGGCTTAATAAATAATTAGCATTCCTCTAGTAATGGTGGATTAAATTTTGACCACGTCATCGTGTTTACAAGTGTCTAGGGGGGAGTATTGAACTAGTCACCTCTCGAACATGGGAAGAATTCACTTTTGATGCTGGCATTTATTTGAGACAGCACAACCCAGTTAGTACTGTCACTGTGCGAAACGTATACTGTAACTCAGGGGTTCCCAAACTTTTTCCACTCAGGCCCCCCTTCTAACATTGGGGAACATCCCGTACCCCTGTGTGTGTGCCATGTCTATTTCTATGGGCACAAGCACTGTTCAAACCCCTCGTTGGCGGAGAGAATTTTGCAGGTTTAAAGCATATTTCCTGCAATTCTACACATTTTGTCATGGGGTGCAAAGAAAATGTTGCAGTTTTACAGCTAATTTTCATTTATTCATGTGATATGAGTGACAAAAAAAATATAACAATATCTATGGGCTACAAAACCTCAATAGAAAATGTTAGCTGACATGGGCTAGTTGATCTGGACATTTCTGACAAGTTACAAATAGCTCTCTACGGTATGCAATGACTAACATGACAAGAGGAACTGATGATGCAACTACCCAATTTCGTGCATTCTACTATTACAACTTTCAAGAGTAAGTTTAAAGCCATACTGAGTTCCTTATATACAGTGAGGGAAAAAAGTATTTGACCCCCTGCTGATTTTGTACATTTACCCACTGACAAAGAAATGATCAGTCTATAATTTTAATGGTAGGTTTATTTGAACAGTGAGAGACAGAATAACAACAAAAAAATCCAGAAAAACACATGTCAAAAATTGTATAAATTGATTTGCATTTTAATGAGGGAAATAAGTATTTGACCCCCTCTCAATCAGAAAGATTTCTGGCTCCCAGGTGTCTTTTATACAGGTAACGAGCTGAGATTAGGAGCACACTCTTAAAGGGAGTGCTCCTAATCTCAGTTTGTTACCTGTATAAAAAGACACCTGTCTACAGAAGCAAATCAATCAATCAGATTCCAAACTCTCCACCATGGCCAAGACCAAAGAGCGCTCCAAGGATGTCAGGGACAAGATTGTAGACCTACACAAGGCTGGAATGGGCTACAAGACCATCGCCAAGCAGCTTGGTGAGAAGGTGACAACAGTTGGTGCGATTATTCGCAAATGGAAGAAACACAAAATAACTGTCAATCTCCCTCGGCCTGGGGCTCCATGCAAGATCTCACCTCGTGGAGTTGCAATGATCATGAGAACGGTGAGGAATCAGCCCAGAACTACACGGGAGGATCTTGTCAATGATCTCAAGGCAGCTGGGACCATAGTTACCAAGAAAACAATTGGTAACACACTACGCCGTGAAGGACTGAAATCCTGCAGCGCCCGCAAGGTCCCCCTGCTCAAGAAAGCACATATATATGCCCATCTGAAGTTTGTCAATGAACATCTGAATGATTCAGAGGAGAACTGGGTGAAAGTGTTGTGGTCAGATGAGACCAAAATCGAGCTCTTTGGCATCAACTCAACTCGCTATGTTTGGAGGAGGAGGAATGCTGCCTATGACCCCAAGAACACCATCCCCACCGTCAAACATGGAGGTGGAAACATTATGCTTTGGGGGTGTTGTTCTGCTAAGGGGACAGGACAACTTCACCGCATCAAAGGGAAGATGGACAGGGCCATGTACCGTCAAATCTTGGGTGAGAACCTCCTTCCCTCAGCCAGGGCATTGAAAATGGGTCGTGGATGGGTATTCCAGCATGACAATGACCCAAAACACACGGCCAAGGCAACAAAAGAGTGGCTCAAGAAGAAGCACATTAATGTCCTGGAGTGGCCTAGCCAGTCTCCAGTCCTTAATCCCATAGAAAATCTGTGGAGGGAGCTGAAGGTTTGAGTTGCCAAACATCAGCCTCGAAACCTTAATGACTTGGAGAAGATCTGCAAAGAGGAGTGGGACAAAAATCCGTCTGACCTCTGTGATTGCCAACAAGGGTTTTGTCACCAAGTACAAAGTAATGTTTTGCAGAGGGGTCAAATACTTATTTCCCTCATTAAAATGCAAATCAATTGATAACATTTTTGACATGCGTTTTTCTGGATTTTTTTGTTGTTATTCTGTCTCTCACTGTTCAAATAAACCTACCATTAAAATTATAGACTGATCATTTCTTTGTCAGTGGGCAAACGTACAAAATCAGCAGGGGATCAAATACTTTTTTCCCTCACTATGTATGTATGTATGTATGTATGTATGTATGTATGTATGTATGTATGTATGTATGTATGTATGTATGTATGTATGTATGTATGCATGTATGCATGTATGTATGTATGTATGTATACACACACAATTTGGGAACCACTGATACAGTGCACTTTAGCTGGCCATATAATTTAAGTGAGGGGAGTGTAGCACTGCCACTGGCTAGCAATAGCAGCAGCCAGCTGTCATTCAACACTAGATTGCTGAAGCTAGCCAGCTTTCAAGTAAACAACATCACAGTTAACGTTAGCTAGTTACTGACAACCAATATAATAGTGTTCTGCCTAGCACCCTTAGTTTGTGTTATTGTGCTGTCAATGTGTTAGCTAAATGCTTAACTAGCTGTGTTGTTAGCATATAACGGAGATTGCTCGAATCATGCTGTCACTACACGGCCAATGCAAATGACAACCGCATTACCAGTTTCGTGCATGCAGACGACATATTTCTGAATTTGTTTTGCTATACTAGCTAGTTACATGCAATTAATAATTTATAATATTGTTGCATGATGTTGTGTTGAAGCTAGCGCAAGCTATGATTAGTGGGAGGCCTCCCGAAATCGAGATGTGACTTCCTGTTTGGGGAAGTAAATAATTCATGATCGAGTGCATTTTGAAAGTCAAGCGTTCACATTTATATACTAGCTATTATCCTAAAGCTCTAGTATTTTTTTGGATGACATCTTTATCTTGCATGAAATCTTACCTTGCAATGTCAGATCTGTCGAGGTACAGGGGCGTTTGGTGGGTCTGCTGCTGCGAGACTGCGGTGTTGACGTAACGCCAGCAAATACTTATTACCCACCCACCTCTATTTTCATTGGTTTTTGCAACTGCTCGGGACAGGGTCCCAAAGTGGTTGGCAGTTATATTACATTCATTAAATTGACCAATGCATTATACATAATTTGATTATTCCTCCTTTTTGAATACTTTTTGAATTTTTCCATTTTGTACACCTCTTAAAATCCTGGCTGCACCAGTAATAGATTAACTTAAAAATAAATATACATCGATCAGGGAGGATTAAATGTAGAGGCAAGTCAAGTATCCCAATTCAAATCATTTATCTTGAAATTATGTGAGCCATTTGAGAGCATTGCACGCTTTATATACAGGTTTTAAATAAAATGTAATACGATGCTCTTACATCCTGAAACAATCTAAAAAATACATTAGGACAGTACGAAGACATCTTGATTTATCCTTTGAAAGGTGAAAAGCATCCATCTCTAGCAGTAGCCTAATACAGTTTAATACATTCCTGGACAGATGTGTGCAGCTGTTGCAGCACATGGAAATAGTATATCAGCTGACCCCTAGATGGCAGCAAAGGTCTTATTACAAAATATATTTGTAGAGAGCTATCGCATAGGGCAGGCCTATCTGAATTGCAGTTCAGAAAAGGAACTACCTGCACATTAATATAAATTAAAAGTTAATTGACAATTTGAAGATTTTCATAATGAAATCCTAATGTTAAGCTATGCATAACTAAAAGGTAAATGAAAATGAGAAATGAATGTATACTATATGCTTTCTTTAGCCTATACATAAAAATAAAAAAATCTAAACCTTCTCAGTAAGCTTTTAATATATTTTCAACGTATTATGGCTTTTGAAAAGACAATAGGCTTTAGACTCACAGAACAGAAACATGTTGTGCTGTTGCTGTAATTGTGCTGCGGCTGAGCCATGTTGAAGTCGGTGGTATTAGGAAGCATGAGTCATCTTTATTTAACTAAAAAACACTCCACATCTATAGCTCTCCATTCTCATCCTGTGTGTATTTTATTGTAATTTCCCTTGAGCTTGCATTTTCACTAAGAAAATGCATACATCAACCGACTGCAGAATTAATAGGCGATATGATTTGGACATGTGCCAGTGTTGCACATCAAAGCACTCCTGAATAGAGAGATTTTACAATGCCAACACTAACAATATCTGTATGAAATTATCACAGAGATATCTGACACTTTGCTGATGCAACGATTATGACCAGAGGGTAGGCTCTAAAGAATATACTGTATCCACAAAGGCTCATTATTTAGAGAGAGAGAGAGAGAGAGAGAGAGAGAGAGAGAGAGAGAGAGAGAGAGAGAGAGAGAGAGAGAGAGAGAGAGAGAGAGAGAGAGAGAGAGAGAGAGAGAGAGAGAGAGAGAGAGAGAGAGAGAGAGAGAGAGAGAGAGAGAGAGAGAGAGAGAGAGAGAGAGAGAGAGAGAGAGAGAGAGAGAGAGAGAGAGAGAGAGAGAGAGAGAGAGAGAGAGAGAGAGAGAGAGAGAGAGAGAGAGAGAGAGAGAGAGAGAGAGAGAGAGAGAGAGAGAGAGAGAGAGAGAGAAATACAGACATTGTCATCCTACAAGAAACATAATATAGAGGAGACGGACCCACTGGTTGCCCTCTAGGCTACAGAGAGCTGGTAGTCTCATCCATCAAACTACCAGGTGTGAAACAGGGAAGATACTCAGGGGGTATGCTAACTTGGTATAGAGCAGACCTAACCCACGCTATTACAGTTTTTTTTTATCACTTTGGTACAAACATTTTCACAACTCTTAGTACAAAACTCCAAACTGGTCACACTTCAAAACCTGTCATTGTGCTTTCATTTGGATTGTAAACATCTCTCACCACACAACCATTGATTCAAACTATATGTTTATTGTGAAATGTAATCAGAATATTATTTTAATCACCAAAACACAACATAATGATATCTTTTCAATTTTGTAGTTTTAACTACCAGTTAATCTAATAGCAAACAATGCAAGATACATGTTTCAAATTGCCCTTAGAAGTGCTGAAAGTAATATGCTACAGTACTGTAAATTACAGTAAATTACACAGTTTTCACACTACGAAATACACTTACTTACATTACCCAACAAAACTGACAGAAAATCTATAATTTCCATAATAGCTATTGAATGTGTAATCAAAGGTGTGATCAATGAAGACATCCTTTACAATCAATAATGCAACATTTAATAAAAAAATGTACAGATGTAATTGCAACATATGTGTATGGTCTGTAATTAAATGTAAGAAATTAAATGAAACAAATTAAATGAATGAAAATAAAACATAACGTTTAGCATGCATTAATTTGCATCAAGCCTGTCTTGAGCATTTGGCCATAAATTCTCATACACATCACAGTGAATGTCCTCATTGTTCATGCACCGTGGGAAAAACCTTTTGGCATGGCGAATCCAAGCTTGACATTTGTCTGCAGTGATGTCGTCGCATGCCTCATCCATGGCCAGAAGGAGGATGGCACGCTCATAGGGATGGCGATCGTATACCTTCCACCTCTATGCTGAGCTGAAAGAATTTCCTCAATAGGGTTGAGGAAAGGAGAGTATTGAGGCAGGTATAGGGTCACGAATCGGGGATGGGCCTGAAACCATGCCTGAATCACCTCTGCATGGTGAAACCTGACATTGTCCCACATAATGACATAGGTGACCCCTTCACCTTGACAGGCCTGCTCAATTTCATTGAGAAACACAATGAGGTGTGCAGCGTTGTAGGATCCAAGTAATGGCCTACGTCCTACCACACCAATTCTGAGGGTATAAACAGAGTATACTGTCAATAGATCATACTGTAAGAATACTGTAACATGTTTTGTGAATTTACATGCATTACAATATGTAATTTACAGTAAATGTAATGGTAAAGCATAGTGCATATCCTGCAGACTTACCGGTTTTCTTGGCGGAATGTTCTGATGATCGAATTGACAGTTGATCTTTTCAGATTGGGGTGACCTAATCTGGCAGCCTCTGTTTACCACATGGTCAATGATGATGACCCGGACTTCATTAGACACAACTGTTCCATGCCGTCTGCCACCCTCTCTCTGACTTCCACCTCTTTGACGGGGCCCATGCCTACCTGTTTGACCTCTTTTATGGGGCCCATGCCCACCTCTTTGACCTCTTTGATGGGGTCCATGCCCACCTCTTTGACCTCTGATGTGGCCTATGCCCACCTCTTTGACCTCTGATGTGGCCTATGCCCAGCTCTTTGACCTCTGTTGGGGCCCATGCCCACCTCTTTGACCTCTGTTGGGGCCCATGCCCATCTCTTTGACCTCTGTTGGGGCCCATGCCCACTTCTCTGTCCACGAGCTCTTTGATTTCTTCCTCTCCCTTGCTGTCTATTCTGCTCCATGTTGAAATAAATTGCAAGTGTTCACACACACCCTTTTATATAGTGATCAATTGTGGTTGCCACTATGTGAAATCAATTTGCAATAACGAGTAGTCATTATGTATGGTTACCATGTGTCATACATGTAATTTAGATGTTTATACTTTACAAACACACATTTTATTTCTGTTATTTTCTAAATCCATATATAGTAGACAATCCAGTTTAAAATCTATAGGTTTACCAGACGGTTAAGTGGTTAACCATTAAGCGCAGTTGGATTAAGTGCTGGTCAAATGTATTTAATCAA
Organism: Coregonus lavaretus; assembly: GCF_964263955.1. Classification (NCBI taxonomy): domain Eukaryota; kingdom Metazoa; phylum Chordata; class Actinopteri; order Salmoniformes; family Salmonidae; genus Coregonus; species Coregonus lavaretus. The sequence goes on from NC_139991.1 coordinate 50,862,584, forward strand.
ATGAGAAGAGAATCATATGAAAGGTATTGTGAGCATTGCATTGTGAAAGGCAATTATTTTATATGAAAGCTATTTTTAGATGAAACACTGATTAGGTTTGGTGAAAAAGTTACTGTGTGATTTTGTGTATTGTACTTGTGCTTAAAGATTTGAAAAAACTGCCTTTTTGATGATCTGTTTTGAGTTTTTTACTAAGAGTTGTGAAGTTTTACCACATACTTGTTAAAATTGTACCAAAGCGATAAAAAAAAACTGTAAATTAGTCAAAACAGGAGCATTTTACATCTGGCTAGATGTTAAGAAGCAAACTTTCTCAACAGAGAGAAATGTCCTTGTGTGTTACCTATATCCCCCCAATAGAATCCCCATATTTTAACGATGACAGCTTCTCCATCCTAGAGGGGGAGATCAACCATTTCCAGGCCCAGGGACATGTACTAGTCTGTGGTGACCTAAATGCCAGAACTGGACAAGAACCTGACACTCTCAGCACACAGGGGGACAAACACCTACCTGGAGGTGACAGCATTCCCTCCCCAATATGCCCCCCTAGACACAACAATGACAAAACAGCAAACAAAAATGGGTCACAACTCCTGCAGCTCTGTCGCACGCTGGGTCTGTACATAGTCAATGGTAGGCTTCGAGGGGACTCCTATGGTAGATACACCTAAAGCTCATCCCTTGGCAGTAGCACTGTACTTTATCACTGACCTCAATCCAGAGTCTCTCAGAGCGTTCACAGTCAGCCCACTGACACCCCTATACGATCAAAGCCAAAGCAACTGCATAATATTAAGAAATGATATAGATGGAAGGAAAGTAGTGTAGAAACCTACCAAAAAACTATTGGGCAACAACAAAATCAATCCCTTTTAGACAACTTCCCGGACAAACCATTTCACTGCCATAGTGAAGGTGTGAACTTGGCAGTAGAAAACGTAAACAGTATATTTGACCTTTCAGCTTCCCTATCAAATCTATAAATTGTCAACCAGACAACCTAAGAAAATTCACAACAATGACAAATTGTCACGCCCTGGCTCTGGGGACACTGTTATGTTGAGCCAGGGTGTGTAATTCTATGTTTGTATTTCTATGTTGGCCTGAGTGACTCCCAATCAGAGGCAACGAGTGTCAGCTTGTTGTCTCTGATTGGGAGCCATATTTAACTGTCTGTCTTTCACTTTGTGTTTGTGGTTTCTTGTTCTTATTTGGTTTGTGTTAAACCGTAGACATCACGTTATCGTCTGTTGTTTTGATCGTGTGATCATTCATTAATAAATATGTTCACCTTCAACGCTGCGCATTGGTCTCTCCCTGACGATCGTGACACAAATGGTTTGATGAAGAATTCAAAAAAATGAGAAACCTGTCCAACCAAAAACATAGAGTCCCAGAAAACCTATAGTGAAACACTAAAATAGTACAGGAATACACTAAGAAAAAAGAAGGAACAGCACAGAAATCAGCTCAACGTAATTGTTGAATCCATAGAATCTAACCACACGAAGAGTTATCTATCCAAAATGGAGATCTTTGGATAATCCACTTCTCCAATTGTTTTGGCTCTATAACAAAGAATAAACAGCAAAAACATGTACATGATCAATTACAAATCTTAGAATCAGCTATTAAAGACTACCAGAACCCACTGGATTCTCCAATTACACTGAATCAACTACCGGACAAAATACAAACCCTCCAAACCAAAAATACCTATAGTGTTGATGATATCCTAATTGAAATGAGAAAATATACAGACCACTAATTCCAATTGGCTATACTTAAACTCTTTAACATCATCCTCAGCTCTTGCATCTTCCCCAATATTTGGAACAAAGGACTGATCACCCCAATCCACAAAAGTGGAGACAATTTTGACCCCAATAGCTACTGTGGGATATGCATCAACAGCAACCTTGGGAAAATCCACTGCATTATCATTAACCGCAGACTCCTACATTTCCACAGTGAAAACAATGTACTGAGCAAATGTCAAATTGGCAATTTTACCAAATTACAGTACGACGGACCATGTATTCACACTGCATACCCTAATTGACAAACAAATCAACCAAAACAAAAGCAAAGTCGTCTCATGCTTCGTTGATTTAAAAAAAGCTTTTGACTCAATTTGGTATGAGGGTCTGCTATACAAATTGATGGAAAGCGGTGTTGGGGGAAAGACATACAACATTATAAAACCCAAGTACACAAACTATAAGTGTTTCTATTAAAATTGGCAAAACAATTATTTTCACAGGGCCGTGGGGTGAGACAGTGATGCAGCTTGAGGCCCACCCTATTCTACACATATATCTACGAATTGGCGAGGGCACTAGAACAGTCTGCAGCACCCAGCCTCAACCTACTAGACTCTGAAGTCAAATGTCTACTGTTTGCTGATGATCTGGTGCGTCTTTTCCCAACCAAGGAGGGCCTAAAGCAGCACCTAGATCTTCAGCACAGATTCTGTCAGACCTGGGCCCTGACAGTGAACAAAGATAATAGTGTTCCAAAAAGGTCCAGTTGCCAGGACCACAATTACAAATTTCATCTAGAAAAATATACTAATACCTCAGCCTAAACATCAGAACCACAGGTAACTTCCACAAAGCTGTAAACGATCTGAGAGACAAGGCAAGAAGGGCCTGCTACACCATCAAAAGGAACATAAAATCCGACAAAAAATACTTGAAACAGAGCCCCAGGACAGCAACTGTCAGAAACGGCGACAGTGAAATGCGGTAGACGAAGTCACACGCAGGACACGGAGCTACTGGAAATCGTACTTTAATAAAAGTCGCCAGTGAAATGAACAGTCTCCAAACAACGGAGAAAACGAACAACCGGTACACTGTCAATGACACAAAACAATAACACACAACACACAATGCACGACAGAGGGTTAAATAGGGAATACAATACAACATAATGGGGAACAGGTGTACACAATCAGACACAACAAGTCAAACACCGAAACATAGATCGGTGGCAGCTAGTACTCCGGGGACGACGAACGCCGAAGCCTGCCCGAGCAGGGAGGAGGAGCAGCCTCGGCTGAATCTGTGACAGCAACACAATCAGACCCAACCAAATCATGAGAAAAATAAAATAAAATTACTTGACACATTGGAAATAATTAACCAACAAACTGAGCAAACTAGAATGCTATTTGGTACACAGTGGAAAAATATCTGACCACTGTGACTGACTCAGTGAGCATAGCCTTGCTATTGAGAGAGGCCGTCATAGGCAGACCTGGCTCTCAAGAGAAGACAGGCTATGTGCACACTGCCCACAAAATGAGATGGAAACTGAGCTGCACTTCCTAACCTCCTGCCAAATGAATGACCATATAAGATACACATATTTCCCTCAGATTACACAGACCCACAAAAAATGCAAAAACAAATTCCATTTTGATAAACTCCCATATCTATTACCACAGTGTGCCATCACAGCAGCAATATTTGTCTGAGAGAGAGAGAGAGAGAGAGAGAGAGAGAGAGAGAGAGAGAGAGAGATCAATGTTTGGGAATTCATCCATTATATTTTAACTATCTGGTTTACAGACTGCCGAATTATAAAACATACAGTGGGGAGAACAAGTATTTGATACACTGACGATTTTGCAGGTTTTCCTACTTACAAAGCATGTAGAGGTCTGTAATTTTTATCATAGGTACACTTCAACTGTGAGAGACGGAATCTAAAACAAAAATCCAGAAAATCACATTGTATGATTTTTAAGTAATTAATTTGCATTTTATTGAATGACATAAGTATTTGATCACCTACCCACCAGTAAGAATTCCGGCTCTCACAGACCTGTTAGTTTTTCTTTAAGAAGCCCTCCTGTTCTCCACTCATTACCTGTATTAACTGCACCTGTTTGAACTCGTTACCTGTATAAAAGACACCTGTCCACACACTCAATCAAACAGACTCCAACCTCTCCACAATGGCCAAGAACAGAGAGCTGTGTAAGGACATCAGGGATAAAATTGTAGACCTGCACAAGGCTGGGATGGGCTACAGGACAATAGGCAAGCAGCTTTCTGAGAAGGCAACAACTGTTGGCGCAATTATTAGAAAATGGAAGAAGTTCAAGATGACGGTCAATCACCCTCGGTCTGGGGCTCCATGCAAGATGTCCCCTCGTGGGGCATCAATGATCATGAGGAAGGTGAGGGATCAGCCCAGAACTACACGGCAGGACCTGGTCAATGACCTGAAGAGAGCTGGGACCACAGTCTCAAAGAAAACCATTAGTAACACACTATGCCGTCATGGATTAAAATCCTGCAGCGCATGCAAAGTCCCCCTGCTCAAGTCAGCGCATGTCCAGGCCCGTCTGAAGTTTGCCAATGACCATCTGGATGATCCAGAGGAGGAATGGGAGAAGGTCATGTGGTCTGATGAGACAAAAATAGAGCTTTTTGGTCTAAACTCCACTCGCCGTGTTTGGAGGAAGAAGAAGGATGAGTACAACCCCAAGAACACCATCCCAACCGTGAAGCATGGAGGTGGAAACATCATTCTTTGGGGATGCTTTTCTGCAAAGGGGACAGGACGACTGCACCGTATTGAGGGGAGGATGGATGGGGCCATGTATCGCGAGATCTTGGCCAACAACCTCCTTCCCTCAGTAAGAGCATTGAAGATGGGTCGTGGCTGGGTCTTCCAGCATGACAACGATCCGAAACACACAGCCAGGGCAACTAAGGAGTGGCTCCGTAAGAAGCATTTCAAGGTCCTGGAGTGGCCTAGCCAGTCTCCAGACCTGAACCTAATAGAATATCTTTGGAGTGAGCTGAAAGTCCGTATTGCCCAGCGACAGCCCCGAAACCTGAAGGATCTGGAGAAGGTCTGTATGGAGGAGTGGGCCCAAATCCCTGCTGCAGTGTGTGCAAACCTGGTCAAGACCTACAGGAAACATATGATCTCTGTAATTGCAAACAAAGGTTTCTGGACCAAATATTAAGTTCTGCTTTTCTGATGTATCAAATACTTATGTCATGCAATAAAATGCAAATTAATTACTTAAAAATCATACAATGTGATTTTCTGGATTTTTGTTTTAGATTCCGTCTCTCACAGTTGAAGTGTACCTATGATAAAAATTACAGACCTCTACATGCTTTGTAAGTAGGAAAACCTGCAAAATCGGCAGTGTATCAAATACTTGTTCTCCCCACTGTATCTTCACTGCTAGTCTCACAAAGCAAATTAAGCTACCCATTGATCAGTTTGCTGTAGAATCCAGACAAATGGAATATTACACAGTTGTAATCATAGAGATCCTATTAAATTACTAGAGGGGCTATGTCATAAACCCTCAAAGTTCCAGAATGGTGTTAAAAATAAGAGCCATATTGGTCAGGGTGTAATCCAAACCAGTCTAATTGAAATGTATAAACTGTATTTATAATTACATGATGGTTGGCAACAAATTCTATCACACAATTTCTGATACATCACATGCCATACTTTTATTTTCCTGCGTAAGTACTACTACCATTTGTTCCAAATAGACTGGTTTGGATATCTCCCTGACCAATATGGCTGCCATTTTCACCCCATTCTGGAACTTTGAGGGTTTATGACAAAGCCCCTTCAGTAATTTAATAGGATTTCTATGGTTGTAATCAACCTACACACCTGTAATCAATGCATAAGGGATGTGTTAACCTGTGTCGTGTGTAGGTTGTCTGCCTAGAATCTCAGTGTATTGCATGGAGCATGTATCTGACTGTATCACAATGGATAATGTATTCCACTTTTCACCTCTCAATCCTATCTAAGACTTTGGGGTTAATGCTAACTTTCAGAAGTTATTGTCGCAGGTAAAGGATGGAGTTGAAGGGGAAAGGAAGAGGGAAGGGTGTATATGCAGCCGGCTGTGATGTGAGCTGCCCTGCGAAGCCTGCAGTAAACCTGGGATAATCACTGGGTTTTATTGTAAGGGCCAAGTGATAACAGCTCCTTTCTGTGCTTGTGTTGACACAAGGAGTGTGTGTAATTGGACTCTTAGGTCCACCCCTTGAGCCTGTTTACATAGGATGTGGAGGAGAGTATCCCTCCCCCTCCCCTTTCACTACTCCAGTCCCTTCACACTCTCTCTGCTCTGCAGCTGGGGCTGTGTGTTGAGCCCACAGCATCACCACAACACCAGCCTATTATCAAGCTACACATACCATACACTGTCTGATGACGTACAGTACCAGCAAAAAGTTTGGACACACCTACTCATTCAAGGGTTTTTCTATATTTGTACTATTTTCTACATTGTAGAGTAATAGTGAATACATCAAAATATGAAATAACACATGGAATCATGTAGTAACCAAAAAAGTGTTAAACAAATCAAAATACATTTTATATTTTAGAGTCTTCAAAGTAGCCACCCTTTGCCTTGATGACAGCTTTGCACACTCTTGGCATTCTCTCAATCAGCTTCACCTGGAATGCTTTTCCAAACAGTCTTGATAGAGTTCCCACATATACTGAGCACTTGTTGGCTGCTTTTCCTTCACTCTGTGGTCCAACTCATCCCAAACCATCTCAATTGGGTTGAGGTCGGGAGATTGTGGAGGCTAGGTCATCTGATGCAGCACTCCATAACTCTCCTTCTTGGTCAAATAGCCCTTACACAACCTGGAGGTGTGTTGAGTCATTGTCCTGTTGAAAAACAAATGATAGTCCCACTAAGAGCAAACCAGATGGGATGGCGTATCGCTGCAGAATGCTGACAGTGTCACCAGCAAAGCACCCCCACACCATCACACATCCTCCTCCATGCTTCACGGTGGGAACCACACATGCAGAGATCATCCGTTCACCTACTCTGCATCTCACAAAGACACGGCGGTTGGAACCAAAAATCGAATGTCAATTTCTCATGTTTCTTTGCCCAAGCAAGTCTCATCTTCTTATTGGTGTCCTTTAGTAGTGGTCTCCTCTGAACAGTTGATGTTGAGATGTGTCTGTTACTTGAACTCTGTGAAGCATGTATTTGAGCTGCAACTTCTGAGGCTGGTAACTCTAATGAACTTATCCTCTGCAGCAGAGGTAACTCTGGGTCTTCCTTTCCTGTGGCGGTCCTCATGAGAGCCAGTTTCATCATAGCGCTTGAGGGTTTTTGCGACTGCACTTGAAGAAACGTTCAAAGTTCTTGACATTTTCCCGGTTGACTGACCTTCATGTCTTAAAGTAATGATGGACAGTCGTTTCTCTTTGCTTATTTGAGCTGTTCTTGCCATAATATGGACTTGGTCTTTTACCAAATAGGGCTATCTTCTGTATACCAACGCTACCTTGTCACAACAGTTTCATATGTTGAATGAAAGAGGAAATGTATCGACTCTCATGCAACTCTCATCTCTGTATTACTATAGTCCAGTATATACAGTACACTGAGTGTACAAAACATTAGGAACACCTTCCTACTATTGAGTTCACCCCATTTTGCCCTCAGAAAAACTTCAATTTGTCGGGGCATGGACTACAATGTGTCGAAGCGTTCCACAGGGATGCTGGCCCATGTTGACTGGATGTCCTTTAGGTGGTGGACATTTACATTTACATTTTAGTCATTTAGCAGATGCTCTTATCCAGAGCGACTTACAGTTAGTGAGTGCATACCTTTTTCATACTGGCCCCCCGTGAGAAACGAACTCACAACCCTGGCGTTGCAAGCGCCATGCTCTACCAACTGAGCTACAGTGGACTATTCTTGATACATACAGGAAACTGTTGAGCGTGAAAAACCCAGCAGTTCTTGACATACTCAAACCTGTGCGCTTGGCACATACTACCATTCCCCGTTCAAAGGCACTTAAATATTTTGTCCTGCCCATTCACTCTCTGAATGGCACACATACACAATCCATGTCTCAATTCTCTCAAGGCTTAAAAATCCTTCTTTAACCTGTCTCCTCCCCTTCATCTACACTGATTAAAGTGGATTTAACAGGTGGCATCAATAAGGGATCATAGCTTTCACATGGATACACCTGGTCAGTCTATGTCATGTTTTGGACACTCAGTGTATATGTCTCATTATAGCTGGTGTTACTTTTCTCTCTGTGTGGCAGTGGAATGTTTGTTTTTGCGTAGAGGATTCATTTAGAACTCTGTCACTGGCTAGTCATTTTATCCTGAAAACGTCAGATAATCTGCACCTGCATTACATTTGTGCTCCCCCCCATCTGCCCCAGTGGAAGCTATTTTTCACTGATGTTCTGTGAGCTAGTTCAGCTCAAAATGTGTTTGGGTGTATGAGGGATTGGAACCTGAAGGCATAACTAGCCCTGTCCTTGGCTGGGCTTTTAAAGAGCTGTCGAGAAAGAAAGCAAGACTAGTGAGTTTTAAGAGAACGGACACACATGCTGATTAAGTTCACACACTCGATGTTTTCTTTTTGCTCTGTGAAATATTCCAAAGGCTGCACTAAAATGACTTTTACCCTAAGCTGGTCCCAATTACTCTACCTTGAAGAATGTCACTTTCTCTTTTTTGCCCTCTCCCTCCTCCTGTAAAGTGTAGCTAGCACAAACCGTGTGACTATGTGAGTTTGGCCTTTGGTTAGGGAGTAGCAAGCTAACACATCTGCATGTTATTGTGTTCATGCAGTGGTTCCCACCTCTGGCCCTGCCTGGTGTTCTCCTCCCCCTGTTGATTCAGCTCTAGCTCAGCCGTTTTCCTAGACGTCTGGATATGGGACGGATATGAGTCAGTTGATTGCTCTGCAATTCGAGTAAACCTGTAGGCCACATAATGGCACACAATGAGTGACTGAGGCTGGAATTCATTCACTCATAGTCAACCACAATAACATTGCTCCTGTGCAGCAACATGTACAGTTTAGGTAATGGAACTACTTGGACAAGGTATGCAGATTGAAAAAACAAAACTCATTCTGATATACCATGAAAACATTCATACCCATTTGGTGTTATGAAGACCCCCCACATTAAATACACGTTGGGAAGAATTAAGCAAAATCATCCATTGCACATGATGAATGTAATTTCCCCCCATCAGAAGTGTGCCATAGTGTACATTTGATTCAATATTGCCATTGCTGAGAGAGCCTCATCACTCAGTGAGAGGTCCTCTCTCCAGCCTGTCTGGTCTCTCCTCCCATCAACACAGACAGGACATCTGCTGCTTCCCCAACACATGGCTGTCTCCTTCTCTCCATCCTTCCATCCATCCATCCATCCATGGAAACACTCAACACTCAATTAACATTTCTCCCTGTTTCACTTCTCTCCAACGTAACATTGTTAGCCCACTGGCATGGGACATTATGCGCGAGAATTCCCATTCGATGAGAAAATCAAACAATGCTTATTTACACTATGCAGGAATAAGTCATCACCCGCCATCCATTCCCAGTGGAGGAGTTTATGACAATGAGGGATTATTTTGTTTGACCGCAATAGAAAGTAGATCCAGATGGCGGCACATGTGATGTGAGTGAGGCGGCCATGTGAAACTCAGTCAGTTGAGAGTGGAGACGGAGTGGATAGAAAGAAGTGAGTGCAGCTGTCAGTCCTGTGTTATGGTGATTCAGGACCTGTGGCAGACATACGTTGATGCAGGTTTCTGTGTGTCAGTCTGTATGTGTTTGGCTCTGGTCCTCTCATCGTTCAGACAACCTTCTATCAATAATGATGAGGTCTCTCTTGCAAAACAGATTTCATTTCAATGAGACTAACCTGTGTAAATAAATCTAAATGAAAGGGAAATTCCCTTGTCATTCACAAAATGTGTTTGAATTGGTAGGTGTTGCTCCCAACCACTGACACAGCGTCAGCTATTTCTCATAATTGTTAAGGTTAGGACTGATATAATCTGATGTTAGAATATTGACTGTTTTTCAGTTTGTTACCCTGTCCTCTCACTGTCTAAACATGCTCTCTCTCCTTCCCTCTCCTCTCCATCTCCCAGAGGTGACAGACCAGGGCAGCAGGCGAGAGCTCAAGTCCATGCCCTTCATCAGCTACCTGTCTGGGCTGCTGAAGACCCAGCTACTAACGGAGGACCTGGTGAGCGGTGTGGAGATCCGCTGTGGGGAGAAGGGCAGCTGCCCCTCGGCCTGCCACTTGTGTCATCAGGCAGGCCGCGAGCAGCCCTTGCCCACCCCCGTCCTGCTGGAGGTCAGCCGCATCGTGCCCCTTTACAGTCTGGTGCAGGACAACGTCACCAAGGAGGTGAGGGGGGACGGAGGGAGGGATGGATGGAGGGGGAAGGGGATGGGAGGAGGGTGGGGAACCCTATACAGTCTGGTGCAAAGGTGAAGGGAGGGGGAACAGAGGTAGAGAATGATGGTGGGAGCAGAATAGGGATGATGGGGGGGAGATCCCTCTATAGACTGGTACAGAACTACATCACCAAATAGTTGAGGGGGGGAAGGAGAGAGACAGCGGAGAGGAAAGGAGGGACGGAGGGAAGTAGTGGCGAGGAAAGGAGGCAGGGGAGAGGGAAGGAGGGACAGAGGGAAGTAGTGGAGAGGAATGGAGGCAGGGGAGAGGGAAGGAGGGACGGAGGGAAGTAGTGGAGAGGAAAGGAGGCAGGGGAGAGGGAAGGAGGGAGGGGAGAGGGAATGAGGGACGGAGGGAAGTAGTGGAGAGGAAAGGAGGCAGGGGAGAGGGAAGGAGGCAGGGGAGAGGGAAGGAGGGACGGAGGGAAGTAGTGGAGAGGAAAGGAGGCAGGGGAGATGGAAGGAGGCAGGGGAGAGGAAAGGAGGCCGGGGAGAGGGAAGAAGGGAAGGAAAGAGAAGGAGGAAAGGAGGGAGGCAGTGGAGAGGGAAGGAGGAAAGGAGGGAGGCAGGGGAGAGAGATGGAGGGAGGCAGGGGAGAGGGAAGGAGGCAGGGGAGAGGGAAGGAGGCAGGGGAGAGGGAAGGAAGAAAGGAGGGAGGCAGTGGAGCGGGAAGGAGGGAAGAAAGGAAGCAGTTGAGAGCAGAAGAGGCTAGTGGGAGGAGCTATAGGAGGACAGGCTCATTGTAATGTCTGAAATGGAATCAATGGAATGGTACCAAACACACCAAACACAACGTGTCTGACTCCGTTCCATTTATTCCATTCCAGCCATTACATTGAGCCGTCCTCCTACAGCTCCTCCCACCAGCCTTCGCTGGTGGAGATGGATGGAGGGATGGAGGGAGGCAGTAGAGTGAGATGAAGGGAAGGTGAGTTGCAGAGAGGGGGCGATGGGGAGCTCTCCTCTGTTTGATAAAGGACTACATCACCACGGAGGTGAAGGGAAAGGAGGAGGAGGAGAGAGGGAAAGAAAGTAGGATGGTTGGTGATGGTTAGTGGAGGAGGGGTGACGAAGGGGGGTTGGGGGGAACAGCCACGTGATATCATGGAATAGGTGAAACAGGGAGGGAGAAAAGGGAGAGGTAGGTGGAAGTGTCAAGCCAACAGTACAGTTTACTGGGTGCGAACATGAATTAGAGCAATTTCATATAATACAATTATATTTCAATATAAAATAAACTGGTAAAAATAGATGTGCCATCTGGTCAAAGAGGTCAACCCAAAGTTCATTGTAACTGTACAGGAAATTAAAGAAAAGGAAATATATTTTTATAGTTCCGTGTAATTTCTTCACACACCCAGTCTTAATTTAGCTGCTTTGATAAGATTACAGTATACAGTATATTACGGACATTATTTCAACACAGTGAACGTGACACAATCATGCTTGGCTGTAGATGTAGTTACCAAAAATGCCCCTAGGTGGAGTAAGTGGGTTACCTTTCAAAATAAACTGGTATATCGAGAAAGGTGACATCATGGTTTTCTCTTTTGGTGGGGATAAATGCAGAGAGTTGTGTGTGTGTGTGTGTGTGCGTGCATGTGATTGTATATAATTAGATGGTTTACATTTCTCTCTGTAGATTCAACTGTATTGTCTTGTCACGACTGTGTTGTTGTTCTGGGTGACGTTTCCCCCTTGAGAGGAGCCTTTGGTTATTATACTGAACAAAAATATAAACAATTTCAAAGATTGTACTGAGTTACAGTTCATATAAGGAAATCTGTCAATTGAAATAAATTCATTAGGCCCTAATCTATGAATTTCACATGACTGGGAGTACAGATATGCATCTGTAAGTCGGTCTGGATAAGAGCGTCTGCTAAATGACTAAAATGTAAAAATGTCACAGATACCTTTAAAAAAAAAACTAGGGGCGAGGATCTGAAAACCAGTCAGTATCTGGTGTGACCACAATTTGCCTTGTGCAGCGCGACACATCTCCTTTCTGGGAACTTTTATTTCAGCTCATGAAACATGGCACCAAAACTTTACATGTTGCGTTTATATTTTGTTCAGTGTAGATACACTATATATACAAATGTATGTGGACACCCCTTCATGCAATCTCCATAGACCAACATTGGCAGTAGAATGGCCTTACTGAAGAGCTCAGTGACTTTCAACGTGGCACCGTCATAGGATGCCACCTTTCCAACAAGTCAGTTCGTCAAATTTCTGCCCTGCTAGAGCTTCCCCGGTCAACTGTAAGTGCTGTTATTGTGAAGTGGAAATGTCTAGGAGCAACAACGGCTCAGACGCGAAGTGGTAAGCCACACAAGGTCACAGAACGGACCGTTGAGTGCTGAAACGCGTAGTGTGTAAAAATCGTCTGTACTCGGTTGCAACACTCACTACCGAGTTCCAAACTGCCTCTGGAAGCAACGTCAGCACAAAAACTGTTAGTTGGGAGCTTCATGAAATGGGTTTCCATGGCCGAGCAACTGCACATAAGCCTAAGATCACCATACGCTATGCCAAGCGTTGGCTGGAGGGGTGTAAAGCTAGCCGACATTGGACTCTGGAGCAGTGGAAATGCGTACTCTGGATTGATGAATCACGCTTCACCATCTGGCAGTCCGACTGATTAATTTGACGGATGCCAGGAGAACGCTACCTGCCCCAATGCGTAGAGCCAACTGTAAAGTTTGGTGGAGGAGGAATAATGGTCTGGGGCTGTTTTTCATGGTTCAGGCTAGGCCCCTGAGTTCCAGTAAAGGGAAATCTTAACGCTACAGCATACAATGACATTCTAAACAATTCTGTGCTTTAAACTTTATGGCAACAGTTAGGGGAAAGCCCTTTCCTGTTTCAGCATGGCAATGCCCCCGTGCACAAAGCGAGGTAGATACAGAAATGGTTTGTCGAAATCGGTGTGGAAGAACTTGACTGGCCTGCACAGAGCCCTGACCTCAACCCCATCGAACACCTTTGGGATGAATTGGAACTCTGACTGCGAGCCAGGCCTAATCGCCCAACGTCAGTGCCAGACTTCACCAATGCTCTTGTGGCTGAATGGAAGCGATGTTCCAACATCTACAGGAAAGCCTTCCCAGAAGAGTGGAGGCTGTTATAGCAGCAAAGGGGTGACCAACTCCATTTTACTGCCCATGATTTTGGAATGAGATGTTCGACGAGCAGGTGTCTACATACTTTTGGTCATGTAGTGTACCTGAAGATAGTAATTTTTTGGAATTTCAACCCTAAGGTGATTTAGCTGAGGGTCTAGCGCCGCTTGATATTTAGTTTACCACATCGTCCCTTGTCTGGGCTCAATCAAGGAGAGGGAGATGTAATTGGGAGGCACACTGCACTGTGGTGTGTGTGCGTGTGTGTTTGTGTATATGTATATGTATATGACTCACCTGTGAACTGGCCTGGATTGGCTCTGGCTCAAAACTGATGACTCCCATCCCCTCACTCATAGACACACACACACGCACAAGCACACGCACACGCACACGCACACACACACACACACACACACACACAAAGACACAGAGACACACACACAAAGATACACACACAGACGCACACTTAGAGACACACACACACAGACACACACACACAGACACAGACACACACACACACAGACACACAGAGACACACACAAAGACACACACACACACACAGAGAGACACACAGAGACACACAAACAAAGACACACACACACACACAGACACAGACACACAGACACACACACACACACACTGCAGAATCCGGTGTTTGTCCATAAACGTCCAATTTCGAAGGTTACGTTTATTCATTAAGGTTTGGGATAGGGTTAAAACTAAAACAAATTTAGGCATTAATTTCCGAATGGTTAAGGTAAGGATTAATGTTTGGGATAGGGTTAAAGGTCCAACACAGCCGTTTTTATCTCAATATAAAATTACTTCCTGGTAAAAATTAAGTAACTTCCTGTGATTGTTTTCAATTAAAATGGCCATAAAGAAAAAATAATTGCTTCTTAGCAGGGAGTAATTTCTCAAGCAAGAACTTTGCGAGGACTGTCTGGGAGTGGTCTGAGTGGGGAGGAGAAAACAGACAATTATAGCTGTTATTGGCAGAGATGTTTGGAACTCTCTTTTTTATTGGTCTATTAACTAATTTACCGCATGGTGATGTCACCATGGAAGGCCAAAACTCCTTCCCACCAAAACAGGCAGAAATTTCAGGCGGTCTTTTGAAACAGCTCTTACACTAAAAGGGCATTATCATCATTTTCACCATTTCACAGTATTATTCCAACCTCGTAGTGTGGAAATATGTATGAAACACAGCAGAATAAAAATGTTGACTGCACTGGGCCTTAATTAAAATAAAATAAAAACGAGTGCCCAGCACTGGGATTGAAAACTTGACCCTCGGAGCCCGAGCTCCCCGCTTCAATTGCCTCTAGTGGCCGGTTTTAAAGACATCTCCCGACGTCCTGCTTACCTGGACGGACGTCGAATTTCACTGTGGATCTTGAGCGACCTGGCTGCACAGAGATACACACACAGAGACACACACACACAGACACAGACACACACACACACACACCCCACATTACCGAGACCATACCGGTCCATGCTCCCCCCAATCAAGCATCTAATTACCCTGCCTGACTGACATTACAGCAGGCAGCACAGCAGCAATATCACACACACACACACACACACACACACACACACACACACACACACACACACACACACACACACACAATAACAACGAAGACCCCAGCCTGTACGTGCCACCCATAACAAGCGCCTGTCTCCGCCATGAAGAAAACAAGCACAATCAATAGCAGACGGCCCCTAGTGGGCTCTGTCGATACATAACCGTGAGGAAGAGCAAAGTGTCCTCTTTTTCTCCCCCTCTTCCTTCTAGTCTTCAAGGGACGGGTGGGGAGGCAGACTGCAGTGGATCGCTGGCCAGAGATTATTACCTTGTTATTGATGTCATCGACCCTACGGAGACAAGCCAGTGCTGCTGTTCTTGGCCAGCTCTCTGAAAGACTCCTGTTTCTATTAGCATAGCAGACACAATGGCCTGGCCATGCATCTCTACTGCACAATAGAGACAGTCCCCTAATTGAGACTGTGCCTTGTGTCTACCCCCCTCCCCCACCCCGACTTAGAAAGAGATGGCCATGCAAAAAGCTTTCACTAAAATGAGATGAGATTCCATCGGCACAATAAAATAAGGGAATCAGGGTTGTTTATTGTGAAGCGAAAGGGAAAGGATGTTGTCCCTACTCGTGTGCCTGTGTGCATAAATCCAGTTTGTATCTCCAGCCATGCATAACTACCTGCTGCTCTCAATGCCTAGCTGCCATCTAGCTTCCGCTGCTGCTGCCCCTACTGTCTGCCTCTGATGAGGATTGTCATGTTCCCCCCGTCAATCTGCCCATTACAGAGGTAGACAGGTATTGTGTTACTATCTGGAATTATCCATCTGTCCGCTTCCTCGAAAAACAGCCCTACCGGAAAAATGTGGTCGAAGGATTAAAACAACAAATCGTCTGTTCAGGGGCTTCTCGTGTATCAGTTTGATCCTGTTTTCATCCTGGCATTGACATGGCATTCACTGTCCCCCTCCTCACCTCAACAACTCGGTTCCAGGAAATCATTTTCGAGAAAGTGAAAGAAATAGTCACTCTCTGACTTTGTCTCCAATGCTATGATTACGACAGGGCTAGTTTAAGGATTTGACAAAGAAAACAGAAGGAGGAAAAAAACAATGTTCTTTAAAGTGTTTTTTCATGACATGTTATGTACGAGGTTTATCTCCCAGTCGGATAATGACAGAGACCTCTCACCACCTCTTGAAGAAGTGTTGATTCAGGCCTGTTATGAATGTATGTTTCACAACCCCAGATCCTACCCCACACTGAGACTATATCGTACCTATCCTGAGCCCTAACGATAAGCAGTTAGCTATTTCTCCCCCTAGAAGAACCCTCCTCTGGCCCTGTTTCAGTGACGGAGACCAATACCTCAATGGATAAATAAATAAACTCATGCCAGTAGAGGTTGCCAGCAGGCCTGTGTCCTGCACAGCCCTGATTGAATTATAGCAGACCTTTTGAACAAATTGGCTGTGAGGCTAATGACTCGGAACGCTGTATATCTTGTCGAGTTCCCCCACCTCTGCCCCCCACCACGCCACCCACCCCCCACATATTTTTTTGCTTTCGTAAATGCTGTGTCCTGCACAAGGTGGGGTTCAGACACAGATTTGGATCGTGCAGCCTCCTTAAATTTGTTAAGCTCAGGGTTTAGGCAGAATTAAGGAGTTTACAGAGGCGGCCTCTCAACTCTTGCTGAATCCGAGGAGTTGGGGGTGAGTGATGGGATGTGTCTGGTGATGGGATTGAATGGAAACTGTATTTGTTTGGATGTCCTCTTCAAAAATGGCCCCCGGAAACTGTTTACCCACAAGTGCACCAAGGCTGCAGGTTTATCCAATAAGCTCTAAGCCTCTCTAAGAAAGGTTACGACAACAGACTTGGCTACTGCCACCTCTAGCTAGAGTTAGTCACCCCCCCAAAAAGTGTGAAGCCACCGCTTTTGACCAAATTGATTTATTTGAACACAAACGGGCTGGAAATCCACAACACAGGGCCATTCAAGTTGCCATTAAACCCGGATCAAATTAGCTTAGAGCATCCTAAGACCAGCTCGGCTCTCCTAAAACTCAATATGGGCCTGTTATAAGGGTTCCCTAGTGACCCAGCTGCCACCCAAGCCCCCATTAACCCTCCTGTGAACCACCCAATGTCCACTATTTCCTGGAAGTCCTCCATTCGATGGAGTTCCTAGAAACTGGAGATGTAGATGTTCGATCCATTTTTAACGGTATTAACCTGAGTGATCTAGAGGGGTCCTTGCCACCCACACCAAACTGCACCACTGTCAAACGCTATGCTGCTATTCTGCTCCTCGCTGACTCTCACCACCCTGTATCCTCCAATAAATCAATAGTGCGGGCCAGCTGGCCAGTGTTTTCACATATTAGCCAGAGTAAATGGACAGTAATGTGGCCGGCGTAGATTAGCCAAACAGATTAATACGCTAGGAGGTCACCATGATCCCCTGCTCTTCTTGTAAGTGATGATGGCTTTCTACGTAGTGAGTCACACCAGGGTGCCACGCTGTCTGTTGGCTAGTGTGATATGAGAGGATCTGGTGGCGTGGGCAGGACAGGCAGTACACTCCTTGGGGCCATCCGGCAGAGATATATCACACTGGTCAGAGTGGAGAAGAGTGTGTAGAATTGAATCAAATCAAATGAGTGTTCATGAAAATGAACGTGGAATAGTGGAATGGAAGTGTTTAGAAGGACAAAAGAACCCTGACTCTGAAATCTATAAGTTAATGCTTTGTCATGAAGGCATTACAGTGAAGTGCTCCACCATTCCGGCTATTAAAGGCCCAGTGAAGTCAAAAACATGAATTTCCTGTATTTTATATATATTTCCACACTATGAGGTTTGAGTAATATTGTGAAATTTTGAAAATTATGATAATGAGCTGTTTGAAAAGACCGCATGAATTTTCAGCCTGTTTTGGTGGGATGGCGTTTTGGCCTGCCTGGTGACATATTAGTTAATAGGCAAATAAGAAAGAGAGTTTCAAACCTCTCTGCCAATAACATCTAGTTTTCAGTTTTCCCCTCTCCACTCAGACCACTCCCAGAAGCAGCATTCTTGCTTGAGAAATGGATATTTGTTAAAAAGCTATGTTGGTTTATTTTTTACAATTTTAATTGAAAACAATCACAGTAAGGAACTGTTACCCAGAAATGATTTGATTTTAAGATGAAAACGGCTGCATGGGAACTTTAAGAAATGTGTCCTTTTCTACGCAGGCATTTTATGATGTTTGCCTACAATCCCACCCCCTTAAGGGGGCCTCCATGTCCAACACAGGCCATTTTTCATGAAGTGCAAAGCAGTGGGTCATTGCTTCCTCCCCACCCCACCCCCAGTAACACTGTCCACAATTTATATGGATCCATCAGTGTTCTGGGAAGAGCATAATTTACTGTTAATCAATACATGATAGTGTATCATCCTATCATCCACTGCCGTGCCATGACTCGTCTAACGGGATTGGACAGATGTCAGTATGTATTTCCGCCCCGTGTTTCAGCTGCATGCAGAATTGTGCCAAGTAATGTGGAGGGATTTTCATGTGTGTGTGTGTGTGTGTGTGTGTCTGTGTGTTTGTGTATAAGTGTCTGTGTGTGTGTCACATATTTTGTTCTATTCTAAACATGCTCGACATATTAACACTTCCCATGTATCCCTAAAAGGCTCCTGTCTGTTCTGTTGTTGTTTTTTGGTTGGTGTTACCTCTTCTACCCCTTCCGAGCCACAATTAGATTCCCCCGTTTATCCAGTTGAGACTGGATTGCATTACTCTTCGAAACTTTAACACAGGGCCGTAATCGGTTTGTCTATGTTTGAGATGTGAGTGCAGCAGTGCAGTAAAGCAAGGCCGGCCAGAGCTGGGGTGTCCGCCCAGCCTCCCCCAGCATTAGAGATCATTTCCCATGTTTGTCTATGAGTCTGCATGCATGTGCTCCCCAAAGGCTTCTTGTTGTGTTTGCTGATGGCCTGGTTCCCATTGACTGAGATGCGGACTGTGGAGGAGGCCGTCCTCTCTCTCTCTCTCTCTCTCTCTCTCTCTCTCTCTCTCTCTCTCTCTCTCTCTCTCTCTCTCTCTCTCTCTCTCTCTCTCTCTCTCTCTCTCTTCTCTCTCTGTCTCCTCTCTCTGTCTCCTCTCTCTCTATTGTTCAGCCAACAATTAGCCACATGGTTGGCGGGGGATCTCATTATCTCAAGAAATGCAATCACTTTCATCCCTGTTTAATTTCCCTAACCTTGCCTGTCTCTCTCAGGAACGTCAATATATGGCTGCTGTGGATTGCAGTGTTGGCTGGGCAGAGAGCGCTCCCCCCTAATATGGGTTCATTCTGCAGGCTCATTTAGAGGGGGTTGTGTTGGAGAGTAAATAAGGGGAAAGACCTGACTGACTGACTGCTGGAGGCCTGTTGATCCTATCGGCAAGCAGGAGGGCCCTCGCTGGAGGGAGGGAAGGAGGCATCCTAGCCTAACTCCCTTACATTACACTAAGTCCCTTACATTCTCCTTTCTCAGTTTTTCTCTGCCTCTCAGTTTTTTAATTCAGTTTCCTCTCCTTTTCTCTCTTCCTCTCTGCCTCTCTCTTTATCTCTTGCTGCACAGTCTGTCTTGCTGCTGCATGGTCCAGAGCTGGATCCACAGCACTAAGTGAGTGAGGCTGTGGAAGTCAGTTCCCAATTAGAACTGTCTGGGCTTTTAGAGCTAACGATGCTACCATTGTTTCGTAGGATGCCAACATCGGCTTCTGGAGGCATTCCATTCTCAGTGTCTGCCTCTATATGGCCTGAGCTTGTTTCATCTCGATCGCCATCGCAAATATTGAAATTCACATCAGAAATCATCTTTGGCACTTCTCCAGTGAAAGACAATGACCACATGTGGGAATCAATCTGTGTGTGTGTATGTGGGTCGTTCTTGAATTACGATGACATTTGGGCATGACATTTTGGGGAATATTATGTTCATTTATCTAGAATAAATTAATTAATTTAAATGAATGGAAGCATATACAGTATATGGAGATAGTTTAGTGCCTAAAATAATGGGTTAAATCCGTGTTTTCTGATCTTTCTTATATCTCTCAGATATAGGACACTTCAGAACAAACTTTTTTAGATTTGTATTTTGACTATCTGTTTATCCATGTATGAAGCTGTTATTTTAGATCAGCTTTAATATTGCAGATAGATTGTGGCTTCCATCAATGTAATTGTCTGCATCATTTCCAATCCCCCATATATATATTTTTGTAAATATACAGTATTTCTAAAATATAAATATATTTTTAAATATATTTTCCTTTAATATTTTCCCCTAACCCTACCACCCCTCCCCTAATTGGAATAAACTAATGGACAACAACACTTAGTCTTCTACTTCCAGCAAAAAATCTTGTAACTTTTTTGATACCTATAGGGGTCCTAAAATTCAAACCCCCCCCCCCCCCCGGGAACAGCTGGTGCTCTCACAAATGGTCCAGTGTTGCTTGCCTCGAAGGCATTTACCTCACTGGACAGCTCACGGTAGGGTTTCCCTTTGTAATCCGTGATAGTTTGTGAGCCCTGACACATCCGACGAGTGTCAGAGCCTGTATAGTAGGATTCGATCTTAGTTCTGTATTTGCGCTTTGCATGGTTTGTCTGAGGGCGTAGCAGGATTTCTTATAACCATCCAGGCTAGTGTCCCGCTCCTTGAAAGTGGCAGCTCTAGCCTTTAGCTCAGTCTGGATTTTGCCTGTAATCCATGGCTTCTGATTGAGATATGTGTGTATGGTCACTGTGGGGACGATGTCGTCGATGCACTTATTAATGAAGCCGGTGACTGATGTGGTAAACTCCTCAATGCCATCGGATGAGTCCAGGAACATATTCCAGTATGTGCTAGTGAAACAGCCCTGTAGCTTAGCATCCGCTTCATCAGTCCACTTCCGTATTGGTACTTCCTGTTTGAGTTTTTGCTTGTAAGCAAGAGGATAGAGTTATGGTCAGATTTGCCAAATGGAGGGCGAAGGAGAGCTTTGTATGCGTCTCTGTGTGTGGAGTAAAGGTGATCTAGAGTTTTTTTTGCCTGTAGTTGCACAGGTGGCATGCTGGTAGAAATTAGGTAAGACGTATTTAAGTTTTCCTGCATTAAAATCAACATCCACTAGGAGCGCCGCCTCTGGATGAGCATTTTCTTGTTTGCCTTTGACACTATACAGCTTGTTGAGTGTGGTCTTAGTGCCAGCATCGATTTGTGATGATTTGTGACTCTCTTGGTAAAGGGCGGCAGGGCGGCAGGTAGCTTAGTGGGTAAGAGCGTTGTGCCAGTAACCGAAAGGTCGCTGGTTCTAATCCCCGAGCCGACTAGGTGAAAAATCTGTCGATGTGCCCTTAAGCAAGGCACTTAACCCTAATTGCTCATGTAAGTCGCTCTGGATAAGAGCGTCTGCTAAATGACTAAAAATGTAAAAAAAAATATTCTAACTTAGGCGAGCAGAACCTCAAGACTTCCTTAATATTAGTGATTGCGCACCAGCTGTTGTTAACAAAGAGACAAGCTTACCTGATGCTGCCGTTCTGTCCTGCCGATGCATTGAAAAAACAGCTAGAATATTACCATGTTCAGCCAAGAAACATACGATATTACAATTCTTCAGGTCCCGTTGATAGGATAGTCTCGAACGGAGCTCGTCCAGTTTGCTCTCCAGTGATTGTACATTTGCCAATAGAACCAAGGGTAGAGGCGGTTTATTTACTCACCGCCGTAGTTTCATCAGGGTACCTGCCCGTCGGCCTCTATATTGCCGCCTCTGGGATTAGGGCCTGGTCCGCGGTGAGCAGTATGTCCTGGGCCACTGACTCATTGTAATATAATTCTTCATCCAAATCGAGATTAGGGATCGCTGTTCTGATGTCCAGAAGCTCTTTTCGTTCAAATGATGGCAGAAACATTATCTACATTATGATAAAATTGTGCCACAAGTAGGAGTAGTAACACCAATGATGATAACACCAAGGGCAATTTTAGGTAATTGAGGATTTTCTTAAATGGAGATGACAGATGCTCAAAGTCATTAACCTTAAAAAATAATTTACTAAAGGGATATATTTAATTATTTTGCACACAATGTAATTCCCCTTCATTTAAATTAAGTATCATCAATGACTGTTTTTATTTAGACATACCAAATTATCAATGGAATTCTCAAATTGATGACATACAGTGATGGAAAAAAATATTTGATCCCATGCTGATTTTGTATGTTTGCCCACTGACAAAGAAATTATCAGTCTATAATTTTAATGGTAGGTTTATTTGAACAGTGAGAGACAGAATAACAAACAAAAGATCGAGAAAAATGCATGTCAAAAATGTTATAAATTGATTTGCATTTTAATGAGGGAAAGTATTTGACCCCCTCTCAATCAGAAAGATTTCTGGCTCCCAGGTGTCTTTTATACAGGTAATGAGCTGAGATTAGGAGCACACTCTTAAAGGGAGTGCTCCTAATCTCAGCGTGTTACCTGTATAAAAAGACACCTGTCCACAGAAGCAATCAATCAATCAGATTCCAAACTCTCCACCATGGCCAAGACCAAAGAGCTCTCCAAGGATGTCAGGGACAAGATTGTAGACCTACACAAGGCTGGAATGGGCTACAAGACCATCGCCAAGCAGTTTGGTGAGAAGGTGACAACAGTTGGTGTGATTATTCGCAAATGGAAGAAACACAAAATAACTGTCAATCTCCCTCGGCCTGGGGCTCCATGCAAGATCTCACCTCGTGGAGTTGCAATGATCATGAGAACGGTGAGGAATCAGCCCAGAACTACATGGGAGGATCTTGTCAATGATCTCAAGGCAGCTGGGACCATAGTCACCAAGAAAACAATTGGCAACACACTACGCCGTGAAGGACTGAAATCCTGCAGCGCCCGCAAGGTCCCCCTGCTCAAGAAAGCACATATAACTGCCCGTCTGAAATTTGCCAATGAACATCTGAATGATTCAGAGGAGAACTGGGTGAAAGTGTTGTGGACAGATGAGACCAAAATGGGGCTCTTTGGCATCAACTCAACTCGCCGTGTTTGGAGGAGGAGGAATGCTGCCTATGACCCCAAGAACACCATCCCCACCGTCAAACATGGAGGTGGAAACATTATGCTTTGGGGGTGTTTTTCTGCTAAGGGGACAGGACAACTTCACCGCATCAAAGGGATGATGGATGGGGCCATGTACCGTCAAATCTTGGGAGAGAACCTCCTTCCCTCAGCCAGGGCATTGAAAATGGGTCGTGGATGGGTATTCCAGCATGACAATGACCCAAAACACACGGCCAAGGCAACAAAGGAGTGGCTCAAGAAGAAGCTTATTAAGGTCCTGGAGTGGCCTAGCCAGTCTCCAGACCTTAATCCCATAGAAAATCTGTGGAGGGAGCTGAAGGTTCGAGTTGCCAAACGTCAGCCTCAAAACCTTAATGACTTGGAGAAGATCTGCAAAGAGGAGTGGGACAAAAATCCCTCCTGAGATGTGTGCAAACCTGGTGGCCAACTACAAGAAACGTCTGACCTCTGTGATTGCCAACAAGTGTTTTACCACCAAGTACTAAGTCATGTTTTGCAGAGGAGTCAAATACTTATTTCCCTCATTAAAATGCAAATCAATTTATAACATTTTTGACATGCGTTTTTCTGGATTTTTTTGTTGATTTTTTGTCTCTCACTATTCAAATAAACCTACCATTAAAATTATAGACTGATAATTTATTTGTCAGCGGGCAAACGTACAAAATCAGCAGAGGATCAAATACTTTTTTCCCTCACTGTACTAATTATTATAGACCCCTTCCCAGGTAACAGTTTGCCACTGGAGGGAATACCGAAGGTCTGTGTATATCTTTGTAATGAATTATTTTCAAGGCGGTAACACCAATGACATCAAACTATTTTATTTGTAAAAAATCATTGGTATTTTAATAGCTTTATTTGTTTTTGTGTATTTATACAGTATATTAAAGGTAGACTCAGACATAGATGCAGGAAGTAAACAGAATAGTGGGTTAATTTCCGCAACAAGTAAGAGCGTTGAGGTGCGAGGCTCAACTTCTCCACTGTTTTGTTGCCCTGGCTACCACGCTGTGAACAGTGTGAAGTGAACCTGTGCACATGCACAGATACTGTGTGTGACTGTTACATCTCGCTCATCTCAATATCTGCTGTGCTGCTCTAAATAGTTTTGTTTACTTTCAAGCGTTCAATAATAGATAGATATCTCTAAATCCCCAAAACATGTCACTAAAACTCTACTCAACATTAATGGGTCAAGCTATTTTGCTTGCCCTTAGTACTTTATACAGTGCATAACTGTCCAGTGAAAATTGCACTTTAAAAGTTCATATTCTGTTAACCCAAATAATGTTGTTGACAAAACACTTCAAAACACCACCTCAAACGTATATCTCCAACCGACCGTTTCAAAAAACCATTATATTTCCTTATAGAGGATGATGTCATCCTCCTGAGGAGGATGAGCTGGCCAATCAGCGGTCTGCTCGCATTAATATTTTTAATGACCGGTATACGCCAACACCATTTTCTTGTTGGGGTAAACCACACCATTCCAACACATAAAAGCTGTTTTTTAACTAAATTAATTAACAATTTTGGAAGGAAAACTATTTCACTCATATTGTAATTCATTATAGGTCATATTTAATAGAAATCTGGAAACACTGGACAGTTACTTTAAGGTGAAGTTTTGCAGTATGAAGGACTTGCATTATGTTTTATCATTGATAAACAGTTCAATATAAACAAACACATGTGTGATGTGTAACTGTCATTTTAAAGTGTTTTTCATTGTTGCAAAGCCGAGTGATGTTAATGCCACTACAATTCAAGAATGACCTGTGTGTGTGCGTGTGTGTGCGCGTGTGTGCGTGTGCATGTTTGCGTGCGTCCTTTTTTGGGTGCATGTGTATATGTGTCAATGCTTGCATGTGTGTGTGTGTATGTTTCTTTGTTTGTGGTGGTGGGTTGATAGGGTGGTTGGGGTTAGTGGCATACAGAAGTCATCGGAGAATCCCTCACATGCGGTATTCTCTCCTCTGGATGACTGACTAAGTGTTATGGCTTATTGGGAGGCTTCCTTTGGCTTTGTTGGCTTTATCATTGGACGGGCCTGTTGCTCAGCGATAATGTTTCCGGATGTTTTCTGGTGTGTCCGTGCCATGCGTCTCTCAGCCGTCCGTGCAGAGCGGCGCTGCCAACCAATTACCGTACATAAATAACTAAGTGCTCCATTGATTGGCCGGTGTGACAGGGAGCCAAAGTGCCTGCGAACTTCACTGAACTCTGCTTTAGACATGCCCGTGGCTTGGCAAAGCACTGACGTCACCTTATTTTATTGACATTTGGTTGGCCTTAAGGGGATGATCTTGATGGCGCCCTTTATTTTGTTGATGAAACAGCAGAATTTAGTTGGAGATGGAAAGAGTTGGAGAGAGACACAATCATGTTTTTGGCCTTTTGACCCTTACCTTGGTAGAAACTTGGAGACTTTGGAGACAGCCACTTACGACATTCTCTCTCTGTCTATCTTGTTCTCTGTCTCCTTCCCGTTCTTTCTTTCTTTCTTTCTTTCTTTCTTTCTTTCTTTCTTTCTTTCTTTCTTTCTTTCTTTCTTTCTTTCTTTCTTTCTTTCTTTCTTTCTTTCTTTCTTTCTTTCTTTCTTTCTTTCTTTCTTTCTTTCTTTCTTTCTTTCTTTCTTTCTTTCTTTCTTTCTTTCTTTCTTTCTTTCTTTCTTTCTATTCTCTCTCTCTCTCTCTCTTTCTCGCGCTCTCTCTCTCTCGCGCTCTCTCTCTCTCTCTTTCTCTCACACACACACATACAAACACACACACACACACATACACACACACACACACACTGACCTTTATGTGTCACCATTCCCAATTACCACAAGACAGGAACATGTCAGTTACATCGCCAAGCATACTCACTCATGATCATCAGACCATCACTGCCCGACTCTTCCTGTGGCGGAGGTGAGAAACTTGAGCCCCCCGTGTGTGACTGTGATGATGCTGGGGGGTACGTCATTAGGAGGGAGAAGGGAGACACGTAGAGGTGTAGGAACAGACATCCTGGAGCCTGGATGACTCAAGAGTGTCACAGAAGGGCAACGTACAGAAAATAATTGCAATTTTCTCACCTGTTATCTTTCGCAGGCGTTCAAGAGTGCCACCATGAGCTCATACTGGTGCGCAGGCAAGGGCGATGTCATCGACAACTGGTGTCGCTGTGACCTGAGTGCCTTCAGCAAAGACGGCCTTCCCAACTGCAGTCCCCTGAGGAAGCCTGTGTAAGTCAGAGCCTACCTCGTGTCTATCCAACCCTAGAACTGTTGGAGTTGTAACCACCATCCCTAGGGCTGGGACCAACCTTTAATTGCTGTCAGTCGTTCCTAACACCCCCGGTGCTCACTCCCATGAAAGAACATTGTGTCTTGTTCTCTTACCCCAGCTTTGTTGTGAGTCATCATACACCCCAGCTATTGTAACCCTCAGAACTTTTGGAGAGAGATACAAGGCACTGAATAGACAATGGCCCACATTACATTTAATGGACCTACTTGCTTGTTTGATTTGTCGAATGGATACATTGAGGATTCCAACTTGCTCTCCATATCTGGTCTCAACATTTTATTAACAGACTCTTAGGGCTGGTTTCTCCAACACATATTAAGCCTAGTACTGGACTAAAAAACTATTTCAACTGAGATTCTCTATTGCTTTTTAGTCCAGGAGTAAGCTTAATGTGCCCGGGAAACTAGTCCTCAGTGTCAGTTGACATCTTATATTGTTTTTGTATTAAAGTGACCCACCTCCCCTCCTCTCTCTCTCTCTGTCTCAGGCTCAGACTGGCCCCTCACCTGGAACCCTCCAGCACCATGGTGGCCCTGGAGTGGCTGGATGTGGAGCCCCTGATTGGCTACAAGATCTCTGATTACATCATCCAGCACAAGCGGGTGGAGGACCCTTCGGAGGCAGAGATCTACACAGGTAGGTAGGCCGCTGGTGGCTGCATATGTGACACATGATAAACTTATGGTTCCACCAACCTTACAGTATATTTCACAGTTATTGACAGTTGTTTATCCTATAACAGCCATAGGGACACTAATGAGTTGATTTACTAGTGACCAGCCACATTATCTAACTGGTTGCTATGCTGATCTGTGGAGGCCTGCCCTTTGTGATTATCTCACAGACAAGGTTAGACACTCGGTGGGCGAACCTGAGGGAAGAACGGATCAAGAGGATGAGGACAGGAAAGGATGAGGCAAGGAAATTTGACAGGAGCCATAATTGGCACTGACCCCTAAGTCTATAAGTCTGGGGGAGTGAGTCAGAGCTTTGGGTGGTAGCGATTTAATAAAGGAGAAGAGCGGTGGAAGTCGGCTTTAGTCATCGGCCACGCGTGTGGCAGGAAAAGGGCAATTGGCGTGTGTCTGACTCACCTCAGTTTCAGAGCAGTCCAGGATACAGATGAGAAGACAATTTATCTCTTCATTCTACAGTATGTCTCTTTCACTTCCTCTGTTACTCTCTCTCTCTCTCTCTCTCTCTCTCTCTCTCTTTCTGTCTCTCTCTCTCTAACTCTTACTCAACTTCCTCCAGAAAGCAGAGAAAAGTTGGACTGACATTAACTTGTCTGTAGTAAAAAAAAATGTTTTATTGCTTTAATGTGTGTGTGGGTTCCCTGAAACACGTGGCGGTGACAACAAAGGATTTCAGTGTTTGGCGAGTCTTCAATTCCCAGCTATCATCTTAGTGTGTGTAATCAAGGGGAGAGAAGCATTGGCATGGCATCTCTCATGTTCTCTCTATTGGAAACATCCTCTGGATCATCTATCATAAACCATAAAAGCAACCGTCTGAGTGGCTCCCAGTTTTACAGGAGAGATGGAATCAAACCCTCTATTGTTCTCCAAACTGGGTGGATCAGCCGTGCTGATACAAAGTTGGACGTCGTAGGAGAGGGGGATTTATGGAATAATGTGGACTTATTCTCTCCAAGACTTGGGAAAAGGAGACTGTCTGCCAAGCAAGTGATACCCTAACCTGAATAGGGGAAAGACAACAAGTGTCAGCGAGTTCAGATGCTGCGACAGCAACACAAACCAGGACTAGTATGTTTTCTTTTCTCTGCCCACGACGAATCGTTTGATTTTAAGACCTTGCATTGAAGCCCTTTCTAGGGGAATAGAAAGTGTAGTTTTATTTTAAAAACAGAACCGGGATAGATATGAACAGCAGGTATTGAACTTTAGCCCCAGTCCCTGATCACCTGGAGGCTTTAAACCACAGATGAGACTTCCACCGAGAAGCACTTGACGATCAAAAGCAGGCAGCTCTGATCTGGGCCACACACCAGCTTTCATACACCTGCCAAGTCATTGAGTGCTCTTCAAAACTGGAGTCAGTTTAATACCTCATATATCTGAAGTTTTGTAGCAGGTATGAGACCCTCCAGTAGTTAAATCCATTGGAAACTAAATGGCTTTTCCATTAAAAAAGATACCTACAGTACCAGTCAAAAGTTTGGACACACCTACTCATTCAAGGGTTTTTCTTAATTTTTACTATTATCTACATTATAGAATAATAGTGAAGACATAAAAAACTATGAAGTAACACATATGGAATCATGTAGTAATCAAGCCTTCAGATCCCTGGCTGGCCATCAGTCACCCTTGTGTCTCCACAGGTAAGGGCATGAGGACTAGGCTCAGACCCTGAAGAAAAGCCTCAGAGCCCCCTACCCTTGTACGTCAATAAGCACCCAAATCCCCCTTCCTCTCTTATTGTTTACCTCTTCTCTTAGATATGTCCTTTATTAGATGAACATGATTTCTTCTTCCCCTGCTGTTTTGTTTTGAATGGCAGGCAGTGCCATGACCTATTGGCTTTGTTAATGTAAACGTGGCAGTGAAGTTAAAGGTAGGTAGGCCTTGATCATTACCTAACCCAAACAGAAGCAGTCTGGGTATTAATACTGGTTTGTTGTGGTATTGGGTTACCCCCCATGTATCTT
This sequence comes from Coregonus lavaretus, assembly GCF_964263955.1. Taxonomy (NCBI): domain Eukaryota; kingdom Metazoa; phylum Chordata; class Actinopteri; order Salmoniformes; family Salmonidae; genus Coregonus; species Coregonus lavaretus. The sequence continues at coordinate 50,891,634 of NC_139991.1, forward strand.
TGCATGATGGTAACAGATGCTAGCCAGCATTAGCAACTTTAATTATGTTAGTAACTGTGTTCGGATTCCGTTTTCTTTGAGATGCGAGCAATAACTTTGACATTGGACCCTGGTATTGGGTTTCTCGTTGTGTTACGTCCATATGGCCCATGGAGGACAGAGAATTGGAGAAGAGTGTGGTAAGAGAAGGTGATGTTTGTCCTCTCTGTGCTCCTTGGAAAAGGAGCACATCACTTGTCAATAGAGGAAATCTCTCCCCCTCGTCTTGAAAGCCTCCCATTTCCACACTGTAAAGCTGGGGACTTCCTCCTCACAGGCACAGCCGACAGGTACATGGTCGGGATCAGCCTTGTTAACTCGGCCTGATCTCAGCCACGCTGGAAACCGCTTCATCACCATAAAACCCAGAATGTGATCTGAACTCCAGCCCGCCATTTAGCAGCATGGGATCTAAGAGAACTAAGAACTTTGAGTCCACATGCTACAGTACATTGGGCCTGGGCTCAACTAATTAGTTATCTAGATGTTAGAATTTAGAGCACTGTTAGTCTGGTGTTTTAGCCTGAATCCCTCTGCTGTGACCTTTAACCCTCAATGCAAGTCAGACAGGAAGCG
>NC_139991.1:50897248-50939683 GCF_964263955.1 Coregonus lavaretus
AAGTAATGATGGGACTGTCATTTCTCTTTGCTTATTTGAGCTGTTCTTGCCATAATATGGACTTAGTCTTTTACCAAATAGGGCTATCTTCTGTATACCCCCCACCTTGTCACAACACAACTGATTAGCTCAAACGCATTAATAAATAAATAAATTACACAATTTAACTTTTAAGAAGGCGCCTACACCTGTAAATTGAAATGCATTCCAGGTGACTACCTCATGTGCAAAGCTGTCATCAAGGCGAAGGGTGGCTATTTGAAGAATCTCAAATGTAAAATATATTTTGATTTGTTTAACACTTTTTTGGTTACTACATGATTCCATATGTGTTATATGATAGTTTTGATGTCTTTACTCTTATTCTACGATGTAGAAATTTTTAAAAATAAAGAAAAACCCTTGAATGAGTAGGTGTTCTAAAACTTATGACCGGTAGTATATATATATATATATATATATATATACAATGCATTCTGAAAGAATTCTGACAGGTTTACTTTTTCCACATTTTGTTACATTACAGCCTTATTCTAAAATTGATTAAATAGTATTTTTCCCTCATCAGTCTACACACAATACCCATAATGACAAAGTGAAAACAGGTTTTTAGAAATGTCTGCAAATGTATTAAAAATAAAAAACAGAAATAACTTATTTACATAAGTATTCAGACCCTTTGCTATGAGACTCGAAATTGTAGCGTCATACCCAAGAAGACTTGAGGCTTTAATCGCTGCCAAAGGTGCTTCAACGAAGTACTGAGTAAAGGGTCGGAATACTTATGTAAATGTGATATTTCAGTTTTGTTATACAGTGAGGGAAAAAAGTATTTGATCCCTTGCTGATTTTGTACGTTTGCCCACAGACAAAGACATGAGCAGTCTATAATTTTAATGGTAGGTTTATTTGAACAGTCAGAGACAGAATAACAACAAAAAAATCCAGAAAAATGCATGTCAAAAATGTTATAAATTGATATGCATTTTAATAAGGGAAATAAGTATTTGACCCCTCTGCAAAACATGACTTAGTACTTGGTGGCAAAACCCTTGTTGGCAATCACAGAGGTCAGCCGTTTCTTGTAGTTGGCCACCAGGTTTGCACACATCTCAGGAGGGATTTTGTCCCACTCCTCTTTGCAGATCTTCTCCAAGTCATTAAGGTTTCGAGGCTGATGTTTGGCAAATCGAACCTTCAGCTCTCTCCACAGATTTTCTATGGGATTAAGGTCTGGAGACCGGCTAGGCCACTCCAGGACCTTCATGTGGTTCTTCTTGAGCCACTCCTTTGTTGCCTTGGTCGTGTGTTTTGGGTCATTGTCATGCTGGAATACCCATCCACGACCCATTTTCAATGCCCTGGCTGAGGGAAGGAGGTTCTCACCCAAGATTTGACGGTACATGGCCCCGTCCATCGTCTCTTTGATGCTGTGAAGTTGTCCTGTCCCATTAGCAGAAAAACACCCCCAAAGCATAATGTTTCCACCTCCATGTTTGACGGTGGGGATGGTGTTCTTGGGTTCATAGGCAGCATTCCTCCTCCTCCAAACACGGCGAGTTGCGTTGATGGCAAAGAGCTCGATTTTGGTCTCATCTGACCACAACACTTTCACCCAGTTCTCCTCTGAATCATTCAGATGTTCATTGGCAAACTTCAGACGGGCCTGTATATGTGCTTTCTTGAGCAGGGGGACCTTGCGGGCGCTGCAGGATTTCAGTCCTTCACGGCGTAGTGTGTTACCAATTGTTTTCTTGGTGACTATGGTCCCAGCTGCCTTGAGATCATTGACAAGATCCTCCCGTGTAGTTCTGGGATGATTCCTCACCATTCTCATGATCATTGCAACTCCACGAGGTGAGATCTTGCATGGAGCCCCAGTCCAAGGGAGATTGACAGTTCTTTTGTGTTTCTTCCATTTGCGAATAATCGCACCAACTGTTGTCACCAAGCTGCTTGGCTATGGTCTTGTAGCCCATTCCAGCCTTGTGTAGGTCTACAATCTTGTCTCTGACATCCTTGGAGAGCTCTTTGATCTTGGCCATGGTGGAGAGTTTGGAATCTGATTGATTGATTGCTTCTGTGGACAGGTGTCTTTTATACAGGTAACAAGCTGAGATTAGGAGCACTCCCTTTAAGAGTGTGCTCCTAATCTCAGCTCGTTACCTGTATAAAATACACCTGGGAGCCAGAAATCTTTTTGATTGAGAGGGAGTCAAATACTTATTTCCCTCATTAAAATGCAAATCAATTTATAACATTTTTGAGCTGAAGGGTCGAGTTGCCAAACGTCAGCCTCGAAACCTTAATGACTTGGAGAAGATCTGCAAAGAGGAGTGGGACAAAATCCCTCCTGAGATGTGTGCAAACCTGGTGGCCAACTACAAGAAACGTCTGACCTCTGTGATTGCCAACAATGGTTTTGCCACCGAGTACTAAGTCATGTTTTGCAGAGGGGTCAAATACTTATTTCCCTCATTAAAATGCAAATCAATGTATAACATTCTTTACATGCGTTTTTCTGGAATTTTTTGTTGTTATTCTGTCTCTCACTGTTCAAATAAACCTACCATTAAAATTATAGACTGATCATGTCTTTGTCAGTGGGCAAACGTACAAAATCAGCAGGGGATCAAGTACTTTTTTCCCTCACTGTATATATAAATGTGCATCATTTTTACAAAATCTATTTTTGCTTTGTCATTATGGATATTGTGTGTAGATTGATGAGGGGAAAAAAACAATTTAATCTATTTTAGAATAAGGCTATAACGTAACAAAATATGTAAAAAGTCAAGAGGTCTGAATACTTTCCGAATGCACTGTATATACTGAACAAAAATATAAATGCAACATGCAACAATTTCAAATATTTTACTGAGTTACAGTTCATATCAGGAAATCAGTCAATTGAAATAAATTCATCAGGCCCTAATCTATGGATTTCACATTAATGGGAATACAGATATGCATCTGTTGGTCACAGATTTTTTTTTTTTAAATAGGGGCGTGGATCAGAAAAACATTCAGTATCTGATGTGACCACCATTTGCCTCATGAATCTTGACACATCTCCTTCGCATAGAGTTGATCAGGCTGTTGATTGTGGCCGGTGGAATATTGTCCCACTCCTTTGAAATGGCTGTGCGAAGTTGCTGGACATTGGCGGGAACTGGAACACATTGTCGTGCACGTCGATCCACAGCATCCCAAACATGCTCAATTTGATACATGTCTGGTGAGTATGCAGGCCATGGAAGAACTGGGAAATGTTCAGCTTCCAGGAATTGTGCACAGATCCTTGCGACATGGGGTTGTGCATTATCATGCTGAAACATGAGGTGATAGCGGCGGATGAATGGCACAACAATGGGCCTCAGGATCTCGTCATGATATCTCTGTGCATGAAATTGCCATCGATAAAATGCAATTTAGTTTGTTGCCCTTAGCTTATGCCTGCCCATACCATAACCCCACCGCCACCATGGGGCACTCTGTTCATAATGTTGACATCAGCAAACCGCTCGCCCACACTATGCCACACTCTCTGTCTGCCATCTGCCAGGTACAGTTGAAACCGGGATTCATCCGTTAAGAGCACACTTCTCCAGCGTGCCAGTGGCCATCTAAGGTGAGCATTTGCCCACTGAAGTCGGTTACAATGCCAAACTGCAGTCAGGTCAAGACCCTGGTGAGGACGACGAGCACACAGATGAGCTTCTCTGAGACGGTTTCTGACAGTATGTGCAGAAATTCTTTGGTTGTGCAAATCCACAGTTTCATCAGCTGTCCGGGTGGCTGGTCTCAGACGATCCCGCAGGTGAAGAAGCCAGATGATGAGGTCCTGGACTGGCGTGGTTACACGTGGTCTGCGGTTCTGAGGCCAGTTGGACGTACTGCCAAATTCTCTAAAACGACATTGGAGGAGGCTTATGGTAGAGAAATTAACATTCAATATTCTGGCAACAGCTCTGGTGGACATTCCTGCAGTCAGCATGCCAATTGCACTGTCCCTCAAACTTGAGACATCTGTAGCATTGTGTTGTGTGACAAAACTGCACATTTTAGAGTGACCTTTTATTGTCCCCAGCACAAGGTGCACCTGTGTAATGATCATGATGTTTAATCAACTTCTTGATATGCCACACCTGTCAGGTGGATGGATTATCTTGGCAAATGACAAACGCTCACAAACATGGATGTAAACAAATGTGTGTGCAAAATTTGAGAGAAATACATTTTCTGTGTGTATGGAAAATTTCTGGCATCTTTTATTTCAGCTCATGAAACATGGGGCCAACACTTTACATGTTGGGTTTATATTTTTGTTCAGTATATATAATGTATGTATGTATATTGTATATTCTATGAAGATGGTGATAGAGCTAAACTAGGCTACTACAGCAAGGTCTTACATAATTAATCACTTAACTATAAATGATCACATCGGGATCCATCATTTTGCCATTTACAATGATTGTTAGCTGGAATCTTTCTGTGGCAATGTAGGGAGCTAGTCTCCCTACATACTTTTCTCTTGCTTGGCCTTTTAGCCTCTCCAGAGAGTTTTTAATCAATGAGTTAACATCGACGCAAGGCAGCAGTGGCTAAAATCTCTGGGTTGCAGCCATAATGGTGATTGTGTCCCGGGTAATGAATTGAATAGACCCAATGATGTCAGATTAGCAAATGGTCTTTTGAAATTCAGGCCTATGGGTTCAGCCTATGTCTGTGCTCTCTCCCTCCTTCTCTCTTTCTTTCTTTCTCTCCATCCCTCCCTCTTTCTCTCCCCCAACTAGCCCACTTTTATTCGGCTCTTATTCGAAAGGTCATCTTATAATTTTTGACTTTGTCAGCGGGCATATTTAGCAATGAGAGAGGGGAGGGAGAGAGAACTATGCATAAAAACTATGCAGCTCAAGGATTAGGAATGATATTCTAGTCACCATGATTTATTAGTAGCTTTTTTGCTGTATTAACAACAGCCATAAATACCCGTTAAAAACACACCATGAATTAAGTACAAATATCTTCAGTGAGGATCACTGATTATCTGTGTTGTGGCCACATGCACCAATTCCTGTATTTTCCAAGATCATAAACAGTAACAGATGAACATATGCTGTTTAGTTTTGTTTAGAATCTGGCAACGGGGCTTTATTTTCAACAAAAACACAAGTAATGTTGCTACTTTTACCATGTCTGCGTTACTCATGGTTGGATGAAACATCTAGCGGGAAAGAGGAAGTGTCCGAAGCATACTTCATCTTTTCTTCTTTTCATGTGTTTTTTCTGCGTTTCGCTTATTTAGCTGCTTGTTTGTATTTTCTTTGCAGTGGTTTTCGGTTTCTGGTGGTTGTGGCTTGGCCCCGTATATGGGAAGTATTAGGGGGGTTAGGGCTTACGTCTTACAGAACATTCTTTAAGTCCCCATACCAAGTGTTCATTTTTTCAACCCCATATCTGTGAGGTCTCGTTTGTCTCCGATTTGATACGGTCTAAATGTTAAAACAACACTCATGTTAACTGTGAATTGTGTGTGTACGCTTGTGTGTGGGAATCTGTGTGTGTATCTGCGATGTATTTGCATGCATAAATGCATGCATTTTGGGGGGCGTATGCCTTTTGTAAGAAAATGTATTTCACAGAGATTTATTTAGTTTTTCTAACAAGATGAATAAACAAAACAACTTCTCCTTTCTTTTCCTTTTAGCCCTCCATCTCTCCTTGGTGTTTTGAGCTATTCCCATTACACACGGTTTCAACAATAAATACTGCATCCTCCTGCCAATGTGTTCTTTCTCTCGACAGGACTCTCCAAAGATTCTTATTTACCTCCAAAGTGGGCTGCACTCTATCTCTTTCAGACATCTCCTCAGCATGATTAGAAAAATATGGACTATTATGTGCAACTTGACCTTTTGGGTGCGCCCCTCCTCCTTAGTCTCGTAAACCCGACCCTAACAAAACCAGTGCCTAGGGTCTGGTTTCAATGATGGATTCTTTTGGCATAGAGGAACTACATCACTGCCTAAAATGTTTTTCCATGAGGTGGGGGACCCCTCAACCAAATCTCGCTTAGGGCCCCCAAAAGGCTAGAGCCGGCCCTGATCCTTGCTGTTTTTTCCTACTTTTAGGATCCCTTTGGCTACAAACAGTTGTTGCATTTCAACAAGTTCCAGTGTACATTTCAGGACTAGGCAGAAGGCATCATTTTGGAGTGTCTTTTCCACCTTCTCTTCTTTTCTCCTGTGGCCAGGTCTGTCTCTCCATTCTTTTTGTCTTGAGAGTGAAGGTGTGTGACAGTGAGCGTGGGCAGTGTGATGGGGAGTGGTGCTGAGGGAACGAGTGCTGACAGTTTAACAGAAGAGGCCGCTAACAGCTTTGGCTGCCCGTTGCAAATATAAAGTGCTCGTTTGAAATTGGTCCACTGTGTAATTGCCTCGGCTGGGCCTTGTTGGCTAAGAGAGAGAAGGAACAAGACAGAGAGAGAGAGATGGAATCAGCAGATATGGGAAGGCTGTGATATGGACTTGACCCTGGGCCTTTCTAAGAGCACCCCCCACAGAGGAAGGAGGCACAGAGGTAGACAGACCTTCCTACAGGTCTAGTGGGGGTTCGGGAATGAACCCAATATGTATGCCCTCTTGTCTTAACTAAGAGGCTAGCGAACCCAAATGTATGATGGCACTCCATGCTGAACAGATCGGTGTCCTCACAGACAATGGTGAAAGTTTGACTGTTCCAGAGGTAGCGGGTCATTTAGTGGCCCCACATTGGAGGTCCATGCAAAGAGCATTTTTCTGCAGGGCAGGTTAGATGAGGGAACAACTAGCGGGTAGGTTAGGACCAGAGGAGGCTAGTGGGAGGATGCGCTCATTGTAATGTCTGGAATGGAATAAATGGAATTCAGCGGCGGCCGCTGATTGGCTGAATACCCAGGGCGTGAGGTGGTTGGAGTTGTCAACAAAGCTGCATGACAGAAATATGATGACAAGTTTTCGAACAACCAGTAGTTTCTTTGAGAAGATATATAAAGCGATCTGTGCATTTGAACAACACCATAAATAGGCCCTACACCTATTTCACTTTTCCATGTCAAAAACCGAATGACCAGTGCTGCACATGCTGCCACTGTTTTGAACAGATTAGATTATACTACACTGAACAATTATATAAACGCAACATGCAACAATTTCCAAGATTTTACTGAGTTGCAGTTCATATAAGGAAATCAATCAATATAATTAGGCCCTAGTCTATGGATTTCACATGACTGGTCCTCTGTAGCTCAGCTGGTAGAGCATGGCGCTTGTAACGCCAAGGTAGTGGGTTTGATCCCCGGGACCACCCATACACAAAAAATGTATGCACGCATGACTGTAAGTCACTTTGGATAAAAGTGTCTGCTAAATGGCATATTATTTTATATTATAATACAGATATACGTATTTAAAAAAAATGTATGGGTGTGGATCAGAAAACCAGTCGGTATCTGGTGTGACCTCATGGAGCACGACACATCTCCTTCGCATAGAGTTGATCAGGCTGTTGATTGTGGCCTGTGGAATGTTGTCCCACTCCTCATCAATGGCTGTGCAAAGTTGCTGGATATTGGCAGGAACTGGAACACGCTGTCGTACACGTTGATCCAGAGCATCCCAAACATGCTCAATGGGTGACATGTCTGGTTAGTATGCAGGTTATGGAAGAACTGGGACATTTTCAGCTTCCAGGAATTGTGGACAAATCCTTGTGACATGGGGCCCTTCATTATCATGCTGAAACATGAGGTGATGACGGCGGATGAACGGCACGACAATGGACCTCAGGATCTCGTCACGGTATCTCTGTGCATTCAAATTGCCATCGATAAAATGCAATAGTCTTCGTTGTCTGTAGCTTATGCCTGCCCATAGCATAACCCTACCGCCACCATTGGGCACTCTATTCACAATGTTGACATCAACAAACCGCTCACCCACATGACGCAAAACACACTGTCTGCAATCTGCCCTGTACAGTTAAAACCAGGATTCATCCGTGAAGAGCCCACTTCTCTAACGTGCCAGTGGCCATCGATGATGAGCATTTGCACAAGTCGGTTACGACGCCGAACTGCAGTAAGGTCAAGACCCTGGTGAGGACGACGAGCACGCAGATGAGCTTCCCTGAGACAGTTTCTGACAGTTTGTGCAGAAATTCATTGGTTGTGCAAAAACACAGTTTCATCAACTGTCCGGGTGGCTGGTCTCACATGGTCCCACAGGTGAAGAAGCCGGATGTGGAGGTCCTGGGATGGCGTGGTTACACATGGTCTGCAGTTGTGAGGCCGCTTGGACGTACTGCCAACTTCTCTAAAATGATGTTGGAAGTGGCTTATGGTAGAGAAATGAACATTTCATTATCTGGCAACAGCTCTGATGGACATTCCTGCAGTCAGCATGCCAATTGCACTCTCCCTCAAAACTTGAGATATCTTTATGTTGTGTGACAAAACTGCACATTTTAGAATGGCCTTTTATTGTCCCCAGCACAAGGTGCACCTGTGTAATGATCATGCTGTTTAATCAGCTTCTTGATATGCCACACTTGTCAGGTGGTTGGATTATCTTGGCAAAGGAGAAATGCTCACTAACAGGGATGTAAACAAATTTGTGCACACAATTTGAGAGAAATAAGCTTTTTGTGCATGTGGAACATTTCTGTGATCTTTTATTTCAGCTCATAAAACATGGGACCAACACTTTACATGTTGCGTTTATATATTTGTTCAGTATATTTAGAATGAACAGCCAGCTCACGAAGGAAGGAGTGTAACAGGGAGAACGCAACAAGCATGCAGATGCAATAAGTGAAAACACATTATCTAACTGGGGATAGCTAGTTAACATAATGTCACAAAGCATGATACGCTAGCCAGTTAAATTTCATTCTGAAATAATTTCATATTTCTGAGTTAGTCAAATATTAGTTTTGAAAAACTTGAAATTGGCATTGGAGCTAACTAGCTATCAAGCTACCAGCTAGCTATAGCTAGCTATCTACTTATCAAAGGTAGATAAGTAGAGTCAATGTGCGGTGCCCCCGCACATTGACTCTGCAACGGTACCCCCCTGTATATATAGCCTCCCTACTGTCACTTTATTTTACTGTATATATAGCCTCCCTACTGTCACTTTATTTTACTTCTGCTCTTTTTTTCTCAACACTTTTTTTGTTGTTTTATTCTTACTTTTTTGTTTAAAATAAATGCACTGTTGGTTAAGGGCTGTAAGTAAGCATTTCACTGTAATGTCTGCACCTGTAAAATTCGGCGCATGTGACCAATAAAATTTGATTTGATTTGATTTGAGATAGCTAACTGGTTAATTGAACAAAAACATTGACCAAAATATTTCACAATGTTTCTCAAAGTTACTGTAGCTGGCTAATTAATTGCATCATGCTTTGTGATACACCTGGTTTTATGCGTTTTAGTCCACACAACAGGACGGTCTATTTACTTTGTGCTCTTATAATTTATGCTATGAAATCCTGCGATTTCATTGGGGCAGTTCCTCCTCATAGCAAATAGCTGGCAAAACAATCGAAGCAATATTCGCATTACCTATGCGCCCACGGAGCTGGCAGTCACTGAGTAGTAAGTAACTGAACAGCTTGTATTGAACAATATCTTTTTTTTTACAGGAAAATGTACACATTTAACGCACTTTTATGAGCATAAAAAAAAATCCAGTCACAAGTGGGGATTCGCCCCTAACACCCTTATGGGCGAGCCGCGGCTGATGGAATTGTACCAAACACATGGAAACAATGTGTTTGACTCCGTTCCATTGATTCCATTCCAGCCATTACAATTAGCCTGTCCTCCTATATCTCATCCCAGCAGCCTCCTCTGGTTAGGACTGTCTGTCTCTTGCGCAGTCTTCTACGGTCTACCTCTGCTCAACTAGTTTGACAAAGACAAATGACATGCAAATATCACGGTACAGCTATATGGACACTCAATCATTACGGTATTTTTTATTGGTAAATTTACAAACATATATAATGATAAATAGACTTGAAACTTGTATCTCATTATGGTGTATGGTGAAATAAGTATAGCCAGTTATAATTGTAATGGCTTAGCTGATAATAACAAAAGAAGAACAATATTTACATGGCTCAAAGAAGGAATATAATATCTATTGTATATAGGAAACTCATTCAACAATTCGAGATGAAGTAGCGTGGAAAAAAGAATGGGGGGGGGAGAATATACTTCTCCCATGGGCAAAGAAATTCAAAAGGAGTGATGATATTAATTAATAGTAATTTCGATCCGAATGTGCAAATTGTCAAAATAGATACGCAAGGTACAGTGGGGAAAAAAGTATTTAGTCAGCCACCAATTGTGCAAGTTCTCCCACTTAAAAAGATGAGAGAGGCCTGTAATTTTCATCATACTATGACAGACAAAATCCAGAAAATCACATTGTAGGATTTTTAATGAATGTATTTGCAAATTATGGTGGAAAATAAGTATTTGGTCAATAACAAAAGTTTCTCAATACTTTGTTATATACCCTTTGTTGGCAATGACACAGGTCAAACGTTTTCTGTAAGTCTTCACAAGGTTTTCACACACTGTTGCTGGTATTTTGGCCCATTCCTCCATGCAGATCTCCTCTAGAGCAGTGATGTTTTGGGGCTGTCGCTGGGCAACACGGACTTTCAACTCCCTCCAAAGATTTTCTATGGGGTTGAGATCTGGAGACTGGCTAGGCCACTCCAGGACCTTGAAATGGTTCTTACGAAGCCACTCCTTCGTTGCCCGGGCGGTGTGTTTGGGATCATTGTCATGCTGAAAGACCCAGCCACGTTTCATCTTCAATGCCCTTGCTGATGGAAGGAGGTTTTCACTCAAAATCTCACGATACATGGCCCCATTCATTATTTCCTTTACACGGATCAGTCGTCCTGGTCCCTTTGCAGAAAAACAGCACCAAAGCATGATGTTTCCACCCCCATGATTCACAGTAGGTATGGTGTTCTTTGGATGCAACTCAGCATTCTTTATCCTCCAAACACGACGAGTTGAGTTTTTACCAAAAAGTTATATTTTGGTTTCATCTGACCATATGACATTCTCCCAATCCTCTTCTGGATCATCCAAATGCACTCTAGCAAACTTCAGACGGGCCTGGACATGTACTGGCTTAAGCAGGGGGACACGTCTGGCACTGCAGGATTTGAGTCCCTGGTGGCGTAGTGTGTTACTGATGGTAGGCTGATGGTAGGTCATTCACTAGGTCCCCCCGTGTGGTCCTGGGATTTTTGCTCACCGTTCTTGTGATCATTTTGACCCCACGGGGTGAGATCTTGCGTGGAGCCCCAGATCGAGGGAGATTATCAGTGGTCTTGTATGTCTTCCATTTCCTAATAATTGCTCCCACAGTTGATTTCTTCAAACCAAGCTGCTTACCTATTGCAGATTCAGTCTTCCCAGCCTGGTGCAGGTCTACAATTTAGTTTCTGGTGTCCTTTGACAGCTCTTTGGTCTTGGCCATAGTGGAGTTTGGAGTATGACTGTTTGAGGTTGTGGACAGGTGTCTTTTATACTGATAACAAGTTCAAACAGGTGCCATTAATACAGGTAACGAGTGGCGGACAGAGGAGCCTCTTAAAGAAGAAGAGCCAGAAATCTTGCTTGTTTGTAGGTGACCAAATACTTAATTTCCACCATAATTTGCAAATAAATTCATAAAAAATCCTACAATGTGATTTTCTGGAGAAAAAAATTCTCAATTTGTCTGTCATAGTTGACGTGTACCTATAATGAAAATTACAGGCCTCTCTCATCTTTTTAAGTGGGAGAACTTGCACAATTGGTGGCTGACTAAATACTTTTTTTACCCATACTTTTTTGTCGGATATTATTCATTCTAATCAGACAGGTTTTTTACATGGAAGATACATTGGAGATAATATAAGGCAAGTATTGGAAACAATAGAACACTATGGAAAATATGGGAAACCAGGCCTGCTATTCATAGCAGACTTCGAAAAGGCATTTGATAAAAGTTCGACTGGGGTTTATATATAAATGCCTGGAGCATTTCAATTTTGGAGAATCTCTTATAAAATGGGTCAAAATCATGTATAGTAACCCTAGGTGTAAAATAATAAATAATGGCTATTTCTCAGAAGGTTTTAAACTGTCAAGAGGAGTGAAACAAGGTTGTCCACTATCGGCATATCTATTTATTGTGGCCATCGAGATGTTAGCTATTAAAATCAGATCCAATAATAATATCAGAGGATTAGAAATCCAGGGCTTAAAAACAAAGGTGTCATTGTACGCTGATGATTCATGTTTTCTTTTAAATCCACAACTAGAATCCCTCCACAGCCTCATAGAGGATCTTGATACATTTTCTAACCTCTCTGGATTACAACCAAATTATGACAAATGTACTATATTACGTATTGGATCAGTAAAAAATAAAAATGGTACATTACCATGTAGTTTACCAATAAAATGGTCTGATGGTGATGTGGATATACTTGGAATACATATCCCAAAGGAAATAAATGATCTCACTTCAATAAATTTTAATAGAAAGTTAGCAAAAATAGATAAGATCTTACTACCATGGAAAGGAAAATACCTGTCAATTTGTGGAAAAATCACCCTGATTAACTCTTTAGTATTATCCCAGTTTACCTATTTGCTTATGGTCTTGCCTACGCCTAGCGAACAGTTTTTTAAATTATATGAGAAATAAATATTCAATTTTATTTGGAACGGCAAGCCAGACAAAATTAAAAGGGCATATTTATATAATGAATATTGATTCGGAGGACATAAATTATTAAATATTAAAGCATTAGACCTATCACTAAAAGCTTCAGTCATACAAAAGTTATATTTAAATCCGAACTGGTTCTCAAGCAAATTAGTAAGATTGTCTCACCCAATGTTCAAGAAAGGCCTTTTTCCCTTTATTCAGATTACAACAACTCATTTGCAGTTATTTGAAAAGGAAATCATCTCCCAAATATCACTATTTCTAAAACAAGCCATAGAAAGTTGGTTGCAATTTCTATTTAATCCTCCAGAAACGACAGAACAAATAATGCAACAAATATTGTGGTTAAATTCAAATATACTAATTGACAAAAAACCTTTATTTTTTGACAGAATGTTTAAAAAAGCTATAATCTTCGTAAATGATATCATCGGTAGGACTGGTGGAGTTATGTCGCACATGCAGCTAACAAAAACATATGGAAATGTCTGCTCTACCCAAAATTACAACCAACTAATTGCAGCCTTACCGCAAAAGTGGAAGAGGAAAGTGGAAGGGGGAGAAAGTAAGGAACTTGTCTGTCGGCCTTGCATTAATTGGTTAAGGAAAACATAATTGGTTAAGGAAAGCTGTGATAAATAAAAAAGAATATCAGTTTCACTTAAGTACCAAAGGATTGACAGCCGTCCCATATAGATTGCAAAATAGTTGGGAAGAGATCTTTGACGTACCGATCCCATGGCATAGTGTTTATGAACTGACACGCAAAACGACACCGGATTCAAAAATTAGAATCTTTCAATTTAAATTATTATATAAAATTCTTGCTACCAATAGAATGTTATTTATATGGAGGATACAATCTTCCCAGCTCTGCAGATTTTGCTGTGAAGAGACAGAATCATTAGATCATTTGTTTTGGTTCTGTCCATTTGTAGCTTGTTTTTGGACACAGGTCCAGGAATGGCTAAAGGATTGCAATATTTACCTGGAGCTAACCTTGCAGATAGCATTACTGGGTGATCTGAAAAGTCATAGTCAATCGATCAATAATATAATAATACTTTTAGCAAAAAAAAATATTTTTTATTCACAATCTGTAGAAGCAATGATAATAGAAAGGTTCAGAACTTTTGTAAAACATCACAGTACGGTTGAAATATATATGGCAAATAGAAATCCTATATGGATGGTGTTAAGAGATAGATGGGAGGTATTGAATAGAGTTGAAGGATGGGACTAATAACAAATAACAACAAATAATAACAAAGATAGCTAATAATGTAAGTATACTGTGTCCATAATAAGTATATAGGTTGTATGTTGGGAGCTTTTGGGAAAGAGCACAGTTAGAAAGATATGGCATATAGAAGCAAACCGGATGGACATCATGAAAATGATCGGAGAGGTTGACAGTAGAAGAAGTTCAGGAGCAAAAAAAAAAATATATATATATATATATATATATATAATATAATTATTGTAAAATTAACTGTGTCCATAAGGTGTAGATAGTAAGTATAGACCGGAAGTAGAGGGGCATTGTTGTTCACTAATTTACTCCAAGTAGGGAAAGGATTGCGGGATTGAAAAGTAATAAAGGGGAGTATATATAAAAAACATGGGGGATTGGAAGTGATGCAGACAATTACATTGATAGAAGATACAATCCATCTGCAATATTAAGCTGATACATCCCCCCCACCTAAAAAAAAAAGAAAAGACAAATGACATTGGGGGTAAATGTATCATAGGTTTCGATCGGCAACCATTTTTTGCTTGTACAGTTATGTTGTTTGCAAAGCATTAACGTCACCTTTTTCACCTGCTCTCTATCAATTTTGTAGTACAAGACCCACAGCAAGGGGCATATAACTTTGTAATATGAATGTTAAGCGAATAAAATGGTATCAAAATAAGTATTGCATTGGAATGTGTACTCTCTATGTAACACGCTACATATAGTCGTATATGGAATCCATTATAGCAAGTGCTGAGTCACCTCAGAAACCCATTGAACAGGGTGAACTGGAGGAGAGATGCTTGTGAGGGTGCCTCACATGTCAGAACACTGCTTTCTCTCTCTCTCTCTCTCTCTCTCTCTCTCTCTCTCTCTCTCTCGCTCTCTCTCTCTCGCTCTCTCTCTCTCTCTCTCTCTCTCTCTCTCTCTCTCTCTCTCTCTCTCTCTCTCTCTCTCTCTCTCTCTCTCTCCCACCATCTCACTCCCCTCTTCTCTTCTCTCTCCCGCAGCCCTCAGCCCTTATTGGTTGATTACTCAAGACAACCTGGGTCAAGGTGTTTGAATTGTGGAGGGTCGTCCAGTTCAGAGTTCTGTGGTCAGCCTCTGTGGCCCCTGTATGGTCTGTGGGGGTCCCTGGTGGCCTCCAGACAGTGGGAGAGGTTAGGAGAGCTTGGCTCCCTGCCCCAGGCTGAGAGCCCTGGAGGGGCTGTGTGGTGGCTGACCAAGCCTCACTGCACGCAAATCAAACAGGCCATGCTGGACCCTCTCTGATATACTGTAGTGGGCTGCTCTAGGCTTTATTACCTGGGGCTCTCAGGAGAGGAGAGGAGAGGAGAGGAGAGGAGAGGAGAGGAGAGGAGAGGAGAGGAGAGGAGAGGAGAGGAGAGGAGAGGAGAGGAGAGGAGAGGAGAGGAGAGGAGAGGAGAGGAGAGGAGAGGAGAGGAGAGGGACGTCATCATTATGCTTAAGTCCCTGCTTTGTCTCAAATTCTTTCTCTCTCTGTCTACTCTTTCTCACTCCTCTTTCTAACCTTCATCCTGTCTCTCATTTGTAATAGACCCAGAAGGCCAGTGTACTGTACAGACCCAAACCTCCCACTTTAACTGTCTGTCTTGTATCTGTCCGACCAGCACCACCATGGGACAGACAGGGCTGCAGGAGAGAGGTGGTCTGTAGTGTGATGCTCCTAGCTCATAAACCTCCCAAGCCCTGTCTGCCGCTGCAATGCAATGTGTTGGCAAAGAAAGTAAAATGAAGATAACAGTCTATTGCTTAGTTTGGGTCAACTTTCAATTGATATCATTGCAGGGCATTGATCCCCACTCTGGTTAACTGCAGTGTAGTAGCTACTTGAAATAATGTCATTACAATACTAATGTCGTTACAATACAATACAATACTTACAAAGGATCTCTTGCGCTATGATTGTCTTTACTGACAGTCTGCTGTGAAAGGCCACGCCTTTCTCAGGGGATGTTCTAAAGCCTTTGATACACAGGGCATATTTCCAACCGACCATGACATGACGTGGGCATGTTTTTCTGGTGGTCTCAAATGAATGCGAAATAATTGGGCGTGCCCGAGCCGCCGCATTGATCTCAAGTGAAATGAAAACCAACATGTTTTCTGCAAGCATTTAGACCGACAGAGAAGCAACAGAGAATCATCAGAGGCTTAACTTGCCAGTATAGATGAAAGGGGAGAGGGAGCCCGTGGACACTGGGGAAAAGTGGCCATGGCTGCATCAACACAAGTGAATGGAAACTTTTTGACTGATTAGTATACTGTCGAGGGTGCTTTAGAGAGAGGGACAGACATGATGGAGAGACGTCTGGGCCCAGCCCCAGAGATGCCCTCTGTCTGTTCAGTCAGCCGAAACACATTACGGAACGTTTACACACTCAGGAGGAAGCTACTGCTAAGCAAATCCTGCCTCCAGGTTTCTCCAGTTAGGGTCAAATATTTGTCTTATATTGCAAGAACATGTTTTAGCGCTCAATAAAGCCATTTTGCAATGTGACACCAATAGGAAATGTTTGGTAACTCCAACATGCTCTGACCTTTATGTGACCGGATTCAGGAAGGTGGTGTTTGATGCTAGTTCATTCTTCACAGCAGGGCCTTTTGAATGTATTTCTTCTATTAAATTTTTTTGTTGAAATGCCTTCTTTAACCTGTGAACTTTCATGTGCCTTAACCCTTTACACTTGTGGGAATCGACCTATATGGATAGGGCTAAATTAAAATGTTTCAGAAGAAATATGAAAAGCACATGCATAGCAATTGAAAGTGAACAGTTTGGAGATTATGGATAAATGATTTGACCAAAGGTGAGGACACAACAGTTCACGTGACACAAGACTGAATCCAAACAATACACTGTTGATTTTATGTGCATTTTACTGTACATTTCACCACATTTGTTGATAACGAAATCAGAAAAAACTCTGGATACATTCAGTAACATGATAAGACTATTCCTGGAAAATGTGGGTAGGTGCAACATAAGGCAAAACAATTGCAAGAGTTTGAGTGAGAGGACTCCAGGTGGCCACACAGTTCCTAAGTAATTTCAAACACACTTGTAGTTGTTTTGTTTGGAACACAACCCTGCATCCCTGCAATCCAAAAACGGCCCATTTTAAATAGCAATATTGGTCTGGTGGGCATCATTTGAAAGCTTGTTCTATTGCCAGCATGACTAACTAAGTTAATAAATACGACATTACAGTGTTAGGCTTTCACAGGGCAATTCAGAGAAACAGATCATCATTTTGGTGTGCATAGAAAGGAGTCATGAGTGCATTCAGGTGCGTGTGCCTCGCTGAAATTTTCTTCACAATAG
Source organism: Coregonus lavaretus (assembly GCF_964263955.1). Lineage (NCBI taxonomy): Eukaryota > Metazoa > Chordata > Actinopteri > Salmoniformes > Salmonidae > Coregonus > Coregonus lavaretus. The sequence continues at coordinate 50,914,632 of NC_139991.1, forward strand.
ACAACCCAGGTATGAAGCCATGTCATCTTGTAAATATACATCAAACATAGTGATCATAAACTTTGACAATGTATATGACATGAGTTTTATGATAAGGAAATGAGAAGTACACATTTGGACTCACAGGTCTTTGTCTTGCTTGTATGACATCAAAGCGGTATTCATTATAATCCTCAACGTCTCTCTTTCAAAATACCCAGAGTCCTCTTAATTTACAGTATATACACTGTACCTCACTCAGACAACAAAAAAATAGTACAATTAGCGGGAGGAATGGGGGCAACTTCTTGTCGCATGAGGTGCTCAAGTTCAGAACGGCTGTCAGTCAAAAGCCATACAGCGCTGTGAAGCGCAGAGCGGGAGCGCTGATGTCATGTATAGCATATTACTGTACAGCATGTGTCAAACTAATTCTATGAAGGGCCAAGTGTCTGCAGGTTTTTGCTCCTCCCTTGTACTTGATTGATAAATTAAGGTCACTAATTAGTAAGGACCTCCCCACACCTGGTTGTCTAGGGCTTAATTGAAAGGAAAAAACTAAAACCTGGCTAGGCCCACCATGTAATAAGTTTGACACCCCTGCTGTACAGCCACTGTGTTCCAATTTAGGCGTTTATCAGTTACCAAATCTGCCATCTTCAACCCATATATGGGTATGAGTGTAAAGGGTTAATGACAAACTGGTATGTGATCTGTATGTGAAATAATGAGCCTAGTTTAGCCAAGGAGAAAGCACTGAGCGACAATTAAAGTCAGAAGTTTACGTACACTTAGGTTGGAGTCATTAAAATTCGTTTTTTTTCAACCACTCCACAAATTTCTTGTTAACGAACTATAGTTTTGGCATCTACTTTGTGCATGACACAAGTAATTTTTCCAACAATTGTTTACAGACAGATTATTTCACTTATAATTCACTGTATCACAATTCCAGTGGGTCAGAAGTTTACATACACTAAGTTGACTGTGCCTTTAAACAGCTTGGAAAATTCCAGAAAATGATATCATGGCTTTAGAAGCTTCTGATAGGCTAATTGACATCATTTGAGTCAATTGGAGGTGTACCTGTGGATGTATTTCAAGGCCTACCTTCAAACTCAATACCTCTTTGCTTGACATCATGGTAAAATCAAAAGAAATCAGCCAAGACTTCAGAAAAATAATTGTAGACCTCCACAAGTCTGGTTCATCCTTCGGAGCAATTTCCAAACGCCTGAAAGTACCACGTTCATCTGTACAAACAATAGTACGCAAATAGAAACACCATGGGACCACGCAGCCGTCATACTGCTCAGGAAGGAGACATGTTCTGTCTCCTAGAGATGAACGTACTTTGGTGCGAAAAGTGAAAATCAATCCCAGACAACAGCAAAGGACCTTGTGAAGATGCTGGAGGAAACAGGTACAAAAGTATCTATATCCACAGTAAAACAATTCCTATATCGACATAACCTGAAAGGCCGCTCAGCAAGGAAGAAGCCACTGCTCCAAATCCGCCATAAAAAAGCAAGACTACGGTTTGCAACTGCACATGTGGACAAAGATCGTACTTTTTGGAGAAATGTCCTCTGGTCTGATGAAACAAAAATATAACTGTTTGACCATAATGACCATCGTTATGTTTGGAGGAAAAAGGGGAAAGCTTGCAAGCCGAACACCATCCCAACCGTGAAGCACGGGGGTGGCAGCATCATGCTGTGGGGGTGCTTTGCTGCAGGAGGGACTGGTGCACTTCATAAAATAGATGGCATCATGAGGAAGGAAAATTATATGGATAAATTGAAGCAACATCTCAAGACATCAGTCAGGAAGTTAAAGCTTGGTCGCAAATGGGTCTTCCAAATGGACAATCACCCCAAGCATACTTCCAAAGTTGTGGCAAAATGGCTTAAGGACAACAAAGTCAAGGTATTGGAGTGGCCATCACAAAGCCCTGACCTCAATCATATAGAACATTTGTGGGCAGAACTGAGAAAGCATGTGCGAGCAAGGAGGCCTACAAATCTGACTCAGTTACACCAGCTCTGTCAGGAGGAATGGGCCAAAATTCACCCAACTTATTGTGGGAAGCTTGTGGAAGTTTACCCGAAACGTTTGACCCAAGTTAAACAATTTAAAGGCAATGCTACCAAATACTAATTGAGTGTATGTAAACTTCTGACCCACTGGGAATGTGATGAGAGAAATAAAAGCTGAAATAAATAATTCTCTCTACTATTATTCTGACATTTCACATTCTTAAAATAAAGTGGTGTTCCTAACTGACCTAAGAAATTAATTTTTACTAGGATTAAATGTCAGGAATTGTGAAAAACTGAGTTTAAATGTATTTGGCTAAGGTGTATGTAAACTTCCGACTTCAACTGTATATGGGTGATTCTCCAGAATGGCCACATGATGAGTAGTTTATCTGCAAACATTTTGGAGAAAATGAGTGAGCAAGTTGGTAAATCTTTATGTATTATTAATTAAGAAGTGTCACTACCGAATATATAATATATACAAAAATATGTAAAGTACGGTTTTGGGACTAAAATACAGTGCCTTGCAAAAGTATTCATCCGCCTTGGTGTTTTTCCTAATTTGTTGCATTACAACCTGTAATTTAAATTGATTTTCATTTGGATTTCATGTAATGGACATACACAAAATAGTCCAAATTGGTGAAAAAATTCAAAAAAATAAATAACGGAAAAGTGTTGCATGCATATGTATTCAGCCCCTTTGCTATGAAGCCCCTAAATAAGATCTGGTGCAACCAATTACTGTCACGCCCTGACTCAGGGGACTCTTATATGTTGAGTCAGGGTGTGTATATTCCTTGTTGTGCTTTTTCTATGTGTGGGATCTAGTATGTATAGTTCTATGTTGGCCGGTGTCGTTCCCAATCAGAGGCAGCTGTCGCTCGTTGTCTCTGATTGGGGACCATACTTAGGCAGCCTATTGGCACTGTCTAGTTGTGGGATCTTGTTCCTGGTAAGGTTAGTTATGTGTCTTCTTTAGGACTTCACGTTTCGTTACCTTTGTTGTTTTGTCGTGTGTTTATAGTTCAATAAACATGTACGCATATCAACGCTGCGCCTTGGTCTGACCCGTCATTCAACGAACGTAACAGAAGATCCCACCAAACAAGGACCAAGCAGCGTGCCCAGGCGGAGCGAATGGCCATATCACAGGTGGGCAATTTGTGGTCATGGGAAGAGATATTTGCGGGGAAAGGACCATGGGCTAAGGTAGATGCCCAGGCAGGAGAGGAGCAACGGCAACACGGAGGAGGCCGGTCGAGGAGGAAGCCCGAGAAGCAGCCCCAAGAAAACATTTTTTGGGGGCACACAGGGTGGTTGGCGGAGCCTAGTGTCAGAGCAGAGCCAACTCCCCGTACTCACGCAAGGAAGCGTATGACTGGGCAAGCTCCGTGTTATGCAGAGCTACGTACTGTGTCGCCAGTGCGCCGGCACAGTCCTCTACGTCCTGTGCTTGCACCACGCACGTGCCGTGCGAAGATGGGCATCCAGCCAGGACGGGGTGTGCCGGCTCAACGCTCCTGGTCTCCAGTACGCCTCCTCCGTCCCGCATATCCTGCGCCAGTTCTACGAACTGTATCGCCAGTGCGCATGCACAGCCCAGTGCGTCCTGTGCCAGCGCCCCGCACGTGTAGTGCGAAAGTGGGCAGCCAGCCAGGACGGGTTGTACCAGCTCTCCGCGCCAGACCTCCAGTCCGCCTTCATAGTCCGGTCCGGCCCGTTCCTGCTCCTCGCACCAAGCCAGTGGTGCGCGTCGCCAGCCCAGCCCGGCCTATTACTGCTCCTCGCACCAAGCTAGTGGTGCAGGTCGCCAGTCCGGCCCGGCCTGTTCCTGCTCCTCGCACCAAGCCAGTGGTGCGCGTCGCCAGTCCGGCCCGGCCTGTTCCTGCTCCTCGCACCAAGCCAGTGGTGCGCGTCGCCAGTCCGGCCTGTTCCTGTTCCTCGCACCAAGCTACTGGTGCGCGTCGCCAGTCCGGCCCGGCATGTTCCTGCTCCTTGCACCAAGACAGTGGTGCGCGTCGCCAGCCCGGCCTGTTCCTGCTCCTCGCATCAAGCCAGTGGTGTGCGTCGCCAGTCCGGCCCGGCATGTTCCTGCTCCTCGCACCAAGCCAGTGGTGCGCGTCGCCAGTCCGGCCCGGCCTGTTCCTGCTCCTCGCACCAAGCCAGTGGTGCGCGTCGCCGGCCCGGCATGTTCCTGCTCCTTGCACCAAGCCAGTGGTGCGCGTCGCCAGCCCGGCCTGTTCCTGCTCCTCGCACCAAGCCAGTGGTGCGCGTCGCCAGTCCGGCCCGGCATGTTCCTGCTCCTCGCACCAAGCCAGTGGTGCGCGTCACCAGTCCGGCCTGTTCCTGCTCCTCGCACCAAGCTAGTGGTGCATGTGTCCAGTCCGGCACGGCCCGTGCCCGTTCCATCGGTGCCAGAGCAGTCCGCTCCACCGGGGTCCAGTCCAGCTCCGGTCAGCTGCTCAACTCCGGAGCCAGAGCAGTCCGCTCCACCGGTGCCTGATCCAGCTCCGGTCAGCGGCTCCACTCCGGAGCCAGAGCAGTCTGCTCCACCGGTGCCTAGTCCAGCTCCGGTCAGGGGCTCCAGTCCAGACCATGACGTCAGCCCCTCTCCAGGTTCGGGGTCTCCCACAACAGGGACCAGACAGGGCATGGCGTATCGTGGGAGGAAGGAGAGGGGAAGCAGCGCGCCGAGGTCCAGACCAGACCAGTGGCGCAACAGGGAGGCGGAGAGTGAGAGGTCGTTTCCTGTAGGTCTTGACCAGGTTTGCACACACTGCAGCAGGGATTTTGGCCCACTCCTCCATACAGACCTTCTCCAGATCCTTCAGGTTTCGGGGCTGTCGCTGGGCAATACGGACTTTCAGCTCCCTCCAAAGATTTTCTATTGGGTTCAGGTCTGGAGACTGGCTAGGCCACTCCAGGACCTTGAGATGCTTCTTACGGAGCCACTCCTTAGTTGTCCTGGCTTTGTGTTTTGGGTCGTTGTCATGCTGGAAGACCCAGCCACGACCCATCTTCAATGCTCTTACTGAGGGAAGGAGGTTGTTGGCCAAGAACTCGCGATACATGGCCCCATCCATCCTCCCTTCAATACGGTGCAGTCGTCCTGTCCCCTTTGCAGAAAAGCATCCCCAAAGAATGATGTTTCCACCTCCATGTTTCATGGTTGGGATGGTGTTCTTGGGGTTGTACTCATCCTTCTTCTTCCTCCAAACACGGCGAGTGGAGTTTAGACCAAAAAGCTCTATTTTTGTCTTATCAGACCACATGACCTTCTCCCATTCCTCCTCTGGATCATCCAGATGGTCATTTGCAAACTTCAGACGGGCCTGGACATGCGCTGGCTTGAGCAGGGGGACCTTGCGTCCGCTGCATGATTTTAATCCATGACAGCGTAGTGTGTTACTAATGGTTTTCTTTGAGACTGTGGTCCCAGCTCTCTTCAGGTCATTGACCAGGTCCTGCCGTGTAGTTCTGGGCTGATCCCTCACCTTCCTCATGATCATTGATGCCCCACGAGGTGAGATCTTGCATGGAGCCCCAGACCGAGGGTGATTGACCGTCATCTTGAACTTCTTCCATTTTCTAATAATTGCGCCAACAGTTGTTGCCATCTCACCAAGCTGCTTGCCTATTGTCCTGTAGCCCATCCCAGCCTTGTGCAGGTCTACAATTTTATCCCTGATGTCCTTACACAGCTCTCTGGTCTTGGCCATTGTGGAGAGGTTGGAGTCTGTTTGATTGAGTGTGTGGACAGGTGTCTTTTATACAGGTAACGAGTTCAAACAGGTGCAGTTAATACAGGTAATGAGTGGAGAACAGGAGGGCTTCTTAAAGAACAACTAACAGGTCTGTGAGAGCCGGAATTCTTACTGGTGGGTAGGTGATCAAATACTTATGTCATGCAATAAAATGCAAATTAATTACTTAAAAATCATACAATGTGATTTTCTGGATTTTTGTTTTAGATTCCGTCTCTCACAGTTGAAGTGTACCTATGATAAAAATTACAGACCTCTACATGCTTTGTAAGTAGGAAAACCTGCAAAATTGGCAGTGTATCAAATACTTGTTCTCCCCACTGTATGTATAGTTCTATGTTGGCCGGTGTGGTTCCCAATCAGAGGCAGCTGTCGCTCGTTGTCTCTGATTGGGGACCATACTTAGGCAGCCTATTGGCACTGTCTAGTTGTGGGATCTTATTCCTGGTAAGGTTAGTTGTGTGTCTACTTTAGGACTTCACGTTTCGTTTCCTTTGTTGTTTTGTCGTGTGTTTATAGTTCAATAAACATGTACGCATATCACGCTGCGTCTTGGTCTGACCCGTCATTCAACGAACGTGACAATTACCTTCAGAAGTCACATAATTAGTTAAATAAAGTCCACCTGTGTGCAATCTAAGTGTCACATGATCTGTCACTTGATCTCAGTAAATATACACCTGTTCTGAAAGGCCCCAGAGTATGCAACACCACTAAGCAAGGGGCACCACCAAGCAAGCGGCACCATGAAGACCAAGGAGCTCTCCAAACAGGTCAGGGACAAAGTTGTGGAGAAGTACAGATCAGGGTTATAAAAAAAAATCTGAAACTTTGAACATCCCACGGAGCACCATTGAATCCATTATTTAAAAATTGAAAGAATATGGCACCACAACAAACCTGCAAAGAGAGGGGCGCCCTCCAAAGCTTGCGGACCAGGCAAGGAGGGCATTAATCAGAGAGGCAACAAAGAGACCAGAGATAACCCTGAAGGAGCTGCAAAGCTCCACAGCAGAGATTGGAGTATCTGTCCATAGGACCACTTCAGGATGTACACTCCACAGAGCTCGGCTTTACAGAAGAGTGGCCAGAAATGCCATTGCTTACAGAAAAAAATAAGCAAACACGTTTGGTGTTCGGCAAAAGGCATGTGGGAGACTCCCCAAATATATGGAAGAAGGTACTCTGGTCAGATGAGACTACAATTGAGCTTTTTGGCCATCAAGGAAAACGTTATGTCTGGCGCAAACCCAACACCTCTCATCACCCCGAGAATACCATCCCCACAGTGAAGCTTGATGGTGGCAGCATCATGCTGTGGGGATGTTTTTCATCGGCAGGGACTGGGAAACTGGTCAGAATTGAAGGAATGATGGATGGCGCTAAATACAGGGTAATTCTTGAGGGAAACCTGTTTCAGTGTTCCAGAGAGACTGGAATGGAGGTTCACCTTCCAGCAGGACAATGACCCTAAGCATACTGCTAAAGCAACACTCAAGTTGTTTAAGGGAAATAGTTAAATGTCTTGAAATGGCCTGGTCAAAGCCCAGACCTCAATCCAATTGAGAATCTGTGGTATGTCTTAAAGATTGCTGTACACCAGCGGAACCCATCCAACTTGAAGGAGCTGGAGCAGTTTTGCCTTGAAGAATGGGCAAAGATCCCAGTGGCTAGATGTGCCAAGCTTATAGAGACATACCCCAAGAGACTTGCAGTTGTAATTGCTGCAAAAGGTGGCTCTACAAAGTATTGCTTTGGGGGGTTGAATAGTTACTGTATGCATTCTCAAGTTTTCCGTTTTTTTGTCTTATTTCTTGTTTTTTTCAGCCCCAAACATATTTTGCATCTTCAAAGTGGTAGGCATGTTGTGTAAATAAAATGATACAAACCCCCAAAAAATCCATTTTAATTCCAGGTTGTAAGGCAACAAAATAGGAAAAATGCCAAGGGTGGTGAATACTTTCGCAAGCCACTGTATATGTTTGCTGGGATGTACGTCTGTCCAAATGAAAGATAGCCAGCCATATGTTAGCTATGGGGATTCTTTAAAGTCCAAAATAAGTCAAAATTGTCGAAACCGAAATGATCACAACCTGAACAATTGACACCATAGAGTTATATAGAGTTTGCATCTCCATTTTAAAGTTGCATGTGCCATGCTCTACCAACTGAGCTACAGAGGACCACCATGTGGGTAGTGGACAATTGCACAGTTCAGGAAACATTTTAGAGCATTGAGATGCATAGCCAGCAGGGGGGCTCCAACCCTCCAAGAGTCCAAACATTGACATATATTTGGTCAAACAATAGACGTCTATAATGTACTGTACTGTACTGCGCTCTACTCTACTGTACTGTACTGTACCCTACTCTAATGTACTCTACTGTACTGCACGGTACTGTAATGTGCTCTACTGTACTCTACTGTACTGTACCATACTCTACTGTACTCTACTGTGCTGTACCCTAATCTACTGTACTGTACTTGAGTTTCTTACAATTGAAGGAAGGGCCCATGGACTCTTGATCTAGTGGTCTTGAGACCACTCAAGACCACATACAAATGTTGGTCTTTATACAATGGGGGGGTCTAATCCTGAATGCTGATTGGTTAAAACCGCATTCCAGCCGGTGTCTATTCCACAAGATACCACCGGTTAAGTCTATGACATTAAAATGCCTATTTACTCTGTTCCATCTGACTGTACAATCCACTGTCTCATCAGCCCAGCCAGGCAATTTATAAACTTGATCTCCACTATAAAAAGCATCTAGACATTATCTCTCAATTCTTTTAGACTAACATTTCGTTTTCAGCAGCAGAGATTTGTATAAACCTTGCTGTCTGTCTCTCCGACATTTGCAACATTGTTTCAATATTCAAATTCGATCTCCAGCTGTCCCATAGTAATGAACGTGACGGGACTCGGGATGAGACAGACAGGTAGGCAGCTTTTCTCAACCAGTCGAAATCATGAATCAGCATCATTTTTATGGATATATACAAACTATCAATAGAAAACAGGTAAAACAAAACGAAGTGCAGCTAGTTTGAAGTCTTTCCAGCTTCAGTTTGAAGTGATTGTGTTAGCTGTGTTGTTGGCTAGCTCCTCTGAACAACAGTGTCCTGACGAGAGGGCACATTTTCTATGCCAGGTGAAATTGCGCATCATTAGCTCATTGTTATGGATGTATCCAAATAAATGTCACTAGAAAACAGCTTAAACAAATGCAAATGCAGCTACTCGTTGTTATTCTGGCTGCACTGTTTGATGTGACTGTAAGTTAGCCGTTGTTGGCTATCTAGCGAGCAAGGGATAAGAACGTTGCCAGCCAATATGACAATGGAACATTTAGAACGAACGACTGGGTCGCGTCCATAGATACAGAACAAAAAGACTGAACGGCTTGGTCACGTCTCTGGCAACCGAACCAATAGAACGACCAGCCGGCTTGGGTAGCACAATTCAGGAAACATTTTAGAGCATTGAGATGCATAGCCAGCAGGGGGGTTCCAACCCTCCAAGAGTCCAAACGATAGACGTCTATAATGTACTGTACTCTACTCTAATGTACGGTACGTGCTCTAGTGTACTGTAATCTACTGTACCATACTCAAGTTTACTCTACTTGAGTTTCTTACAATTGAAGGAAGGGCCCATGGACCACTAGATCAAGAGTCCATGGGCCCTTCCTTCCTAACCCGGACGACCCTGGGCCATTGTGCACCGCCGTATGGGACTCCCGGTCACGGCCGGTTGTGACACAGCCTGAGATCGAACCCGGGTCTGTAGTGACGCCTCAAGCACTGCGATGCAGTGCCTTAGACTGCTGCGCCACTCGGGAGGCCCTCAGTTGACTACTTTTAAATTTTGGAAACACTCAATGGCAATGTCTATACTAAAATGGGTTATATCCATCTAGCGTCCTCCATTTATCTCTATGATTCACACTTGACACGTAAATGCCTGTTGTTTTGCCAATATAAAGATAGGTAAAGTGATAATTTAAACATCGAACAACATAAACAATTTGATGCATAAGTAATTCAATCAATCAGGTTTCAGATTAATACAATCAACATTTTACATTTTACAGAGAACAATAGAGATGATATTTCTCTAAATAAAATGTAAAGGTTTTGAAAATCATGCTAAAAATCATTTTTTTACTATTTTGTTAATTTAGTATGCAAATTAAATTTCTAAAGTGAATCTGTAATAGAAGGTTAATCAAAATGATCACTACTGTGCATGGTTCTCCCTTTATTGCAACTTTTTCACTAAGTTTCGGTTGTGATAAATTTAGTAGGGTGGTAAGGAATTCAGGTAAATATTTCAAATATGCAAAACAAACATAGTGTGTGAGTAGTATGTACTGTATGTCTACCTGTGTGCTGAAAGTTTGGTAAAAATGGGATACACATTTATTTAATTTTTTTACCCCCAATTTGCACCACTTCTGTAGAATGACCCATGTAGGGAGAAAGACAGGATCCTTCCTGGCTTGCCATGATTGGCTGAGATAATGGAGGGGCTGGACATGCCGAGAGATGAGTCCTGATTTGTCTGTCATGTCACAGGCTTCTGTCTATAACAGATTGGGGCCTTCCCTGGTCAGTATGACTGCAAAAGTGTTGCTACAGCTCTCAACAACATTGCTGCCCTGAACGTTTTGTTTATTCCATATATACTATGTGTTGTTGTTGTTTTTACCGCACTGCTTTGCTTTATCCTGATCCAAGATGGCGTAGCAGTGCGGTCGTGTACTCTGTCGTGTGTCCGTGTAAATAGCCAGTTTTTTCTTTTTTTTTGTATTTTGTTGTATATATTCCCCTATCATACTTTTCATCCTTCTATTAAATATACTTTCCTGCAACCCGCCTCACTCAATGTGGAACGGATTCTATTATGTACTTATCTTTTATCTAGAATCTCCAGTTGAAACTAGCTAGCCAGCTAATTAGCTTCTTGCTATTAGCCACCATTAGCGGTTTTCACCCAGAACATTGGATTTTCTGCCGGAATAACTGAATCACTGGACCTTAACACCGGATTGCAACCAGCTAGCCGCAACCGAATGGATGTTGCTGTTGGCTAATCACCACTGCCCCCGAAGCAAGCACCAGTTAGCCTTGAGCTAGCCTCGAGCCAGGCCCATATCCCGGGTATCTACCTCTCTGTCTACCGGACGGGAGTAGCCAGCTAACTAGCTACTTGCTATTAGCCACCATTAGCAGGTTTTTTCACCATTGTCCGTGGCCTGCACTACCTACCAGCCAGCTTTAGCCTGGACAATTATCGGCCAGTCTGCACAGCACGTTATCGACCCAGAACATATCGGATTCTCTGCCGGAATCACTGAATCACTGGACCTTTAACACCGGATCATCGCAACTATCTAGCTGCAACCGAATGGATGTTGTGGTTGGCTAATCAGCCTTGAGCTAGCCTCGAGTCAGGCCCATCTCCCGGCTATCTACCGCTCTATCAACCGGATGGGACCTCCTAGTGTCGACACGGAGCCCCGCCGATCCATCACGACTGGTCTGCCGACGTAATCGTTTGTGGTTTCAACAGGCTTACCGTTGCGACGACCACGAAGATCCATCTGCTAGCCCCGGCCCGCTAGCACACGCAATTCAACAGCCGTGCTTCCTGATCGCCTGTGCTGTAGCACCAACTCGAACTGCTCTCGGACTCACATTGCTGTTCACTGGACCTTATGATCACTCAGGTGCACAGCTGATGCCTGCTGGACTGTTCCTTTACACGGTACCCTATCCTGTTTTATCTGTTTAGCCTCAGCCCAAACTTTCATCGCCATTACCAGTTGTTGTCTCTCTCGAATAACACCTGTGATTGCTTTATGCCTCTCTCCCCATGTCAATATGCCTTGCCTATTGCTGTTCCAGTTAGTTCTTATTATACAATTTCACTGTAGAGCCCCAAGTCCCTCTCAAACTGCCTCAAATAGCTCCTTTGTTCCACCCCCCATACACGCGGAGACCGGCTCAATCGGTGCCTCCAGTGACGCTATCTCTTTCATTGTTACCCAACGCTTAGGTTTACCTCCACTGTACTCATATCCTTCAATATCCTTGTCTGTACACAATTTGTAAGTCACTCTGGATAAGAGCGTCTGCTAAATGATGTAAATGTAAATATCCTTGTCTGTACATAATGCCGTGAATCTATTCTACAATGCCCGGAAATCTGCCCCCTTTATTCTCTGTACCCAACGCACTAGAAGACCAGTTCTTAAAGCTTTTAGCCGTATCCTTATTCTAGTCCGTCTAGATAGAACTGCCAAAGGGGGTGGAGTTGCAATCTACTGTAGAGATAGCCTGCAGAGCTCTATCATACTATCCAGGTCTGTGCCCAAACAGTTTGAGCTCCTACTTCTAAAAATCCACCTTTCTCTCACTGTTGCCGTTTGCTACAGACCCCCCTCAGCCCCCAGCTGTGCCCTGGACACCATATGTGAATTGATTGCCCCCCATCTATCCTCAGAGTTCGTACTGCTTGGTGACCTAAACTGGGATATGCTTAACACTCCGGCCATCCTACAATCCAAACTAGATGCCCTCAATCTCACACAAATTATCAAGGAACCTACCAGGTACAACCCTAAATCCGTAAACATGGGCACCCTCATAGATATCATCCTGACTAACTTATCCTCTAAATACACCTCCGCTGTCTTCAACCAGGATCTCAGCGATCCCTGCCTTATTGCCTGCATCCGTAACAGGTCCGCGGTCAAACGACCATCCCTCATCACTGTCAAATGCTCCCTAAAACACTTTAGTGAGCAGGCCTTCCTAATTGACCTGGCCCAGGGATCCTGGATGGATATCGATCTCATTCTGTCAGTAGAGGATGCCTGGTTGTTCTTTAAAAGTGCTTTCCTCTCAATTTTAAATAAGCATGCCCCATTCAAAAGATTCAGAACTAAGAACAGATATAGCCCCTGGTTGTCCTCAGACTTGACTGCCCTTGACCAGCACAAAAACATCCTGTGGCGTACTGCATTAGCATCGAATAGCCCGCGATATGCAACTTTTCAGGGAAGTTAGGAACCAATATACAGGAGCAGTTAGGAAAGCAAATGCAAGCTTTTTCTAACAGAAATTTGCATCCTGTAGCACTAACTCCAAAAAGTTTTGGGACACTGTAAAGTCCATGGAGAATAAGAGCACCTCCTCCCAGCTGCCCACTGAGGCTAAGAAACACTGTCACCACCGATAAATCTACAATAATCGAGAATTTCAACAAGCATTTTGCTACGGCTGGCCATGCTTTCCACCTGGCTACCACTATCCCGGCCAACAGCTCTGCACCCTCCGCTGCAACTTGCCCATGTTCCTTCTCCTTCACACAAATTCAGACAGCTGATGTTCTGAAAGAGCTGCAAAATCTGGACCCCTACAAATATCTGGGCTAGACAATCTGGACCCTTTCTTTCTAAAATTATCAGCCGAAATTGTCGCAACCCCTATTACTAGCCTGTTCAAACTCTCTTTTGTAACGTCTGAGATCCCCAGAGATTGGAAAGCTGCCGCGGTCATCCCCCTCTTCAAAGTGGGTGACACTCTAGATCCAAACTGTTACAGACCTATATCCATCCTTCCCTGCCTTTTGAAAGTTTTTGAAAGCCAAGTTAACAAACAGATCACCGACCATTTCGAATCCCACCGTACCTTCTCCGCTATGAAATCCGGTTTCCGAGCTGGTCATGGGTGCACATCAGCCACGCTCAAGGTCCTAATCGATATTATAACCGCGATCGATAATAGACAGTACTGTGCAGCCGTCTCCATCGACCTGGCTTTTGACTCTGTCAATCACCGTATTCTTATTGGCAGACTAAATTGCCTTGGTTTCTCAAATGACTGCCTCGCCTGGTTCACCAACTACTTCTCAGATAGAGTTCAATGTGTCAAATTGGAGGGCCTGTTGTCTGGACCTATGGCAGTCTCTATGGGGGTGCCACAGGGTTTAATTCTCGGGCCGACTATTTTCTCAGTGTATATCAATGATGTCGCTCTTGCTGCTGGTGACTCTCAGATCCACCTCTACGCAGACGACACCATTTTGTATACATCTGGCCCCTCATTGGACACTGTGTTAACAAATCTCCAAACAAGTTTCAATGCCATACAACACTCCTTCAGTAGCCTCCAACTGCTCTTAAACACTAGTGAAACTAAATGCATGCTCTTCAATCGAACGCTGCTGGCACCCGCCCACCCGACTAGAATCACTACTCTCGGCGGGTCTGACCTAGAGTATGTGGACAACTACAAATACCTAGGTGTCTGGTTAGACTGTAAACTATCCTTCCAGACTCACATTAAGCATCTCCAATCCAAAGTTAAATCTAGAATTGGCTTCCTATTTCGCAACAAAGCCTCCTTCACTCGTGCTGCCAAACATGCCCTCGTTAAACTGACTATCCTACCGATCCTTGACTTCGGCGATGTCATTTACAAAATAGACTCCAACACTCTACTCAGCAAATTGGATGTAGTCTCTCACAGTGCCATCCGTTTTGTCACCAAAGCCCCATATACTACCCACCACTGTGACCTGTACGCTCTTGTTGGCTGGTCCTCACTACATATTCGTCGCCAAACCCACTGGCTCCAGGTCATCTATAAATCACTGCTAGGCAAATCCCCGCCTTATCTTAGCTCATTGGTCACCATAGCAACACCCACCCGTAGTATGCGCTCCAGAAGGTATATCTCACTGGTCATCCACAAAGCCAACACCTCCTTTGGCCGCCATTCCTTCCAGTTCTCTGCTGCCAATGACTGGAACGAACTGCAAAAATCTCTGAAGCTGGAGACTCTTATCTCCCTCACTAACTTTAAGCATCAGTTGTCAGAGCACATTACCGATCACTGCACCTGTACACAGCCCATCTGAAATTAGCCCACCCAACTACCTCATCCCCATATTGTTATTTATTTTGCTCATTTGCACCCCAGTATCTCTATTTGCACATCATCTCTTGCACATCTATCATTCCAGTGTTAATACTGCATTGTAATTATTTTGCACTATGGCCTATTTATTTTCTTACCTCCATAACTTGCTACATTTGCACACACTGTATATATATTTTCTGTTGTATTTTTGACTTTATGTTTTGTTTACCCCATATGTAACTCTGTGTTGTTGTTTTTTATCGCACTGCTTTGCTTTATCTTGGCCAGGTCGCAGTTGTAAATGAGAACTTGTTCTCAACTGGCTTACCTGGTTAAATAAAGGTGAAATAAAAAATGTAACTGGTGCTCATGAACTTGTTTAGCTAGCTAAACAAAGGAGACAAAAGAGACTCATTCAAATGTAAAATCAAAGAGATGGGTGGGGTGTGAACGATGCTGAATGGGTTTACACAAAGAAGAGCTCTCTAGCTAGTGTGAAAACCTCTGCAAAATCTCTCAGGGGCTTTTTCTCAAAAGTGGGGTTACAAGTTTATTTAGCATAGATTCCAACTTTTTCTCCAACTGCAGTGTATGAAATACCAGTTTGAAGCTCTGAGTCTGTAATTTTATAAAATGTAAAAAAAAAAAAACATAATTTTGAGTTTTGGAAGAAAATCCCAGGGGTCTCAATATATGTATGCACAAAATATGCACTTTTCGTGCAAAAGTTGAAATATAGGTGAAAATGTGCTTATCTGCCTGCAAGCTTTAGACCATGCGTACGCACAGTTTCTAGTGTATTGCAAGAAGGCAAAAGTAGCTAGTAGTAGCCTTGTGCAGGAATACACAGTATGATGACACTCTTATTCATAACAAAAAAACAGGTAGCTAAATATAATTACAAGATGCAATCATTTACTGTTAGTGAGAAGATCGAAAAGTGATTTATTTTGTCATTGCATTAAAAAATAATTAGAAATAGGCATCTATTTCCTATTATTTATTTCATTTCCATGATCAATGCAAAATAAATTCCTCACCTTTTCTGATTGTGATGGTTTCATATTCGCGAAAAAGCCTATAGGCCTACAACAAGTTAGGATAGGCTACCATTCGTCCCATCTCTCATTTAATTGGACCCACTTCACAGGAGTAAATAGATAAGCTATTTCAAGTATTTTTCTCTATTTGACCCGATCCGAAGCACAGTTTAACGGTAGAACAGACTGTTCACCTTTTCCATTGACATTTGTAGGCTTCTGCGTCTGAATACTGTAATGCCACATTTCTTGAGTAGACAATATTTCATTTATAAACATAATACAGTACATATACAGTATCATAACCATTGCAGATTCCTCAACTTTTCTGGCCATGAGTTCATATTTCCGAAGTAGCCATACAACGAATTACCATGTGCATCTCTCATTGTGCCTATTAGATATTATAATTTCAAGTTTTTGCATCCGAAAGGGAGCGTGGTTTATAACATACAGTAGAATTTAACAGGTGAACAGACAGTTGATCTTTTGCATTGAAGTGTGCAGGCTACCACTATAAGCAGGCCTACTGTAGGCTTCTTTTCATTTTTTTCACAGAGTAGACAAGTAGACAATGTGGAAAAAGTAAATGCAAAACTTTAATGAATTCAAACGATCTGTTTACAGGTCCACAACAATGTGCAAGTCTTTTTGTCATTCTGCCAACCTCTCCAAAGACATCAAGTTTGCCATGCATTGCTATTTCCTTAGATACTGTCTTGGCCTAATTCCAATACTTCCAAAGTATACAGGAAATAAGGGCGTTATTGTCACCATAAAAGGTCAATGATGGCTGTTTTTCAGGCGGAGTATAATGCTTGATCACACACACACAGTTTCACAACAGGTCTGATTTATAATGGCAAACATGCGTATGTATAGTGTGCGGCAAGTTTTAAAATCTGTATATTTTAGTGCATGTGCCATCTTTTCAGAAAAAGCACATGCAGATATTTAGTGTTAAATGTATGCAGAAGTTATAAATTAGGCCCAGAGCTGACTGGGAACATCTGATAAACATCTGATCTCTGCATGTCTGGCAGACATATCAGTGTGGATGTCGGATCACCACCTCAAGTTGAACCTCGGCAAGACGGAGCTGCTCTTCCTCCCGGGGAAGGACTGCCCGCTCCATGATCTCGCCATTACGGTTGACAACTCCATTGTGTCCTCCTCCCAGAGTGCAAAGAACCTTGGCATGACCCTGGACAATACCCTGTCGTTCTCCGCTAACATTAAAGCGGTGACCCGATCCTGCAGGTTCATGCTCTACAACATTCGCAGAGTACGACCCTACCTTACACAGAAAGCGGCACAGGTCCTAATCCAGGCACTTGTCATCTCCCGTCTGGATTACTGCAACTCGCTGTTGGCTGGGCTCCCTGCCTGTGCCATTAAACCCCTTCAACTTATCCAGAACGCTGCAGCCCATCTGGTGTTCAACCTTCCCAAGTTCTCTCATGTCACCCCGCTCCTCCGCACACTCAACTGGCTTCCAGTTGAGGCTCGCATCTACTACAAGACCATGGTGCTTGCCTACGGAGCTGTGAGGGGAACGGCACCTCCTTACCTTCAGGCTCTGATCAGACCCTACACCCAAACGAGGGCACTACGTTCATCCATCTCTGGCCTGCTAGCTCCCCTACCTCTACGGAAGCACAGTTCCCGCTCAGCCCAGTCAAAGCTATTCGCTGCTCTGGCACCCCAATGGTGGAACAAGCTTCCCCACGACGCCAGGACAGCGGAGTCACTGACCACCTTCCGGAGACACTTGAAACCCTACCTCTTTAAGGAATACCTGGAATAGTATAAAGTAATCCTTCTTCCCCCACACCCATAAAAAAAAAACAAATTGTCCCACTGTCTATCATAAGTTGAATGCACCAATTTGTAAGTCGCTCTGGATAAGAGCGTCTGCTAAATGATGTAAATGTAAATAAACAACATTTAAGAGAATATCTGAAATGTCTATATTCAAGAGAATTTCCACAGCTGTTCAAACCAGACATGACAGTGAACAAGCATCGACTTCCTATCTTTCTCTATAGTCACAGTCTGGACTCCCCTCTCCTCCTCTTGGGGAAGAAAAGGTCAATGATTGAACCCAATGACCCCATGGCACACACATCACACTGACCGAGGAGGCACACACGGCTAGAGCAATTACATTCTGCCTGCATCGAACAGTATAATTGAAATGATATGTCAGGCAGGCCCTTCTCTCTGAAGAGAAGGTCTGGCCTCCCAATACAAGGCAGCAGCAGGCTACCACGCACCACCCAAATAAGCTCAAATGGGTGGGGTAGGTGGTTGAGTCAGGAAGTGAGGGGAACTGAAATGCTGCAGTCCCCCGTTCTGTCCTCCTCTGTCCTCCCTCACGTTCCCGGCGATGATTTGATCCTCTCTCTGCTTACTATAAGGAGAGGTCACCTGGCATTTGCCATGGGGTTTTAATCACCATTTAAACTGGAGATCACACAATATGGCTTCTCCCGTAATAGTTTTGGGGAGCCTAATCTTTGCCAGCTGTGCCTGGTTTTGCCTTGATATAGACAGCCAGGTTGACAGGGAGCAGGGCTCCGCTGGAGGCCACACAATCCCAAAGCTCAAAACAAGTTGCCCCAACCAGACACTGATTTGTGTTCAGTGAGGGGAATCTGAGATCTGTGAGTGAAAGAAAGGCCTTTATATTGTTTAGTTCCCCTCCAGAAGCAGATCCAATGTTATATGACGTGACAGGAGTGTAGAAGCAGTGTTTTGGCAACAGGGGCCAAATGAATGACATGTTAACAGGTTCGATAATCGTCTATGCCTTGTTATTTCTGTTATTTCTGTTTTGGACTTGTTGAAAGTTGGTGAAAGCGTAGGCAGTACCGAGTTGACGTCATTCGCACCTCCATACGCAAGCGTTAGTTGGAAATAATGAATGAATAACAATCTCCACAAGCCGCCGAGGTTATTTACAATAATGGCAGTTATATTTATGTGTATTGTCAGGGGTCAATTGAGAGAGTCTTGGCGGGCAGGCCACATAACACCCGTGTCCATGACCCAGACATACTGTAATGCCTGACCTAAATATGTAACACACACACACGCCCTTAAAGACCCACTGCTTCCAAACCCACCTTACTCATAGAGAGAGAGCCCTCCCTCGCTCCCTTGTATAGGTTACATCCTCTCTCTCTTAGCTGCTGTATTCTCTCTCACTGTGTAGTGTCCCTTCTAGCCAGGCACTTTAGAAGCATCCCTGGCTGTGTGTGTCTGTGAGAGAGTGTTAGTGTAGCCATCTTTGCGTGTGAGAGGGAGAAAGCACAAGTGTTTATTTCGAGTGGTGTTTCCATCTGAGTGTGTGTTTGCATGTGAGTGTGTATCCATCTGTGTGTGTGGTGGGGCATATGGGGGCATATGTGTACTCGCAGGAAAGCAGGAAAGCTACCTGCTTTTCGTGCCACCATCACGGAGCCCCAAAGGACTGGAATAAAAAGCAGCAGCGGTGCGTAACCGTGCTGGCGGTGTGTAACCCCCCCCACAGGCAGGCAGGAGAGCAACCAGGAGGGTAAAGGGTGTACAGGAAAGGGGTCTGGAGATGGTTATGGAGAAAGAGGCTGGGGTGAGAGGCTGGGCTGCGTCTTAGGCAGGATTACAAGCTGGGTCTGGGGCTGGGTATAGGGTTGTGCAGTGTGTGCAGTGTTGGGGCTGCATATAGGGAGGGGGCTGAGGCTGGGAAAAAGGCAGGGCAGTGGCTCACACTGAGGATAGAGAGGTGGATTTTTGAATGAGCCAATTTCATTATGAGGCTGGGTAAGGGGCTGCAGCTGGTGAGGTGTTTCACTACCAGTAGCAGGAAGGAAGGGTGTCAAGGTACTTTGAATGTGACATAAAACCATATCTGGTCTTCCTTTATTTCTCTTGTCCTCCTGTTTCTGCTGTCTGCTGAAAGAGCCTAAAGACAGACCTCTGGTCTTGACGAGCCCTTAGAGAGCAATGCCCTCAAAGAGAACTGACGATGTTACCATCTGGTATGTGGAGTATGCCATGACCAGCTGATGTGAACACATCTGAATACTGTGTTGGTTGACCTAACCATGCATAAACACAGCCCTGATGGTAGGAAGCAACCTGCCTATGTTTCCCTTCTATTCTACCATCCTTCTCTTTGCCTTAGGGCTCCTGTGAGATGCAGACAGTGAAGGAGTGTGTGTGTGTGTGTTTGTGGACGTGTGTACGTGTGTGTGTGTATGTGTGTGTGTACATGCCTACTTGCCTGTGTTTATGCACCTGTGATTGTGTCTGTGAGAGTGCATGTGTGCATGTGTGTGTGCATGTGTGTGTTTGTGGCGGTTAGCCTCAGTGCAGTGAGCTCTCTCTCCTTGCTGGGGTTCAGTACTGTGTGAGTGGACAGGACAGCCATGGGTGGGCAGGCTGGCTGAGAGATGGGAGCGTGAGCCTTGCTGTTTGTCTCTGGCCTTTTGCAACTCATGAATATGTGCTAATTACGGATACCCCCCTCCGACGAAGCCACAAGTGGTTGCACCCAGACTGCACCAAGTCACGCATCAGCCCCTGATTTATTCTGATTATCAAAACATACAAAGACCATTCCTCCACAGACCACATCCAGAAACATAAAACTCTCTCCCTCCTACTTGCACTCCCCTCCTTCCTCCCCCTCCCCTCCCGACCCTCACCCTTCCTTTTCTGCGCTGTCTCTTTCTACTTTTAGCCTGCATGAAGCAGCAGATTTCTGGCTTGTCCGGGGCATTCCTCTCATTGTTGTGCCATTGAAAGGGGAAAAACAGACTTGAAAGGCATTCTGAGGCAAGCTCTATCAGGTTAATAGTCAATCTTAAACACATCATTAGGGATTGTTTATGCAAAAGATAAAGTAGGCTGGTAGGGGCAATTTACTGTTCCACCAATTATTTGAGTGTTAGCATACTTGGCCCTTGGAATATGCTAACTGCGAGGAAAGGTAAAACCTGAACGCATCCGTACGCCTGCCTTTCTGTTTGATTATTTTGTATTTATTATCAAAATGAAAAATAAAACGTTCTAGTTGGGCTAAATACATTCTAAAACACATTCTATCCCATTCAACATCACAAAGTCATTCTTACAGTGTATGGTAGCCCCCAACGACACTTTGTCATCACCTCGCAATTAACGGTTAACACAAAACAGGTGGCATATGATAACAGTGGAGACTAACTAATACAAAAGCACAAAAAAGGAAAAGAAAACAAAGGAGAAAAGCAATTAAAGGTGTACGGTGAAGGAAGAGCAGATCTGTTCCATAAATCGTGAGCAGCGGCAGCAGCAGCAGCTTGGTGGTATGCGGGCCAAGGCCACACATACGGTGGAATCATAATATGTATCTATGTAGAGTTTTGAGATAACACTGTAATGAAAAGCACTATACAAATTAAAGGTATTATTATTATTTTGATTATTTTAAGGACCATGTTGACTCAAGTCCCGCTCCACCACTCTGAAGACGCTGCAATGCAGCCTTGACCCCAGGATCAAACCTACTGGGCACAGATGTCAGTCAGTTCAACATCTAGTTTTGATTTACATTTGGTTGAGTTGTCAACTAACGTCAATTCAACGTGAAATCAACAAAACATTTCACCATGTCATTGGATTTAGGTTAATTTTTTAAAACTAAATTCCACATTGTCATCACATTGAATTACAGTCATCACATTGACATTTTTGTTGAAATGACGTGGAAACAACGTTGATTCAACCCATTTTTGCCCAGTGGGAAGGGACTGCTCGGCTCTGCTAAGACAAGAATGGCTTCCCTCACATACCCATCCTCCATTAAAAATGTTCAAGCAGTGTAAACACTTTTACATGGTTTTCGGACAGGAAATTACTGTGTGCCAAGCACTGTCCACTTAGAGAGGTTTATGATATTTTAAGTGTTATTTTTCCCAAGTGTTCTTATTAAACAAGATATTGGCCTTTATGGACAAAGCCTGTGATGTGTAAGCACAGCGTGTGTGAACTAGTGTTGATGTGCTCTCTTATTTCATTTTCGGTTCGATTTATGTGGTTTTTTCATAGAAGGATCTGGAAATGTATTGTTTTCTGAGTGTGCTGGTGGTCTCCACCATAAATTTTGTAATTTGACTTAATTTACAATTAATGTGTAAAGGCTGCTCATATATAATTTAATTACAACTTTTGGAATGAATCCAAGAGAGAGAATTTACACAAGCATAACATAAACGTTCAAGTAAATCATAAATTATATCAGTGGAGGATTAACAGAATTCCAAGAAAATTCCAGTAATTTCAGCATCTTTCTCAAAAGTGGATTTGGGTCCAACAGAGAACAACCTAATCTGTACATAGTCTCTGGCTCTTCTCCCGTGAATAAATACAGGCCTAGGTCCAGTTTGCATTTCATGTTTAGAAAGAGAAAACCTTCTAAACCTGGCAGAGGGAGAGCCGAAGTGTAGGAATGTGTTTGGGAAACCTCCTATACACAGGCCCCTTTCTGGGAACATGTCAAATCATTCATTCGTTCACTTCTTTCCTCCTCTCCTTACCATCCCCTTGTGCCCCACCGTCCAGACATATTCCCTGTGTTTATAAATTGGCCCGCATGACATAAACTGAAGCTAAGCTCCCCTTTACATCTTTGAAATCCCACTTTTTATTTTTGCTTTTAAACTGTTTTGACAGCTCTCTCTTTTTTCCACCACCCCTCTGAGCGCTGGAAACGGTTTGGTGCATGTCTGAATGAACAAGTGTGTCATTATTTTCCTGTAAGCTGACATGAAAGATATTTCACAACTTGTGAACTGGTGTTTGTGAGACACAGAGGTGTTCAGTGAGATATCATTGTAACAGTATCATGTGGCCATAAAGGAGCAAAGTCCTGTTTTCATACGGTTCTATAATGTACCATGTAGGGTCGGCTGCCAGAAGAAGTCTGATTTAATTTTGCCTCAGGGTTCGTGCTGCATAAATCTTTCCCTCTGGGCTGAGCCGAGGTGAAACTCAGAATGACTTGGAACACAATTAAGTGGCAAGTGGCAGGATCAATGTTGGAAAGAATCTCCCTCTTAAAAACTGAATTCATGACTTTTCTTTGCACTTGTGTCTATTTTCTGTTGAAACATGCACCATGTGTCCCAAGGCTAGCTTGGCATTTGTTTGTGTTGTACAACGTCTCACTGAAGAACAGTTGAGAGTGTATGCTAAGACAAAACAGCACACTTGTGGCAGATTTGGCACTTTATTTAAGAGGAACAGGAAATGGCTTCCAATCAGGTCAACATACAGTAAGTGTATTAACACTGCGATTGTCTCTCCTTCTTTCTCTTCCTCTCCATACATCTATTCACTCACTTTCTCACATTCTAAATATTTTCACACACTGCATAATGTACATACTGCACAATTTACATACTGCACAATTTAAACACTTGCCCCCCAATACCCCCTACCCCAAAACACGTGTAAATATTGGACTATAAATTGTTCCTTCCTGTATTTACTTGTATATCATGTGTATCCTGTACATAAGACTAATAAAACTTGAAAGTTGAAACTTGTTCATCTTCTCTCTCTCTCTCTCTCTCTCTCTCTCTCTCTCTCTCTCTATATATATATATATATATATATATATATATATATATATATATATATATATATCTCTCTCTCTCTCTCTCTCTCTCTCTCGCCCCCTCTCTCCCTCCATCTCCTCTAGGTGAGGTGTTAAGTCTGGTGGATGACCTGTTCTCAGGTCTGGGTTCGTCCTGTGTGGTGGCGGGTCGGAGGAATGGAGACCATACTCACTCTGTGCTCTACTCGCTGGTCTTCAAGTGCCTGGAGCCCGACAGCCTCTACAAGTAAGATCCCCCAACCTAAAACACTTTGGACCTGAGCCCGTATTCATAAAGCCTCTCAGAGTATGAGTGCTGATCTAGGATCAGGTCCCCTCTGTCCATGTACACTTTTTCATTATGATCTAAAAGGCAGAACTGATCCTAGATCAGCACTCCTACTCAGATGCTTTATTAGTACAGGCCCCGATTTACTATGGCTTTGCACCATTCCAAGGGTGAAATGAAAACTAGGCTAAACAACAAGGTAGAAATTCAGGATAGAATAGGATAAAAAACGGATGTATTCGTTTTTGTTCTGTTGTTCACTTCTGCCAACTCTGTGGTAAATGTTGCACGACAGAAGTCAGTTGAGTTGTCGCTACATTAAACCCTTCTCACCTATACTGTGGTATTGTTCTAACCCGATTGACTTCATAATTTTCTGACCACACTTTTATGAGTTAAGTATTTCCCATTACAATAAAAAAACTCCTTCTTAACCAATGGCATCGTTGTCATTTTTGCATCTCTCCTAAACAGGAATGACTAAACACATATCACCAGCCAGCACCACATACTTTCCCTGGGTGTCTGTACTCCCATTGGCAATGGGACTTGTTTATGGCCATGTTTTAATTCCCCCCAGTCTGAACACAGCTGGTTCAAATTAGGCGGGCAGCACATATTTTGGTCTCACCAGGGTGGAAGTGGTGGATGCTGGTGTTATTGTTTCCGTTATTGTTCCGTTTGTCATGAGGCCCTTTTCAATGGAGGAAAACATGGTCATGGTGAATAACGAGCATCACAACCAACCAACGTGCTGTTTGTGTCACACAGAGACTGGAGGAGACTGGAGCCATTGACCAGTCGGTCTGTCTGGTGATCACAGTCTGGGGCGGTTAGCAAACAGACAAACAGACCACCCCTCCTAATCGTTCTATGGACATGACAATTAGTCATAAAGACTGTGAACCATAACACATTGAGCAGCACGGAGGACATGCACGGAGGACACACACACTGTGGCAGGTTAATTAGTTGCATGCACACGTCCCAACCCACTGCTACATACTAATATGTTCAGCAGTTGAAGCAGATGGACAGACATAAGTACAGCCTTGAGTCTATCGTCAACCATACATCCCATCTTGTATTAGGGTTGTCAGAGAACACTAGAGTTACCAGGGACAGCTGTTAGTCAACTTTACAGGTGTTTCATTTTGCAAAGGAGCTTCACTTAGTTGAGTCCTTGTCTTGGGTGAGTATCAAGATGGAGTAAAAAGAAAAGCCTATTAGTGGGAAAGTGGAGAAATGAAATGAAACCAGCTGAGTCCACATGGAGGCACTTGTGTGAATGTTCCATAAGCCACCCTGCTGCCAACAGACACTATAAAGGTTATGTGTGTCTGTGGCCCTGGTAGGCCTGTTGTTCGCTTAGTGTG